>NW_027072056.1:6912500-7312500 GCF_038088225.1 Cyrtonyx montezumae | reverse complement strand
TTCCAGCTGGATGTGCAGGGTCAAAGTTCTTCACGTCCTGATGAGTACCAAAGCCCAGGACTGAGCCATGCGGGTCGGTGGTGGGAACCCTGCAAAGCATGGGTAGGGAGAATCCTCCCAGCAGGGTGCACACAGGGGGAAGCTCAAGGGTGTGCAGTATTAATGTGACCCTTCTCTGAAGGATGGGGACTGAAGTGCACTGTGAGCTTCTCTGGGTGCCTGCACCCCTGCAGCCTTCTTATTTATGGGAGATGGCAGCCCAATTCCTGCTGTGAATGCGCTCATAGGCACTCCTACACTGCGCTGTGTCTAGCTAATCCTCTTTCATGGGGGGATAACTCTGCTGCAATAAAACGACCTTGTATTTGTTAAGTAAGTTATTATTTCTGTGCAAAGAGAAGCCTGAGTCTATAAATAATAAGTCAGAATTTATAAAGAGGTGAGCTTCTTGTTTCTGTATACTGGCATTGTGGCTGTAATTGCATTACAATGTACGCTAAAGCTCCTCATTTTAATTTTATATCTCGGCGTTTTAAAGAGAAAATAGAAGACTCCATAGGTAGGATTAAGAAGCTGAGTAAGTTTTCTTAGTGCAGCTTCATAGGCTTCAAATGGGCAAAACCAGGCAGTCAAGCAAACGGAATCCCCAGTGCTGGAGTTCTGAGACAAAGTGTAACGTGGGCAGTGAGTAACACCGAACGCACAGGGAAATGTACGTCCGTAAATAATGTCGGTACGGAGTTCTTGCCCCATGGGCACTGCGGTGCTGGATGCTCCGGGCTGCAGGAAACGAACCGAATCTGAGCGGCCAAGTCAGCTCCCGATTGCGGGCTCCCTCTCACAAAGGCAGATCGAGGGATTTTTTCAGTGCTTCCGGAAACGACACCGCTGCAGCGGTTTGTGTGTTTGGGACGGGAGGGAGAGGGAGAGCTTAAGCGAGGAGGTGCATTTCTCTGCTGCGAGAGGAAAGGATGGGGCTCCGCTACGACGGCGCTCCGGCACTGCGGGAGCTGCGTGGGGTGACACGTTGGGCCGAACTTATTTCGGGATGGCGATGGTGTTATTTGTTTACCCGTGTTTGTTTGAACTAATCGCCACTCGGTGAAAGTCTGCGCCTGCCCTGCCTCCTTCAGCAGGCATTTAGCCGCGGTGACCAGTCAGGCATAAAAACGTGCTTATCTGCAAATGAATGGCAGCTCTTTGCTTCATTAAAGCCTCTTTCTCTTTTGGCACTCGCATTGTGACCCTTTGATATTAATTCAAAGGGCAATTAAAGAATGCGGCCCATCTTTGAAGTAAAGCATTCAGGGCAAGGAATGGGATGAACCTGGGACTCTGATGGACTGTGCGCATTCAACAGGCCCTTTCAAGGCAGTTTGAAGTGACTCAAAGAAAATGGGCAGGAGAAGGTCAAAGAGAAAAAAGGGGCTAAAGAAACAGTCTGTATTTGTTCGAAGTATTAGCCAAGCAAACTGCAAATAGCAACAAAATGAAACAGTTAATAGAGCAGCCAGACAGAGGCATGTCAATCACTTAACTTGAACAGCATTGGGCTAACCAAGGCTTCAGTCCAGTGTGTTATCTAATTATCTTGGGAAAGCCAGTAGCTGGAAGTAATGGTATTGTATTTCTTTCTGCTTACTGCTCAGAAAAGGTGATAAATACTCACTGCTTCATAATTATTCAGCGTATATGCATAAAGAGTGGTGGGTTGGTGGACTGGAGGCAAGCTGCTCCTCGAAAACCAACAAAATACCCTTCGCGATTAACCTGGGGTGCAGAATGCGCGCATTAGCATGTTTCAAAATCTTGTAAGGGTTTGCATATGTAGTGAGTGAAGGCATGCATGGTTTCCTCTGGAACAAACCTTAAAGACAAACACATTTACGAGCCTAGGAGAGCCTCTTTTTCTTTCCCTCAAATGCAGTTTTAAACCACATATAATGTTAAGGGTCAGACTTTAAACCACAGTAAACAATGAGATTAAGAGCTGAGGCTGCAGCTCTGTCTACTTAACATATGCTCTTGTACCTAAGCGTTGTGGCACACATGGTATGAGATTCCTGCCTTATTTTGCCCTAACAGGGTAAATTAAGGACAAAGTTTCAGATTTTCCTTACAATTTTCTTTGTATTGTTGGTTAAATTATCCCCATGGGGCTTAATTTTCCACTGGCCTAGATTTATGCATACAAAACAAGTACACAGTTTTATTTGCACAAATGGTTGTGCCCATAAACAGGCAAATTTTGAGGTCCTGGCACGAGAAGAGAATCCTGAGTTTATCTTCATAGTTGCACTGAATTATTGTCATTAGCAAAACAAGGAACTAACAGCGACTTTGCAGTGTGAGAGGAGTGCTCCGGTCTTGATCCAGCTGATGCAGGGAATTGTGTAATAACAGAAACATGGGAAGAAGTGTTGTGTGCTGAGAACCATCTTGAAAAGCATTTTGCAGCATTCCTTAACTACCTGTATCTTTTGTAACGCATAATGGATCTTAGTTGGAAAGGGTGGCTGTTGAGCTGTATAGGAAAAACTTGCTGGAAGGCCGTGTTGGGGATGATTGGGCATGCTGCTGCTGTCTCTTCTGCATAAAAGTAACTTTGGTCTCTGGCACAGTCCTGTTCTGTGAAAACCCACTTGCATCAATAAGCCCTGAGCTGTCTTACGAGGTTGGGTGGTGCTCTTGGATTCATCGGGCATAACATGGTAAAGAATTGTTTGCAAAAAAAGCGCTGTGCACATGGAATGGACAGCATACAATATGACTGAACTCATGTTAAAAAGAAAACTTCATCAGCAGCTGGAAATGGTTTACTATGGGGGAGAAAGAAGAAATTGTTTTTTGTCGCTGTTGTTGAGAAGACAAAAGCATTGGCACAGTCAATTAAAAATCACTTTTGTTAAGATCTTGCATGCTAAATTTTAACCAGAGGGATTTCTTTTTCGCCCCCCCCCCCTTTTTTTTTTCCTGGCTACATTGCACCCTCCTTTGAACTTCAGTGTAACAAATAATCTAAAAGACTATTTAGTGTGGTTGTGCTTGTCTGAAGGGCTCTCCCATCATACAAGCAGAAATGTCAACTTTTCTTTTATGGTGGCCACTTTATTTTTATTAAAGGAGGGGAAAAGGAGAGTAATTACTGTATACATCAGACATAGCATAGTTTCGAAGCTATATAATAATAGAAAAAATAGCACTATATGAACACTTCACTGTTTAAGAATTCCAGCTGGAATAACTGAACAGAACCAGTGAACTCTTCTGTTTTTTTTTTTTTGCATGGGTCCCTCCTGGTGTCTGTACGGTTTTATATATAGTCAATTGAAGCTAAACCCATTGATTTTGGTTGGTTTTGAAAGAGTTTGGATGAGACTCCTTAGAAGAGAAAGTTGTTAATATTAGAGCCTGATGAGGATAAGTCTTTTTGAGGATCCTTCTTAAGTGTATAATGGCTGATGAAGCATCAGTAAATCAGCTGAAAATAGAGGAGATTTCTTGAAAGGGCATAAAACCTTAGCTGAGGCAAACTGCCTTGTCTCACATGCCAGGCAAGGCTTGGCACAGGGCACATGGCTCTAACTTCCCTGCCTGGTGTTGTTTGCTGCCTGTTCTGCCCTCGGTATCTCAGACCTTTGATTTTAAGCTGTTTTCAGATAGCGTTAAAGCCACTTGCTGCTGCTGCTGCGGGTGAGAGCTGCTCCATCCTAAATCCCTGGCAGGAGCTGTTTGCAGGAAATGTTGGTGCACGTATCGGGGGCTGTTCGTTGTGTAGTTTGTTAGCAAGGCAGTTCAGTAGGCTCTGATTTAAAATTTGTAGCGCGGGATTGAGAAAGGAAGTAATACTTTTCATGTAGTGAATGGGGCAAATAAAAGAAGGCTGGATGGAGTCATTTGAGCTGGGCTGTAAGGGAATTATCTCATTATCCAAAGCCTAAAGGACATTTTTTGGAAGCTGCATGTGGATGGCAGCCTGTGTCAAGTCCACACCAACATGGAACCTGCTGAGCTCCAGGGCAGGTCACCCAGTTGTGGGGGACACGCCTGAACCTGGTGAAAAGGTTGCTTCCTTGCTCAGAGTTGTGTGTTAGACCTAAACCCAGGCAATATACTGAATGATCTGTGGGGTGTGCTTCCTGAAGCAGGTTTTGTCCGTTTTTCTCTGAAGTCTATAGAGGTTAGTCCAAAAAACTGCAATTTGAAAGTGCCAGTGGAGCAGTTGGACCTGGAGTCCAGCTTGCCCCCAGCACCTGCCCCAGGGTCTTGCTTGATGTTGGGAGGCATGGCATTTCTCAGCCAGCTTTCCCAGCACCCCTGCCCCAAACTGGGGTCTCCTTTGCCCCCTTCACCAAGAAGTAGGACCCAAGTGTTCCCTCCCACGCAGGCTCCTTCCTTTCCCTGTGTGCAGTTGGATGATGTACCCTGCCCTTAGCTGTCTTCACTGAGGGTCTATTGGTTGGTTACGTGTGTCAGGTTTTTTTTTTAAGCAAACCTTATATTTTAACTGCATTTTGTTGGTGCTTTTGGGAAATACTGTTGCCTAGCAAAAAAACAGAGCAGCTCTAAGAATATAACGTTGTAATTGCTGAGGATATGCTGAGTTTTATAAACAAAAATAAAGGTTAGCTGCTTCGTTTTGCTAAAACCCCTTATTTGCTGTGTCCCAGGGCTCCTTCCAAGACTGGAGGCCTCTCATTTGCTGGTGTCCCTTACCAGCCGCTGATTGCTGTAATGCGATGTGTGCGACGTACACTTGATACATCATCTAAGCGCTGGAACGCGTTCGCTCTTTGTGCGATCCCTCAGTCCTGATGTAAACCAGGCAGAAGTGCAGCAGTTCCTGCCATAATGTAACATGATTCCAGGAATTAGAAATTTCCATCCTGGAATGCACTGGGAAGTGGCAGCAGGGCTGGGCTGGGCTGGCAGCGGGCTCTGCCCCTCTCCGAGCACACGATGTGTGTAGATGTCTGTTAAAAGTGCAGGGACAGAAGGTACAAATTTGTGTGTATATATATGTAACAACAAAAATAAATATACACTTCTTTGTGTAGACAAATTGCATTTCTTCTTTCAAGAAGTAAGTGTAAAAATTTCAGGCGTTGGCTGGAAACAGGCACTGACTGCCTCTGAGCAGTGGGGCTGACCTTACTGCTGTGGGGTTGTTTTGCCAGTGGCTTTTGGGGCTCCCAGTGCTGTGAAATTACATGAAAAAAATTGTGAGGTTGGAGAAATTCACAGATAAATCTGAAAAGCAGTGCATATAAGGAAGCTTTTCAAGATGTATTGTTGTTCTTGGGGCAATTATTTTGCAGTGTCGAGGCACTGGGATACCACTGGAAACTTACAAAGCTTGAAAACAAAGAACTAAACTCAGAGGTATTTTCTGTAGACTGGAAAACGACTGAATGAAATAAGCATCCTTTATACCCAAAATCAAATGAGGACAAGTTAAAAGGACAAGAGAAATGCTTAATAAAACACGACCAAAATTAATTATAACTAGAAAATAAGTTTTTTCCACTTGCAAACAATTGACGGGGTTTAGGAATCAAGTCTGGGGTCAAAGGGTCTTGATGGCCAAGTCAAAGGGCACTCAGAGATGTATATTAATGCATGTCAGCTCCTAGATCCTAGAGTCAAGCGGTAGTTCATAAAAGAAACAAGGCATCTTAAGAAGAAGTGTTATTAGCAAACATCAGGTCAAAGTTTATCTTTGGGTCAGTGTGTTCTGGAGGGTCATCCATTCAGTGCTGGCCGTGGGCTGTGTCCTTAAAGCTGCTGTGCTGCAAGGTGTGTAGGGAAAATAGAAATATGAAGATTGAACCAGGGAAACTGCATGATTACTTGGAACACTTTGAGACTTGAACTGAGGCATCCTTAATGGAAAAAAGGAAAATTGGGATTGATTTAGAATTATTTTTGTTTCTACCTTTTCAAACCAAAAGCTGGAACATTCTTTTTTAATGGACATAGAAGATTCTTTGCAGTGTCTGCACTCTGTCCTAAGCCAGAGCTGGCACTATCAGGGACAGGTGTGGCTTTCGTAGGAAAGAACTGGCATAGCCCATTGCCATCCCCTTTGATGCAATAAATCCCCCATGCAGTTCCTTCTGGATGTCATGCCTCCCTGAAGCAGCATGCTGACCAGTTCTTCCCATTTACAACATCACCACCACGGCCCCACTTTCTCCTCTTCCCACCGCCTCGGCTGTGGGAACCCCGGCGCCCCGGGCACAGCGGCTGGGACGCAGTGCAGCCCCGCAGGAATGCTCCCGCTGTGCCGGCACACACAAAGGCTGCCTGCTTGCTTTGACAAGCCCATGCTGCAGAAAATCCTGCCGATCCTTTGTGCTTGGTGGTGTTGACTCGTTTTAGTTCCACGCTAAGATGCTCCCCCATTGAACCAAGTGGGGGAAAAATGTGGACTAGGGCTCTTTTAAACGCTGTTGTTCTGCTGCCTGGAGGAGGCACTTCGCCTGACTTGCTGAAGAGGTTGGTTTGAAGGTTGCAACTTGGTTATGCTTTGAGGGGGAAGAGCAAAGTCTAATAACCTTGACTGTTTGCTAAAGCTCATTATGTGCACGGTGAATAGTGATAAAAATACAACGTGCAGTGATAATTGGGAGCTGCTGAGAAGCAGTGTGACAAGAAGCAACAGATTCTCTGTTAGGTTTCCCTTCTGTAACATGAATATTATAGTCTTGATTTGTTACTGTATGTAATGTTGTGCACTGGAAAGTCCTGAGCTCCAGAGATGTTGATTAGTATAATGGGGAGCCCTGATGAGCTCGTGGAACAGCGACATGCCTGCTGCTCTTCGGGGCACGGTGGTTCCAGCCCATTAATCAAATCTTCTGTGCTTCTTGTATTCTGAAGTTTGTGTTATTAACGTGTAGGAAGAAAGGCTCAAGAAAAAAAAACTCGAGCTGCAGCAGACAAGCTTCAGTTTTCTTTTAGATGAAATACATCTCCTGCCTGGCCTTGGCAGCTGGACAGAGCCGACTTTTCTTGGGATCACATGATGTTTGCTAGAAGTTTCCTATCATCGTCTGGGATTCCCAGCTGGAAACTGGGAAGGTACATGTGCCCATGTCAGGCTCACATTCAGGTTTTGGGAGAAGAGTGGAGAGTTGTTGGTTTTTGGGGTATTGGGTTTTTGTTCTGTTTGTTTCTAAGCACTTGCTGAACCTTTCCAAGAGTGGGAATGGAGAAGGAGATGCTGCTGGGTGGGCGTGAGCTCAGCTCTGCTCTCAGGCAGTCGGTCTCTGCTCCAGGGCATCCTGAGTGAGTGCTGTGACCGTATGCCAGTCCCCCTGCAGAAAGATGCTCCCCTCTCTTTCCATTTTTTTGGGAAAGACTTTAACAAGGTTTTATTTTTCCACTAGCACAGAACAGGGTGGGGAGGAAAGGGGGAGAAAGCCTGGAATGAGAAAGTGAAATGAGAAGGGGAAATATTCCTGTCCTCACCAAGCTGCAGCCATGGTCTGAAAGCATGAAATGACGTGAATTAGAAACATGCCCAAATGACAGAGCAGCCGAACCTTGCTGGTATAATCTGTCATGGCTCCACTGAAGTTAATTTGAAAGTCTGTCTGTTCCTAAATAGGTGCAAAGGCCTTCCAATGAATTGCGTGTTACCATAGGAAATCTTATTAAAGGGAATGGCATTTTAGGAGTCTGTAAGTCTTCAGTTTTAATGGTAGCAGCATTGAGTTCGATATAAACATTCAAAAGAGCTTGCAGAATTGACTTTAACTTTGCTTGTGAGTGTGTATCCGTGCTGCTTAACTATGAGCGTAGGCCCTGTAGAAAAGCTCACACAGGAGCTGGGTGCTGGTTGGTGCTGGCTGGGAGCTCACCCACTCTGTGGAATGGGCTCCTGAAACTGCTGTTGGTGTGTGTGGGGCTCGAGCAGCCAGGTTGGTGTGACAGCTCCTTCAGCATGTTGATGGGCATGGAGGCTGAGGAGGAGGAGGATGGGGAACTTGGGTGCTTCAGGTGCTGAGCAGTACTGGATGTGCTTCTGATTCAATCTCCATACCTGTTGCAGAAAATAAGAAAATAATGTGACTTATAAGATTTATAAGAAAATAATTAGGATTCTATCTTGCTCTTAATGAAGCCAATGGCATCGTTATTTTACTGCAAGATGATGCCCACTATTGTCATAAACAATCACTTTAAAAGAGGAAAACAACTGCCAATTAAGGCAAGCATCAGAATGACAGTTTTTCCACTGTACAGAGAATAATTTATGTCCAAAGGATTACTTCTGAAATTGTTTTGAATTCTGCTCTTTAGCTTATTAAATGAATCCTTCTTAGGAACTTGATTGCTAATTCACTTTAATTTAAAAAAGCCCAACTGTCTTCTTTGGATGTAGGCAGAGCCCTCGGGGCTCTATAAAGCTGTCAATATGGCTGTTAATTCCGGATTTCTTTTTTCCTCATGGCTTCAAGCATCATTGTAAGAGTTGGGAAGATGCCATAGTTTTGGTTTGCAGGAACTCAGTGTCTTAGGGGTTTCAGATCCCAGTGGAAGTAGTAGGGACTCTCCTACTGATGGCAATAGGTCAGGTTGGAAAAGATGCAAAAGCCTGAGGAGGAGCAAGGTTCTGCTGACGCTGGGTCCCACCTGGTTTTTGTGCTGGAATCAGAGGTGGACAAGAACCAAGTGCCTTTGTCCAAACATCCCTTAGCTTTGGGTGGGTCTGGATCCAGATCAGAATCTGAACTTTTAGTGCCTCGGGCTCGGCTCTAATTGAAGCCATACAAAACCACACATTTCACATGACTTTGATGCAAAACCATAAATAGACCCATTTTTAAAATACAAAACAAAGTCCAGGCTTGCTTAGAAAGATCACAAACCTTCTGCTGAACCTCGATGGTCCCAGGTTGTAATGAAAATTCTAGTCTTAAATGTAATATTATTCCTGGAGTAAAAGATGCTCAATTTCATTCAGCTAAATGTGTGACTGCTCAGAGATAAGCAGTGGTGTCCCACTCATTACATACTATCTCAGAAGATGGTCTAGGTCCTGCCTTGAGCAGGTTGTGGTTTTAGTCAATGTTCTTGTTTTAGACACTGATCAAAAATCACAGTGGTATTCATACGGGTTTTGTGTCCTATACAGAACAACATAGGAAGAATTCTGAGCAGTGTGGGATTGAAAAAAACGTTCTTGTCACCTATTTCTCCTTGTTGGTGTTACTTGATGCCCAGCATCACATATATAACTCCTTTTGAGCAGTGGTGCTCGCAAATGTGCAAGTGGAACAAGCAGGGACTGAGTTTGTGGTGCCCTAACACAGGAAAGCAAGATGAAGCAGGAACCAGACTTTTTACTAGATAGTTAACACAAAGCTTTTCTCAGATCTTTTTTCATCTCTTCCCCTCCCCTTGTAATGCTGAGGACCTGTGGGAAATTGAGAGAACCTTTGGATAGATGCTATCAATTAATCCTACAGCTTAGCAATTTAAGATAGTTTCACAGAGATCAAAGATTGTAGCTAAGAAACTGGGCATTATAATGACTTTTCTGAACGCATGTGCTTGCATCTTGGCAACTTTTTTTCCAGTTTTAAATGTAGGGAATCTGTCTGGGGCCGTTTTCACTGTGGTGTTAGAGGATTTGCCCTCTTTCTGGAGGTTAAAACCACCAGCTGTAATTAAACCATTACTTTTTCAGCACATGGGAGACCACCTAGCAGTGAACTCCTCTTCCTGATCCAGAAAAAACCATTTCACTGAGTTCCCAGCTGGAAAAAAATAACTAGATTAAAGCCATGTACCCTGTGACTTCTGTGCATGGAAATTCCTGGTATGAGTGGGTGACTGAGGGCTGGATCTGCGTGCTTGAGTTGTGAATGATCCTACAGCACATGTCTGCCTCTGCGAAATTAAAGCTGCCTTTTTTTCCTCTCCTTGTTTTTGTACTAGGTGATTGCTGCTATCTGTCCTAATGGATATATATGTTGTGTTTTGTCCATTTATTTGTGGATTACGCACTGCTGTGTGCTTGTGCACATGTGCTTTGTATGCAAGATATCCCGTTAGTATACTCTGAATGTCAGGGATAAGGTGTGTGGCACATAGGTACTGATTAGGTCTCTACAGGCTAACTGAAGGGTCAGACGGTGTGAGAACAGGAAATCCTGGAATGCAGCTGGGGGGAGAAGTTAATGAGAGCTGGGGATGTGGTCACTGGGGTTGTACATGCTTGGTGTTGGACAAGGGAAGCTGTGGCTGCAGGTGGGGTCCAGGAGCTGTCCCACAGGCTGGACAGGTAGTACAAGTGTAGTACTGCATCTGTACTGCTTCATAGTTGATAAATACAGAACAGGTTAGCTAAATGGCCCAAAGCAGCTTTGAATCCATAAGACTTAGAAGTGGAGCCAATAGCTAAGCCCCAGCCTAATATTTTATCACTATATTCATGCTTCTTATATTTTTTCATTTATTTAAAAGCTTACTGAAAACTTTTGAGGAAAATCTCTGGATCTTATCTACTTTTTCGCACTGAGGAAGAAAAAAGCTAGAAAATGGGCAATGTACTTACAGCAACTCGAGCTCTGTAATTTTAATTACTGATGATAATTTTAATGACTGAAAACAAAAACTACAACAACAACTACAAAAAACACTTAGAAAGCCCTCCTGGCAGACCTTAGCATTAACTTTGTGGCTGCTGAGGGGTGCAGCAGCAGCTGGGGGCAATGGGAGCACTGTGGGAGTTATAACTGGAAATACACAGAACGCACATCCCAAAAATGGGAGCTGCCTTATGTGTTACTTTATTTGCCCAGATTAATTTAATTTGCACCATTCTGGGAAAAGTTCATTAGCCTGTTCTTAAAATCATACTTCTTTTTAAACAAAGTGATATGGTGGAGCCTTCTAAAATGACACAGTGACACCAACAGTTGGTCAATTTAAATTGGCTTGAGAACACAAGTGAGCAGAGCTCCATGCACACTGTGAAGTGCCTGCTTATCCCTGAGCACATGTTCTCACTGTTTTAAATCTCTGTTAATATCAGCCCCTTGGCTTGATATCAATAAAAGCTTTCTCATTGTGATTTCTGAACAAATATTTCTCTAAAATAAATAATACAGGGTGCAGGGAAAAAAAGTAATGGAAGAATCATAATTTTAGCATCCAGGCACAGGGTATCCCTGCAGGCATCCTGCTGCTTCTGTTTGTGTTGGTGGGGAAGCAATTAATAAAAAGCCAGTGCATTTATCTTGCACAATTTGGTTCAAAAGTTATCTTTACAGTTTGGGGGGATGCTAATAATTTGGAGAGGCAGTGATCAAGGTATTGTTAATATCTTTAGGGGTTTCAAAGCAGATGATGTAAGTGTGAATATATTTAGTTAAATAACTCTTGACATCTTTACTGTTAGGCATTCATCAGTAACCATTGTTCTTGTAGGTTTTCAAGAGCATCCCTCAACAAGTAGTAAATGAGCCA
Organism: Cyrtonyx montezumae; assembly: GCF_038088225.1. Lineage (NCBI taxonomy): Eukaryota > Metazoa > Chordata > Aves > Galliformes > Odontophoridae > Cyrtonyx > Cyrtonyx montezumae. Next base: position 7,301,019 of record NW_027072056.1, on the reverse strand, counting down.
CATATATGGCAGTTAAATATGGCTGTGGTAGAGGATGGTTCCCTTTCCCTATAGACTGGACAGAAGAATTGTGGGTTTGCTTTGGAAGTTAAGCTGTGTTTCTTTTTAATAGATAACAAGCTGTATGCCTTCCTTCAGTATTAGCAAATTGAAGTGTTAATCTCTTCATGGCACTGTGCATGTGCAAGGAAGTTTTCTTTTTATATCCCAAATTTCATTTTTCTCAGTGTCTGCCATAGGAAATGTCTTGCTCTGATTTCTCTTGTCCATAAAGTGTACATATGGGAACAGTAAGGCCAAGTGGAACATGTGAGCCCCAGTAGCTGCTGTGAGGTTCATTTGCTCACATTTCTCACTTGAGAGGACTGTAGCATTGACATGGAGCTGAAACTACCTACAACTTGCTCAGTCAGTGCTGTTTGGAATCAAGAATGGTTTTAATACAGGTGCTAGAGCTATTTGAAAGGCACAGAGAATGTAGTAAAGCAATCTCAATACTTTTTTTTCTGCAAATATTTGTACTATTTCATTATTTTCTTCCAAAAGTTTTAGCCGTACTAAAGTTAGTTAAAACCTTCTGTAACTGAAGATCTCTTGATCATATGATGCTGATGCAAAGGACTGGGCCAAATATAGTGTATCGACTTTGTTTCCTTCTAAGAATCCACACTGCCTATGCAGTGCGAGATTGCTGACAGCTCAATTATTTGCAGTGCTGTAAGTCAGTATTACAGTCTCATTATTTACCTAGAAAGTCTATCATTTGCTTTATTTCTCTTCTCAGCTGACAAGTTTGGTCTCCCAGGATACTCAGTGTTTTCATCCTTAATTGATTACCAGTCAGCTCTTCCATCAGCTGATACCAGCTTGAAGACATGCTGCCAGTCTTTTTCTTGTTTTGTTCTGTGAATCTGCAAGAGAGATGTAGCTTTCTTCTTAAACCGTCCTGTATTTTAATTTACATATTGCCTAAAGTACCAATTTTTCTCAAAGCTTGTTGAAAGCAAACCTCATTTGGATTTGAGTATTCAGTTTCTTTCACCTTTTTTTTTTTTTTTTGTAAATTTAGGAGGCTGTAGTGTTCTTTTGTAATGAGCCCTCTGGAATTTTTTCCTTGAAAACTGATAGTGATATTTGAAAGAAGACAGGATGTTGCAGTACTTAAATATGGGGCTCGTGCTTTCAGTGTTACCATGGATGCTCCCTGTGGGAAGAGCTGGAAAAGCCCCCAGCTGTAGGAACTCGTGAGCTCCTGGAAAAAGTCAGTGGGATGTGTTTGTGATGACTTCGTGCTTTTCAGAGGTTTCTCCTCTTTCTCCTCTCTGTCAATGGAGGATATTCAGGGATGGTCTGGAGTGACTCAGAATCCAGTGACAGTGTGAATGGCAGAGTTTGTCCTGGGCATTTTGTTATGCTCAGAGCCTGCTCGTGATGGCTCTGTGTGAACTTCTTCTCCTGGGTCTGCTAAGATTGATGTGAGATTGAGCAAGGGCAAATCATCTTCATCCAACTTTGTCCTTCTGCCAGTGTATCAAAGTATCAAAGTAGTCCTTTAAGGCTGGTGAACAGAAACTGTGCTAAGTCAGAGAGGAGATCTGGTCTAAATGAGGAATGTTGCTGCAGTTGAACACTTCCTTAGTTGTGAAGCTTGAACCTTCCCTGATGTGGGCACCAGAGTCTATAGCCACAGGGATGGGCCCCCAGGTTGCACAGGTTTTACCAAAAGGCATTACTTCTGGTTTCCAGTAGTGCAGGTGCCCATGCAGGTCTGGCTGCGCGATCTGCCTTCCCTGATGCAAACCAGGAGGAGAGGACCAAGTTTTGTGGCCTCCCTTGGCAGCTTCTGTGAGTGTTAGGTGGTGGGCATACACATATGCACTGTGTCTGCACAGAAGTGTGGGATTGCTAACTGCAGTTCCTTTATATTCGGTTTGCATCATAAAATAATAATAATTCCCAGCACATATATACAGTGGTGAAACTTCAGAGTGGGATCAGGTCCACGTGCAAAGCTGCCAAGCACTTTAACGTTACTTGTACCAACAAAACAAATCTCTTTTTAGAAGAGGTGAGGGAATAAGAAGATTTTTTTTTGTAGCTGTTGTATTTGCCGTTTCCTCTTCCCTTCCTTTCACTCTAGAAATTCCTTATCCTTTCATGCACTGTTGAGAATTAGCCATTTATTCTTAGTGCTGGCGATGCAGTCTTTGATATTTAAAATGGAATGTGTTCCTTTTTGATGCTCTGTGATTTTGAATGAAGTACATGCTAGCAGGTTAATGGCGCAGAACAGTTAGATACTGGCCATTTTTTTTTCCTTTCCATATTATTTCATCATTTCTAAGCAAAATAATTTTGTAAAAAGAGACTGTAAATTATCTATTGTTTGCATGGTGAATTGTTTTCACAGTGCTGTTATTCTCTTCTAAGCTGAAATCGTTGAATAGCTATGAGCTGTCACATTTTTTGAAAGTTATAACTGCATCAAGCTGTGCTGACAAAATGTTCCTGCATAACTGTTAATATGCATTGTCATTTTAAACATGAAACAGTTTAGCTAATGATTTATCTCTTATAATGCAGCACTTGGGGCAGCTGTATGATTTGTCTCTTTAGCAAGTCAAGTAATTTCTTTAACAAAATGTTAAGCACAGATGGGCCATAGGCTGTCAGTTAACCATTATTGTGCATGCATCTGCTTGCCTTCAATGCACTGTTTTATGTATTCAGTCACTTACTTAGGCACAGCTCCCTGAAAAGCGGAACCTACTCTGATTGGCAAATAAAATGTTCATTTGTCTCTTCTTCCTATTGTTTTGTTTTGGTAACACATGTCAGCAGCTCAATTACCCAGTTCATTAACAGCTCCCAATGGACATGATGGCCAGCCCCATGATAAGGAGGGCGATTGTGGCACATATGGTCAATAATAGCCTGTCTCTTGGTAATTGTAAATAAAAGTCACTGTTGGCCATTTCCTTTTACTGCAGCTACTGTTTTCCTTTTCGCTTTGGCGAAAAGCACATTTCTCAGTGTGAATCAGTCCAACCAAAATAAAAATACCATCCACTCCTCTCCAGAACCTCACTTAAATCACTGCTGCAGTCCTTTCTGCGTTGAATTTCCATCTTGCAGCTCAGAGGAGATGCGATTGCTATTTGCCAATTCCATTAACCAGTTAATTACTCTGATTAATCAGTTTAGTAAAACAGCAACAAATTTTCTTCTCATTTTTCTCATTCTCTCAGTTAAGATTTTTCTAAAGTGCCTGTGGAGTTTAAAAAAAAAACAAAAAACATTTACAATGTGTTTGTAAGTATGCCCTTTGCAAATAGCAGCGGTTTTCAAAGGGGGAATTGAAGTGTGACATAATCCTTGTTAGATGAGCGATATTCACGTCTAGAGCACAGGGCTGCTTTTGCATTTTGTTTCTTGTTTTTAAATATACCATGGTCAAAATGCCAGTAAAAAGGGTTACAATCAATTTTACAACCTGTTTGTATTTCTCGTGGTACTAAGTTTTCTAGCAAGGTTGAGAATTGTTTTTCATGGTCTTCCTGGTCTTAATTTTTCACTTTTTTAACAGAAACATGCAGTAGCATTAGCATATTTTATCTTAACCCCACTGGAGTCTTTTGTGGCTTCTTGTTCTTTGTTTTTCAAAATTTGCTTTTCCATCAGAGCAGAGGAGCCTGACTACTAACAAGCCCGGGGCTGTGGTCTAGTGGGGTGAAATTTGGGGTGCCAAATCTCCCTGTGAACTGGTTAACACTGCAGCTTGGGATCCTGCTACACTTGCTAAAAGTACTTTGTCGGGACCACCGCAACCCTCAGTTTTGGGGTGCTTTTCTAAACTTTGGGCTTGATCTCAGCTAACGGTGCCATCCGGCTGCTGAGGGTCCAAAACAGTTGCTCCAGCAAGCAAGAACCACAGAGCTCCAGCACCTGTCCCCACCACCAGCCATGCTCATGGCTGCTGCTGAGCCTTCACGGGGGCTGCGGCACTGGGGGATTTGTTGAGTGTCAGGCTTCATTTGCCCAGGTTTGACACGCACAGAGCTGGCAGGCCGTGCCCTTCTCGATGGCCCCTTGCTGTGGTGGCAAGGTCTGGGGAGGGGGAGAGGGACCTGGCCTCGCGTTTCACCCAGAAAATGTAGGAAAGCAGGCGGCTGGCAGTGAGATGCTTGCTTGACTCCAGAGCTTTAATTATATTTTGTATGCAAATGCTGGCCCGTAGCAGGAGGAGAGGGAAGGATGGTAGAGAGACGCTGGTTGGAAGTAACATCGTTGATTTATTTTTCTGTGGATTTTATTTTGAGGAAAGAAAGGACTCATAGAGTGTCTCTGGTCTGTCGACTGCTCCCTTGCCTGCTGCTGAAGGCCTGCCCCAGCACAAGCAGGGGTCCCAGGGGGAGAGTCCTTCCTGGCCGTGAGCACAGGGCTTTCTGTAGGGAGTGCTGGGCTGAGCCTTGCGGCCCAGACCCTGCCATGGCTTCCCCTTCTTCCTCTCTTTTCAGTCCCTCTGCGACAGCGCTGGGCCCCGGGTGGGCAGAGGTCTCGCAGGGCTGCCTCCAGGTGCCGGTTTCAGGCCGGGGAGCGTGGATTAACCCCTGCTGCATGTCCCCTTCCCCCAGCCCCCCGCCCGCCGGCCCGGCCGCCTCCTTTGTGCCGCCCGCATCCTGCCAGGCAGGTGTCAGAGCCCTGAATGCGGGCGAGGGCCCTGCTGATGGATACCACAGATGGAGCGTGGAAATCGGCAGAATGGGCCTCAGCCACAGGCCATTTCTTAGGACCCAACAAAAGCCTCCAAATAAGTCAACAAAAATCCCAAAGATCACAAAGAGAAAGTGTCATTTGTCATTTGCTGCGGGTCTGTGTGGGGGTGGCGGCCCTGCCGTGCTCCTCCTCGCCTGCACCCGAGCCGACATGCCGGGGGTCACCCGTGTCCCCTCCTGCCCCGCAGCACCCGTCAGCGCGGCCGGCACACGGAGGTGCTGGGGCTGTGGTTGTGGTGCTGGGAGCACAGCCTGTGCAGTTCGTGCCGTGTTCAGCCAGCCCCGTGGCCAGGCAACTTGTCTAGGGCTTGGAAGAAAGGGCTGTGAGGTAGTTTATTCGGTGGCTGCCAGAGGAGCAGTGCCATGGCAGGCCGCTGGCTGCCTCTGCTGAGCGCGGTGTGCTGCATCCATCATGTATGGTTTTTAAATGGTTGTCATGTTTTTGTTATTTAATTATTCAAATGAAATGTCTTGCTGAGAGGAGAAACAATCCATGGAATGACCTCTTGTGCATTATTTTGTCATTTGGTTTTTGCCCCGACACGTCTATTTACAGCGTTTGGAAAGCTGATAATTGCAGAATTCCACGTGACCTGTGAAGCTGAGCAGGGCCTTCCTCCTGCGTTGCGCTAACCAGGATGCAGCCTCTCCCCAGGCCACCAGGCAGGTCGAGAGGGGCTGTGGGACAAATGACTGCCCTTTAATGTGTAATTTCTTCCTTAATTAAACGTCACGGCTCAGCTACTGGTGGTGCTTTGGGCTGCCACCCCTGTGGTGCTCTGTGTGGGGAGGAGGGAGGCCAGGAGCTGTGCTTACAGCCTGCAGGGTTGGAGTGTTGAGATGGATAGGTCAGCTGTGAAGGTTAGCATGAGGAGTGGGTCTGTGGGGGTGGAAATAACTTAGCTAAAAACAGCCACCTCTTCCCATGCTGAGCAGTGTTACGCTGTGGAAGTTAGTGCCTCTGTTAGCTCAGTAAAAGGGCCGTAGGCTGTGGCTACAGAGCTGATGGCAAACCAATACTACAAAGGTTGAGGTTTGTCCAATTTGTGTGCTTAGCCAGTGCTCTAGTAGGCTTCTTCTTAAAATATAAAGATTTAAAAATAGTACTTTAATAATAAAAAAAATAAGGATAGAAACTTCCTTAAAACTAATGCTATTTAAAAACTCTTCACGGGAAATAAAAATAGCGCAGTCTGTTGCACAGACATATAGTTATTATTTTGAGATTACATTTGTCTGATTTTTAATATGGCAGATCAGCCAGGACAAAGGAAGTCAGTTTTCAGTAAGGCTTCTCATAGTAGCCAGGCCTGGCAGAGGTCATACTGATGAAATCAGATGGGTATAAAAGCCATTTAATTGGATACGTATTTTCTCTCTACTTGAGCTCTGTTATTTTATCTCTAAATGTTAGCATTTGTATTAGATGCATTGTCTGGACTCTTGGATGCTTTGTTCAAAATTTTTTTTCTTTGTATATACATTTTGTATAGTGGTTATTGTAAAGCTAAAATGAAATCAAGTGAGCTTCTTGCTCTCACTGCTGTGTGAACAGAGGATGCAGGGAAACATCACAAGTATTTACTAAATCTTTTTGAAACATTTTTAGAAAGATCATCATAGTCCTCCTGATACCCCCACACAGTGAGTTGAGGGTGTTCAGGCAGACAAAGAGTGATAAATATCCCCTCTAAGTTGCACCATTTAAGTTAGCTTGCCTCACTCAGGCACGTGTAGGTGCCATGGGTATCTGAGGCAACACAGGGAAATGCTCTCTTTAAAAAGTCCTGTGTTTTCTTTGTTTCTGAACCGGGAAGGCAGGTGTCACTGACTCACTTGGGTTAGGTCTCCAACTGAAGATTTAGGATTTGTCACTCTCTCAATCTGTTGTTTATCCTGGGATGCCCTAGATTTGCCACTTCTAGAAGGAATGTGCTTGAACTACTTGGGATAGTATGCTTGAGCTCATCCCCCTTTATCATGAAGGATAGTATTCTTCGGAACAGCTAAATTAATTGAGACAGAGCTTCCACACAAGTAAAAGTCTCAGAGTTGGATGTTCACACAGTGCATTTATGTTGAGCTCTGTGAGGGTTTCTGCTGATGCCTTGTGTATGCTGGGTCCAAAATGTTCACCGTGTCTGGACAGTGAAGATAGCTTTCACATAAAAGCATCTTGGCTAGAGTAATTACTATTTTTTTCGTCTGCAGAAATGCATAAACTCTTCAGTGGAGTTGTCTATAAAAGCACTCTTTCTTTCCTACACTGTGAGAATAAATAAACAGATTAGGTGTATTTATTACTTCAAACAGCTTGACTGAAATTGGAATTGGAAGATAACTATAACTGAACAAGGTGAAGGGTTTGAGCTGGAGCTTGAGGAACAGTGGTTTCTGTTCTGGCTTTGTGCTCTCAGTTACTTTCAAATAAATCGCATTAAGATTATTCTAAATCAATGTCTACAAATAATTTATTTGAAACTATTGAAGCAGAGAAGCAATGCTTGCATTTCCACAGAACAAGCAGTTTCATCATCACTGGGGAGTGTCTGCCCTCTTTAGGTGGTTTCCCTTGAAGGCTTGGGGAGGAAGAAGTGCTTGTTGCCTGGGACAGCAGCAGATGCAAGTGAAGACTGGCACTGGAAGTCTTTTCTGTTTGTTTATTTTGTTTTGGTTTTGTTTTGTTTTGTGTGTGTGGTTCAGTATAATTTGTTGGAGAAGGAGAATGTGGCTGGGTACTAGAAGAGGTTTTTCTGCTCATCACAGCGTAGCTGTGGGCTCAGCCCAACTGGGCTGTGGATAGTGTTCACTCCATTGTCAGCAAGGTTAGGCCAGCACCATTTGGTGTAAGGGCAACTGAATGTGGGGTGAGTGCTCAAAACCTAGCATGCCACTTCCTCCATGCCAGGGGCTTGCTTTCTGTGTGTGTGTGAGCTCACACTCACTCATGTGTCTCCACGTGCTCCTTCATTTCCAAAAGATTAAGTAAACCACGCAAAGTGCTAAAATAATACCTTTGAAGCTGAATCTCTCAGTTTCCTAGGAGACTTGAAGGTAGAGTCTGGAGATCTGCAAGTGGTGCCTTGGGACAGGCAACAAGGAACTGGAAGAAAGATCAATGGATCTGATAAGATACAGTTTTCTGGGCCCAACGTATCCTTTTATATGAAGTATAGTGATCAGAGCTGATCACTGGTTCTGATTTCTCTCTAAATGGCTGATTGCAAGGGACAGTAGGCCTGGATACACTTACTTGTATGTAAGACTGGATCCAGAGTAGACTGGATACACTTACTGTATGGTCTGTTTCTTGATGACCTTCTTTAAGCACCAGGTCAGGGCACAGTGAGAGAGGCCTCTGTTCCAACACCTGGGCTGGTCTGTGCTCACATCCTGGAATGGTTTCTGGGGCCTGAGTCATTGGCACACACCTGCATCTGCCTACAGCCATTGCCTGTGCTGGGAAGCCTCCCAAGCCTGGAAGGAGTAATGAAGAACTGTAAGGCAAAGGAAGTGAAGTTGTCTGTGTTTCAGTTTTGGTTGTCTAATGTATCTCCTTTAGTTACTTGGAAGAATCAAGAAAAAAAATATTACTCTGAGCTATTTTTACAGGACTTCTCTGTACAATATGTCCCTTTTTTTTTTTTTTTTTTTTTTGAGTTAACACTTCTCTGAGTGTCCTAAGGTTATTAGGTGGTCCTAAGGCAGGCAAGTAAGTTGCAGATGCCAAGATACACCAGTGCCATTCAGAGCGTAGGACAAATACTAAGCAAGACATAAGGAAATATTTGAATATGTAGGAGAATTAATTTCTTCATTGCTGCTCCCCATACCTGTGTTGTCAGTTCCATAACCATTTGAGCAGTAAGGTTTTACTTACAGATCTGTAGGAAAGGTGCCATGCACATGCATCTATAGAGTCAGAATGTTTAAGTTGCAGAGTGCACATGGTGTGACAGATGCTTGCATCTGTGCAGTGGATAAGGGAAGAAGGGTGCACTGATGCCTAATTGTTTGGATTCTAAGAACTGCTCCAGGTTTTTAAACTTGAAAACTATTGGAGTTCAAATGAAGAAACTGAATAATTCAATCACTCAAAAAGATTTCTAGAGATCCTTATATATTTTTGGGTCAGAAAAAGGTGCTGAACTCATCACTGAATTGCTAATCCTTCTGGTTTGAGCACATATGCACGGCGTAACGTTCTGATTTGTTTCTCCATTTATTTGCTGTTTTGAAGTTTGCCAATTCAGTTCTGAGTCGTGGATATAAAAGTACTTTTTTTCCACATATCAACAATACATCTTTTTTTTTTTTCCCCCTCAAGTAAAGCTAATGTTTTATTTTTATTTTTTATTTTGAGCATCAGCACCTCAGTCTGATGAAGGCTCTGATATCGATTCTGAACCAGACTTACCTTTAAAAAGAAAGCAGCGTCGCAGCAGGACAACCTTCACAGCAGAGCAACTGGAAGAGCTGGAAAGAGCTTTCGAGAGGACACACTACCCTGACATTTATACTCGGGAAGAACTCGCACAAAGAGCCAAACTCACGGAAGCTCGAGTTCAGGTATGAATTTAACAGCTGCCTAACAAAGGGAAATTCCTTTCCTATTAATGTGATAGTCCTTTAATATTCTCACATGATCGTGCTCTAGGTCAGAAGGAAAACGTGAAGCTACGACATGTACAGCCTTAGGGGTTTTTACATCTGTATATGGACATTGATTTTCCAACTTTTAAAAACAACAGCTTTGAAAAACTTTTTTTTCATGCCTTCTGTAGTAATCATTCCATATTAACCATAAATAAAGTAGTCAGCCTTCACAGAAGAAGGTCTGTTATCCCAGTTTGTTTATTTTATGTATCTGACAGCACTCTGCATATAATCAGTTCAGCTGTTGTTCCAGTTTATGGTTATTTAACTGATTTCATCTGTTGTTGTTTGGGTCCTTCAGAGAAAGGAGAAAAACATTTTAAAAAGGTTGTGTTTATAGAGCCATGCAGGAGAGCATGGTAACTGGTGCAGTATCTACAATTTACTGTTAGGTTAACTTTCGAAGTTGACTTGATTTAAATCTTGTAACAACTCTTATACCCACTGTTGGTTTAATTCAAAACAAAATAAACCCTCAAATAACTGTTAGGTCTTCACAGCTTCATGTCAATCTGGATTGTTTAATACAAGTGCTGGAGGAGTAAATCATGGAGTTAAGTTGTAAGAAAAAAAAGAAGCACGAACCTAGATTTTCAGATGTCCAAAACTGGCAACTAGCAACCAAATAATTCTGGAATAAACTGGATCTAGGAGTTGAGGTTCAGGTTAAGACTTGCTATATTCACAACACAGAACATCGTGTCCTGTGAGATGTTTAGTATTGCAGGGAAAATCATCTGATGCTCTTGACATCCATGAGTGATTTGAAAAAGAGTGTCCAGTTTAAATTAATCTGAGGTGCAAGTGTTTGTAAGCAAACCTGTGGTTGGCTGACAGGAGGAGTGCGCAGTAACTTGTGCTCAGACCAAGGATCCAGGTGAATTTGGCTGCTTTGGTGAAGCTGTTCTTATGGTTTAACCTTTTGAAGCTCAGCCTGAGGCATTCAGACTCTGCAAACTGAAACAGACGGTTCAGAATATCCCTCTGACCGTGTAAGACAATTATGTCCATTGTAACCTGCCTGTATTTACTGAGTATCTCTCCTGAAGAATCCTGACTTTGTCAGTTTTACCTGCTAAATGTTTTTGCAGAAGACTTCACACCAAATTTCTTGCAAGTGTTTGTTATGACTGTGAGAGAAAATCAGATGTATGGACAAATTTATCTGGAGGGCAAACTCAGCGGTGCATGACTCTCTTAAAATGTTTACTAGGTATAATGCTTGCAAAACAGCTTTGTATCTAAACTTGGGCCAGGTAAGACCAGATCAAACCCTGGAAGTCATCCACGCACAAGCATAATAAGGATAGCTTCCTACATATGTCCCGTTAGCAAGATGAACTGGATGCAGGATATGATGGTTTACGTTAGCTTCAGTGGAAAGATATGATAAAATAAAAAAGACCTTGTTCGTGTTTTTCTAAATCAATGACCCACAGCTAGAAGAAAAGCAGAACTCTCATTAACATAACAGCTGTCTTAATGTGGCTTTAACCCTGTGACTTTTTACATTCCTTATGGCTTCCTTGGTTCCCTTGAGACGCATCTTGTCTCACACCACTCCTATGATCTATAGCCACACAAATTCCCCAGTACCTCTGACATATGGATATTTTGCCTAACCCAGCATGGAAGAAAGTTCCCAGTCAATCAATGATTGAAACACCAGAACAAAACCTTTCTGGCTTAGAGATGAGCTGGGGTTGAAGTAGTCAGCCTCTGGGTAGTTTTGTAGTGCACTCCATCTGCCTGGTACCCTTGAAGGGCTGGCAGAGCATTTTAGCAGTGGATTAAGGGATACAGGATTTTCCTTATCAGCATTCAGCACCTCTCTATAGCTCCTTAAAATAGCCACCTATGATGGGCATGACATAAAAGAAGACCTGTGAAAGGAAATAACCCTAAGAGACTTGAGCCTGAGAGGGCTGGAGAGCCATACTGATGCAGCATTCAAGCTTTCTTAGTCACACTGCTTTTTTGGTAATAGTATGACAGAGATCAGAGATACCAAATTTTATAGGTATATATATACCAAGATCTCTTTGGCTGCTACTTGATTAAATATTGTGTACAAGAGTATAGTGTATTCTTTGCAGACTGAAACAATATTTTCTTCTCTTGAGATTTTCTAATGGAATTTTTTCTAACGACATATCTCATAGAGTTGTTTCACACTGTCTAGGAAGTTAGCTAATTGATGCTTAACTGATTGCAGTCGAATGAATGAGCTATTCTTTCAGTCCCTCCATGTTTTGCTTTTCCTAACTGCCACTCCCATGCATCCTCTTTCCTTCTATTCCCAAGGTGATCTCTGAACATGCATGAAAGCAAGAGTCTTAAACCTCCAAACTGATTTTTTTTCTCACTTTCTTACTGCTGAAGGGTGACCGAGCACATGTTTCTAAGCTGGCTGGTTGAAGGGGGGTGGGGAAAGCCACCTCTGGGTTGAGATCAAATTTAGAATGTTTCAGCCCCTAAGGGGAATTTTTTGAAAGCTACAAGCAACTGAAAACAGACTTTACACTGTTGGTGTTATTTGTGTATTTAAATTGTGGGGACAGGAAAGGCTTCTGGGGTAATAAATGTTGGAAAAACCCCATGTTGCAAGAATCACAAGATGTATAATTATCACAAGTACTTAAACATTGCATGTAAGAAGTTAAAACACTCCCTAGAATTCCTCCTACAGTGCCTTTGTGTTCAAGGGCCTTGGGAGTCTCTCCCTCGTGTTTGAGCCTAGATGTCATGTGGAAACAGGGCGGCCTCAGCTGTCTCTTCCAGGGGCACCTGGCTCTTTTCTGCGTGTTAGATGCATCAGGAAGGGAAAAGTTAGTTTGCGCTGTACATTCAACATTACAACTCAGAAACTTAAGTCCCCAAGGTCTAGAGTGGCTCTTTTTTTATTAAAAAATAAAAATAAAAAAGAGGAAAAAAAGAAAAAAGTGATCCTCTTTAATATGAAGTTACAGCTTTCCATACTATGAATTAAACTCATAGACTTCCAATAGAAACTCATTAAGCCATCATTAAGTTGCAGTGTAGACTCTTCAGGTTTCTGGCCTATTTTTACTGAATCAACCTGGGGGCTAATTCCAAAAGTGAAATTTTCCCCACTGCAGATAAAGATCAAAGGCTCCTTCTGAGCTTCAGAGAAGCTCGGTTACGGTTCCTGTTAACAAACAACGCATAAGGAATGAAGTGGGTAGTGTCTCCTCTGGCCACTTCTGGATTCCCGCACCAGGCTTATTTTTAGTCCTGGATGAACCGGGTGAATTTGGCAGCAGTGTGGGGCCTCACTCTATAGGCTAGGGATGGGTTTGTACATTCTCATGTCAACCCTGCAGTGAGCTTTTGTAGAAAGCTCATCCGTAAATAGAAGTCCCATTGGCTCCAAAGTCTTGTGCAGCCAGAAGAAAAACTCTAGTAATATTTTACTACTTTAGAGATGTGACTGGATGTTGGTTTGGGTTTTTTTTGTGCACTGTGACGTGTGGAAAGGAAGAGACGGTTTGGAGAAGATAGAGTAAGGAAAGGTGAAAGTAGCAATGATGACTCTTTAGCTGCTGGTACGATTTGAAAGATCTGAAGTCCAATCTTGTAGCTTTAAAAGTTTCTTCTCAGTAGCAAACAGTGAGAATCATTCACTGGGAAATCAGGGGAGGAGGGACCTGTGCCAAAAAAATCTTTATTTGCACTCAGCTCCTCTGGAATGGTTTGAGCTTGTGCTCCAGCTGCACAGTCCTATGGGGAGATGGGGTAAAGGAATGTGGGATGGATTCAGAAACATTTAAGACCTCTCAGCAGATCTTTACAGATATTCCTAATGTGGTTTATGGAAAATTTATAGTCCCTCTTTCTGAGGCTGTCCCTCTTGCATCATATATAGGATACAGAAAGAAAGTGCTGTGTGCATTCTTGTAGTAGATAACCTTGCAATTGCAGTATAATTTTTTTTTCCTGAGGTAAAGCAGGAATTCAAATGGGTAAATTAGCCAACTATAAACACATGCAGGCCTAAGAAGACTTTTATAAACATAAAGGAGGAGAAAGTATGCAATTTCTGGTTCACTTTCTCTGGTCCCTACTGCCTATGGACTCAAATTGTTTTAATTTATAGATACCCAGTTTGTTGTGCTTATTAGTCAATATACTGAGTAGCAGAACTACTCAGCTGCAGTGTTTTACAAGTAGTTGTGCAGGACTGAGGCACAGTAACGTGTGAGAGTTGAGTACGTTGGATCACGTTGGGAGGTAGCTGGAAGTCCTCATTCCCTTTGGTTTTTTTTGTTGTTGTTGTTTTTGCTTTTGGAGGGAGGAAAAGGTGGGAATGTGGCAAGGAGGTAAGTATGTGGAAAGTATGGTGAGGCGAATGGGGGAAAATTGCCCTTTGGCTAAAAGGAGAAGTGTCGCTGACAATACCTCAGTCTTTTGACTTCGCGTGCTTTTGGCACTCATGCTTGCAATGGTTAGGACTGTGTTTTAACAAAATATCCACGAGTTTCCTGCAAAATTCACATCTCAGATGTTTTGTGCTGGTGGTTTCGAGATGTTTTTCCTTAAAAGCACATAGAGAACTCTGTGTTTGTGATCAGGCTGTTGAGATGTCAGGGCCGATTACACTGCTATGTTCCCAAGTGAATAACTGCATCTCTTAAGGAGTATCCTGTTGAGATCAACAAAGTAAGATGCTGGCATGGTCACTTGCAAGCTACTTAAAGGAAAAATGATAATAAAAAGCAGGATCTGAATATTAGAAAGCAGAAATGGGAGAAACTTATTAGGTCACTCAATCCATTTAACAGCACTGCAATATATATATACATACAAAATTATATTATACTTATTTAATATTAAATATTGCAGAGTGATTTCTTTTTGTCAGTCCAGTTCCAGATGTGTAAAAAATTGGGTCTCCAATGCTTACTTCCTTTAAATTACTCTTTTTTTTTTTTTTTTTTACTGTGCTCTCACTCTTCTTCAGTTCTGTTTTCAAGACCTTCAGAGATGTACATTTTGGCCAGGCTCTGTGGTTAAACTCTGTTTCCAAATCAGAGTAATTTATATTCCATCTCTGAAAGCGACACTGAAGCTGGGGTGTCTCACCAACACAAACGTGCCTTGGCTGCGAGCGCGGCCTCGCTTTGGGTGCTGGGGTCACCCTGCAGGCTGCCTTTCTCTGCCTGTGCACGTGTTTGTACATCACCAAGCACAATGCTGCCCTAATTTAGAGCTAAGGAATACTGCCTCAGCATGGGCAGGTCAGATTTCTTCTGACGCGAGTCTGCTGGCGTAAGAATGCTGGGTTTTGAGTCTTTAAAAGGCAGAAGCTCTATTATCTAGTGTTCTGCTTCCACGAGGGAATTCGGTGTGGTTGTGGTGACTGCAGCACAGAGGTGATGATTGCTGTGCTCGGAGTGAGGCTGTGGAAGGACAGCAGTATGCTGTGGGGAATCTGCTAGATTTGGAAAGTCCACTTCATAATATGGGGGTTTTGTCATTTTGATGAAATTTACTGAATGGAAATGTGTTTCAGTGGTGCTGGAAATGAACAAACAAAAGAAAGCATTTCTCTGGGTATTTACAACATGCTTCTGAGCATACATGGTGGCTTGTGGTAATTATTTTTGCCTTGTCTTAATACTGGCAAAATTTGTCAAGATTTCTTTAATTAGTGGCAATGATGCATGCAGATTTTTCCTAGGTGTTAATTTTTTTTCCCTGGACTTTTCAGAATAAATTAAGGCGGCTGAATATAATCTAAGTAGAATAACATACTTTTAAAAAGATATCATTTCAGTTAACCTACAAAGTGTACAACTGCTTCTGTATAAAGTTTGGCATCTGACTCATTTTAACAAATATTACGCAAAACATAAATGTTTGAGTTATGTAGCTTAGAGCAACTTTGTCTTGACTTTATTAATTTGATTTTCAACTTTTTAACTCTCCCATTTCACTTTCTTCATGTTTCTTTTTCTTCTTGCTGTTAGATTATTTCCACTTTGTGCTTCATCTCACATAACACCTGAGGTCTGCAGTTACTTGGTGAGGAGTCAAACATGGTGGCAAACCACAGCTCTGCTTTATGGATCTAAGTCAGGCCCACCGCATTTCAGGCACAGGCCATCATGTCAGAAGGGCTGGGCCATGCTAGGCAATAAAAATCCTTGTGTTTGGAACACTCAGGAATCAGAGCTTGAGTGAGTTCACTTGTGAAAACGTGTGATAGTAACTGTAGGAGACTTGCTCATGGTCATTTTTAAGATAATTCCTTCTTGCTTTTACCAAGGTGGATCCAAAGGCCATTAAAATCCAAGGAAAACAAGAACATACATGGATGATGCCCCTGGTGCTTGCTGCTAAGATGTTTTTGTGCCTCTCCATCACTGGGTGGCAGAGAGCATACGTGGTTATTGTGGCAGTGAGTCCTTGGTGTTTGCAAAAGAGCAGATTCTTTGTGTGGGACAAACTCCTGTAGCCATGTTCTGCAGAGGATCGTTTGGTAGAAACTCACTCTGCTGTTTTGAGTGCTTTGGTGAAGTCACTTTGGTCAGCCCAGCAGTGGTAAAGCAGCCAGATGGTGGCTGGGCTGCCAGCAGGGCTCCTGCACGTGCTCACTGCCACGGGCTTCTGGCTACCTCCGGGCGTGTCCCTTCCTGTGATGGTTGGCACGTCTCTGTGGTTCTGGAAAAGGGATCATCTATAAAATGAGCTAAATGTAAGCAAGACCTATAATCTGTAAATAAAACCATAACACTTGGCATTAATGCTGCTGCTGAGTTCTAGTTTCAGATCTGACTCAACTTTTAAGAAAGTTCTAATCTAGACGACAGACCCGTATCTGTGGAGGAAATAAAATCGCACTGCCCCATTTTCCTCAGTGTAATCCACACAGTGTTGTTCAGCTAAGTTCCCAAGGCGTTTGAAGATCACCAGATAACCTTGTTGACCCAAATAAGGGAGGGTGTCATGGAGAAAGCAACAGTTAATGACCTGGGTGGGCTAATTATAATGTGCGTTCACTGTTCCCCACTCCCTCTGTGACCTCCATTATCCTTCCCTAAGTGCACTTTGGCTCTTCAGAGAGCCCCTTTCTCCCTCTTCAGAGCATCTTGCCCCTTCTTTCTTTTTGCTCATCTTCAAAGGACACTGCAAAAAGAGCGTGAGACTGGTGCAATCTGAGGGGCATA
Organism: Cyrtonyx montezumae; assembly: GCF_038088225.1. Lineage (NCBI taxonomy): Eukaryota > Metazoa > Chordata > Aves > Galliformes > Odontophoridae > Cyrtonyx > Cyrtonyx montezumae. The sequence continues at coordinate 7,284,398 of NW_027072056.1, read as the reverse complement.
AGCATATGGAAGAAGTCTGAGGAGTAAGAAATTCAGGCTGAAATGTCAGCAAGGGAGTTCAAAATGTTCTACACCCGCACATAAAGGCAGCTTATGGCCTGTAATGTTACACCTGGAAATGTAGTCTGTGATGGCTGATTCATAAGCTGGCGTGGGCTGCTTGCTGGAAGAGTGACAGATCTGAGACCTCGCTTACTGTTACAAATACTTCTACTTGTGGTTCAGGAGCTGGTGTGCCTCATGGCCTTCAGACTGCACTGCCTGCAGGCTGAGCAGATGTACCATGTGAGACCTTTGCTGACTGTTAGCCCCTTTTCTCATTGATCAGCTGCAGCTGCTTCATGATCTACAATCATGAGCAATAATGTCTGCTTGTTTATAAAATGTAAAACCTTTCCTCCTGTAGTTGTCCTTACATAAAAGGTTTAAACCAGAAGATGCTCTAAACCTGCAGCAAGGCAGCGGTAACACACGCCAGGTCTGAGACCCCTACTGTGCCTGCCTGCCCTTCGGACTAGTGACATGTAGTCACTCCTGACACCACTATTAACCTACATGCTGCTGCTCTTACTGTCTGTCAGTGAGGTCTTGCCTCTTCCTTTCTTGGAGGCAATAAGAGCCAGCAAAGGTTTGGAAAACAGAGCGTGAGCTGAGAATGATGTGAAGGAATCACTTGTTGGTAGAAAGCAAAGCTGAATTGTTGCACTTATCCAGAACTCACCTGCTTGATACCCTGTCCTAGGAACAGATTTCAGAGTGGTTCTGGAATACTGATCTAGTACTGAAATTCGGATCTAGTGTTAATGTTGAGTTTATTGAAAGATGTTTTGTACATATGGGAATATATGACAACTTGCTGGGTGGGCTTTGTGGAGCTTTTGTTCTTCAAATTAAAAGCTTAAAGTTCTGTTGATAATTAGGGCAATGTAACATCCCAGCATATAAATATAAGCACCTTCCAACAGTGCATCAAGGGATGCTGCTGACTTGTCAGCAATTTAAATGCAAAAACAAAATAATTCAGACCAAATAGCTTTGGCTGGCACTGAGATCAAATGGAGAGATGTTTTCCCTTTCTCATTAAGTCTGGCACAATAAGGACAATGATTAATAGCCATTAAAGGCACTAAAGCTTGAAAACATTAGTCAGCTTCTTTCTCAGGAGGCTATAGTTGAGAGGAAACTGGGCTTTGGGATTCCTGCATCCTGTCTGTTGAAGCATGGAAGTGTGTGCCAAGGGCTCTCTGTGTGCCTCAGAGCTCTGTGCTGAGGGCAGATGTGCCCAATGCGCACCTTCTCTCACTCTCTTCTGAGAAAACTGTTCACATTTTTAAATATGATTCCCTTATTTCTGATGCACCTTTATTGAATGCACAGAAATCAAATATGTCTAATTAAATCATTTGTAGGTCTGGTTTAGCAACCGCCGTGCTAGATGGAGAAAGCAGGCAGGAGCCAACCAACTGATGGCTTTCAACCACCTGATCCCAGGAGGGTTCCCACCCAGCGCCATGCCGACTCTGCCGACCTACCAGCTCTCTGAGCCGTCCTACCAGCCCACATCCATACCACAAGGTAAACAGCAAACAGGCACTCGGTTAGGGAGTGCTACTGGGGGCTTCTCATGCTCATCCACTGCAGAAACATTTCCTTCTCAAAATGTAGAGAAAAGGACACTGGCTACTTTAGGGACTGATAGTGATGACCTTGCAAGTCTGATTGTTTTACATACGTAATGATTCTAATTTGTTTCACTGCAAGAAAAAGCTGGTTTGATGTGAAGAGTTCTATCATTAGAGAAATAATAGCCTCATGAACTGCAGAGGTGTGGTGTGAGGGACGCAGCAGTTGTGTCCTGTCCTCTTGGTTGCTTTTGAAACTTCTGTTAAGTACTCCCAGCTCTTCCCAGTGGAAATAATCAGCTATTCAGACCATTGTTGTGCATCAGATAGTAGCAAATCTCAGCACGGTAAAAATCTGTCATAACTTCACCAGAAATTCTGTGAACTTTGCTAGATTGGAGAAAACAAAACAGACCTTTAAATCTAGTCTTTACTAGATTTTACTGTTAAAGAAAATCCTCACATGAGAGATTGCATAAGCCAAGTTACTGTGTTCTCCTTGATCCCTCTGTGAGACTTTTATGCTAAGTACTGTTGAATGTTGTTGCCAGATTATCAGAGTAATGGAATTTTCAAAAGCCCAGGACTTTTCCCATCCCTTGTTAGTTTCACTGCAGATCACAGCAGAATTTCTGTGCTATGACCAGAAAGGGAAAGCTTGTCTTCTAAACAAATTAAGCTTTTCTTTCATGTGTAAGCTTACATGTGTGTGTATGTGCTTATATATAATCACATAAATCACCTAAAATATATTTTCATATGCAATATATAATTTTGTGGTGTCAGTTCTAAACAGTGCACTTGCTGAGAATTGTCTAAAAACTCTGAGTGCCTGTTATGGCTTTTATGGTCTATTTAATAATGATGATTTCATGGAGTTTTTATGCAATTTTACTGGCCAGCCAGATATCCAGCAGTGTTGGAGGCTTACCGTTCAATTTAATCAGTACTTCCATGCAGGTTCTGATGAAATTATATCAAGTTGAGCTTCACATAATGAACTTACTATGCTAGAAAAAGAGAAGGAAAATGATCAACGTGTTTCTTTTGCTTCCAGCTGTGTCTGATCCAAGCAGTACGGTCCATAGACCTCAGCCTCTCCCTCCAAGCACTGTACACCAAAGCAGCCTCCCTTCGAACCCAGAGAGCAGCACTGGCTATTGCCTACCCAGCACCAGGCATGGATTTTCCAGCTATACAGACAGCTTTGTGCCTCCGTCCGGGCCCTCAAATCCCATGAACCCTGCCATTGGCAATGGCCTTTCACCTCAGGTCAGTCCTGTGTTTTCAGACAGAGGATTTGCTGTATACCAGAACCAAAGAGTCTATTCCCCCAGGCCACAGTATAATGAATTGCCAAATTTAAACCATAATGTATTCTTTATACAAGCCACATGATTTCAGTTTGCTAGTTTCCTTCTTTTTTTTTTTTTTCTTCCTACTGGCTGAATCTAGAGTCATAGCTTATATTTAATTTCAAGTGATTTATAATGAAATCATACAGAGTTTGTGTTTATGTTCAGTCGTTAGGCACTGGTAACGCACTGCTGTTTTCCTGAAGATCCAGCACTGGGTACAGAAAGTACATCTCGTAGCTTCTGTGTGAATAAAATCTCTTCAAGATAACCTCACAATGGTTTTACCAGATATTGTGGGAACATTACAAGCAAGTGGTGCGAGGATTGTTCTGAGAGCTGAACACTACACCTTGAGATGAGCTATAATCGAGTTATAAATACATAAATTAGGAGCATTACTGCTCTTCGGCAATGTCTAAATGCATGACTGCCATAATTGTTTTTCTAATTTGCATGAGCTCTTCTTAGGAAATCACGTTAATAAATTGCCTTGATAATTGAGTGTCAGAAGGTTGGTTAAATTTTCCTACATGAGGCATCTGTCTGAAGCTGACATTATTAGTTAAACTTGAATAGATGGTAGTTTATTTTATTAGCTAGAGCTTTGCCCAGGTGCTCGGAAAGATGTCCACTAAATTCTGAGAAGTCACAAAGAGGATGCAATCTATAATTACAATCAGGAATCTCTTCAGGGCTGAAAGTGAGAGTTTTAACGGCTTCATCTTCTTTCTACCCTTTTTTTCCTCGAAGTGGTTAGAAAAACAGAGAGAAGCTCAGAATGACACAAATGAAAAGTGAAAAGACAATTATACTCAATTACACACTAATCACCGACTATCACCACTGCCTAAGCAGGGAGAGGGCATTCTAATAGGCAGAAAATGAGATTTTAATGGCACAAAGGGTGGCCAAAATAACGACTCGTATATCTTTGCCTCCTTCGTTTTCTTCAACTTGTGGTTTGCATCTCGGGAGTACAGTTCCTAGTTCCTGTGCAACGGTGATAACTCTGTGCAGCTGAGAAGTTCAAAGGCACTGGAGTTGAAAAGAATGAATAACAAAGGCAATGAAATAAACATTTTTGCCCAAAGGCAAGAGTTCATAAACCCTTTTTTGTAACAGTAAATGTAATTAAGTTTCACAGATTCCTATAGCATAGAGTGGAGTACAAAACTTTATGGCTTGAAACCTTGAGAAAAAAATACCAACAGAAAAAAACAAACGGATGTACTTCCACCAAGACTTGAATGGATTTTGTTCTGAAGAATTCTGATTTCTAAATGCAATCTTCAACAAAAGCCATGACTTTTAAAATGGTTGGTTTCATAGTGTGCAAGGCTTCCAGAGTTTGGATATAAATATCTTTCTAGGATTGAGCGTTAATCCATCAAAGGTAGTTGTTAGTGTCAGTTTAAATGTATGTTGGTTCTGGCTATGGAAAATGTGATCTTTTTTTTCTTTCACAAAGCTCTAATTGTCTGTGACACAGAAGTTGAGCACAACAGTAAAGAAATCTTGTGATGTCTGGGCAAAGTGGGACAAAACAGTGAGGCCAGGCTTCCCCTCCCCAAAGTCTTGCTGATTTGAGGTTCGATATAATCAAAAGGAGATTCTGGAGCAGATTAGACTTCTTTTAATCAGTTGCTGGACTTCTTTACACCCGGCTCTGTCTTTATGCTATGAAACTTCTGCTGGTTTGTTTTTGTTTTTTGTTTTTTTTTATTTTCTACTGTAAACCTTTTTCTGCCCTGGTTTTTAGAGCTGCTGTCTTTATTCTGCACCTTTACTAACAAGCTTAGAAGGAAGCTGATCACTCAGAAACTGATGCCATGTGTTCATCTCTGAATGCACACAGGTGATCACTTACATCCACTTACACGAAACGGTTTTGGCACCTCAGTGATAACCGGGAAACCTCGGGGTTAATGGCGTAGTCAGAGTTCGTCTCTCTGTAGCTATTCTGTCTTCTTTGTTGCATAAAACTGCACATTGTGTGAAACAACTGTGATTCCAGAGAAGAAACAATGATTGTGCTTTATGCCTGAAGGATGAGCACAAGGCATTGATCACGTCTGTGCTATGCTACTGGTTGTAAGACATATTTCACTTGGCTTTGGGGGGTCCCAGAGGATCCCCTTGCTGGGCTTCCTTGGGTGCTGTGCACCACAGGTGTTTGTAGCCAGAAAGCTTAAAGCCAGTTCTGCACTGGGGATTTTTTTATTAAGAAAGAATCAGGAATTTTCCTGCTGAGTGGGCACGTTGCAGTGCCCTGCATGTGTGTGGAATTTTGATGAGAGAGGGTCTTTAGTCTAGCTGGTGGATTTTTGACCACAGTAAGCATGGGTGTGTGAGCAATTAAATAATGTTTCCACCCATCAGTGTCTCCCTCAGAAAAGCACTTTGGATATACTGTGTATAAGGCTGAATTTACAGTGACTTCAGTGAGAGGGAGAAGGCGGGGGCTTTGTCTGAACCCAAATAATCTTTAATGAGTGAAAAATAAACCCCCAGAATGTGCAGAACAAAATTTAATATTAAGATTGAAGGGATCATAGTCTTACCAGACTTAAACCTCCTCTTCCCTTTGACTTCAGTTTATTCCAATTGAGTCTGACATGCAAACCTCTGTGGATGCTTTATTTTCTGTGTGGGATGTTTCCCTTCTAACTTTGCTCTTGGGTATGACAAAATGACATGTTCAAGGCAAGCACTAAGTGAAGCACAGAGGGAAAGGGGAAATGAGCAGGGTGCTGTAACTTTTATCACTTCAGCCATGAACTTGGAAGTTGGAGACCTGTACATCTTGAGAAGCAGAACTTAATGTAGCTGTCTTGCAGGCTGGTAGTTTATAAGGAAATAAAAAAGTATTCTTGTTTACAACAATGAGAGAATAGGAAAGGTCCCACCTAGTTAACATTCAGCCCTTTATTACGTTGAGACAAGATCTGCAGATCCCCTCCTGATGATGGATGGCTCTTCTTGTGCATCTGGTTTCCTTGCTACCACCTGGCTGTGGTGAGAGCCTTGCCCACAGACCTGTAGAGGATCGGCTTCTGCAGGAATAAGACAATGATGGATATCCTGGGGAACTGATAGCTAGGAGTGTCCTTGTTTGTATCGGATGGAAAAACAACCAAACCACAAGCACTCCATCTCAGCCAGAGCTCTCTAAAAATAATGTCAAAATGGAGATTATTAGTGTGTAATATATGTAAATCACATATTTTTATGTTTTCTATGCCTATTATGCAGCTTCTTGGCTTTCATGCATACATTTATGGAGATATTGTATTTCCTTTTCAAATTAGGTTTCAGTTGCTTAGCGCATTTTCTTTTAACAAAAATTGGTTAACTCAAATTGTTAGGGAATAGCATATCTATGGGTTAATGTGTATGTACAGAAGTTAGCGTGCCTCTGAATTGCCGTGGCACTTTCTGAGCACGGCATTAACAATCAGCCCTGGTTCTCTGGCTGTAAAGCAGAAGACAGACTGCCATAACATTTGTCTTGCAAGAGCTGCAGGTGTATGGCCTTACAAGAGAGCAGATTGTTTTCAAGACAGATTTCAGTATTTTGAATTGCTTCATTTAAGACAAGGAGAAAGTCTTTTCCGGTGTACATGGGCATCCCTTGACCTTGTCATGTGCTTTCTATTAATGTCGAAGCAGCACAGTTTGCCCTACACAGTTCACAGGTTTGGAAGCGTGCTGTTTCAGGCTGCTCTTGTGTTCAGAGTGAGCAGCAACGCTGTGCTCACATTGCGGCCCATGAGGCTACTTGCTTCCTGCAGTTAACTTTTAGGATACTCTGGTAAATTTTTAACAGAGAAAGAACAAATGTGTACAACCTGTATCCTGCTGGGCATCAGGTTCTCTTTTCCTCCTTGCCCTCTAGAAAACTCCTGCTGTCTTTTGTCTATAACTGAGCCTAACTAGTAGCTTTAAAGACTGTATTTTCTAAATGGAATGAGGATTGAATGCTGAATGTGCAAAAGATCACAATAGTCTCAAACTTTGCAGTTCTCATGCAATTACCTGGAGCTGAAGACTAATCTTGATAAGAAAATCCCAAACGATTCTGTGAACAGTAGTAAAATTGCAGCTGTCTCAGGGTTTCTTTCTTTTACCGTCAAAACATTTTCACTGCCTGAGTTTAAGAATGAACGTGTAACTTTTCTTGGCGAGATAGATCCTGGGTAACTGGCTTAAGTCTATGTGAGCATTGGATTTCATTAACCTGAAGTATAGACCTGGTGGCAGCTGTCGAATCAGTTAAGATATATTCATATTGTCTCGTTAATCTGTTGTTAAAGAGAATGCTGAAATCAACTTTAATTTCCTCATTAACAGGGAAGGAAGAAAAAACACAACTGTTAATTCTGTATTCCTTTTACATCACCTAATTACCACACAACTGAAAACACACTATTTAGTTCTAAGTTCCTTACAATCAAAAGCTCATGATGTTTGTCGCAGTGGTGTTGGCTTTGAGAACTCTTTACTTAACAACCAAGGGATCAGGGATTTCTTTGTGGGAAAGAAAGTTAATTCACATGATATGATTTTAATGAGCGGAATTTTATTTTATTTTTAGCAAAAATATATACGTTAGATGAAAGAATGAAAAGGTTCAGTCGGTGGGATCACTTCTGTTTCTGGAATACGGCACAAATACCTGAGATTCAATAGTTTCATAATTGCTACCTTGCAAAAATAATAACATAATTTTGTAAATATTGTAATTACGAATATGAAATACATGAACGGATTTATCATATAGATTAATGATATTTTTTAGTATAACTGAAACAATAAACTGGTGACCTTATTTGAACGCCCACCACAGCTTCTTCCCCTGAGCCTTTTTCCAACTTCACCTTCTCCTTGCCAGAATGTTTTTGACGGCAAAATACAGCCTTTCAAAACAGGTCTGTTCTTACTGCTCAGAAATATGAAGAGGGAAAAAAATAAAGGAAAAGAAAAGGGCTCTGGACTCTGCTGGAAAATCAGTATGAAAATGTAAGACTAAAGTAACATGATGTGTATAAAACTTATCAGTAAGTACAGTGATTTTTAATCATGTACTTTCTTCAAATTATGGCTGTCAAACTGCTGCAAATTTATAGTTCAGTGTTTGAGGTTTTCTTTTTTCTTCCTGTAGGCATTATAAGAAGGCAATGCTTATCCAGAAGATTTGACAGTTCTTAAATCTATATATTTCTAAATAGTCACTGATTTTGAATGCTGTCTGTTTCTCTGCTCTTACACCTGGGTGCTGCTTCATGATAAATCTTTTTCAGGTGAAAATTTCCTTAGAAAATGAAGCCTGAGTTTTCCCTACCCCTAACAGTTCCCATTTAAAACAAAAACATGATGTTTATTTGCCTCAGAGTTTAAAACACAAATAAAAATGTTTTAGCATAGAGCATCATCCCTGATATATAATATTTTTTACATCTTTGAACAAATCTTTATGGTAATTTTGCTTTTTTTTTAACAGACATCATAAGGAACAAAACAATTCTTATTTTGTACTCTGTGATACTGACAGTTTTAGAATTCCCACAAGACTGACTCTCCTGCTTCCACAACGATTTGTATCATGATATGTACAAGATGAGCGTCCAGCTGCACTGCAGCTCTTCAAGTAATGTCCTGTGTTTGCTGCACATAGAATTTAAATTTGAACTGCCTAAGCACAAGTATGAGTTAGCTCTTCATAGAACACGTGGCTTGCATGCATTGGTGCACTTCTAATTCTTTAATGAATTTAGAAAATGAAAATATCTACAGGAATGTAAGTACTTGCATATTTGTTCAGCTAATGGCTGGTACATGAATGAGGGCTTTGTCATGAGTAATCACTGGTGGCTTGCTTGAGTAACTATGTTCTATATTTTAGATTTCTAAAGGAGGATGCTAAAAATACCACAGTATGATTCAGTGAAAAGCCCATACTGCAGTGGGATCAGAAAGTGCAAAATTTAATCTGTGGCAAAGTTGCTCTAGAAAGCAATGCTGCTGTCTTTAAATGAGTAGGGCTCAGTTTGCTTCAAAAGTTCCTAACCCTCAAGAGAGAACTGCTTAATTTTTTGGTCGATTTTTGCCAGGATATCAGTAACAGTAATCATTTTCTTATAAAAGGAAGACCTGAGTGCTGAGTCAGAATGCTACGAGGCTTAGTCTTGCCTAGTCAAAATAGCAAAATATGTTTGCGTGTGTCCTGGTGATGATTAACCTGGCATTAGAGTCCTTGGCATAGACACTAATGGAAGCCTCATGAATAAACCCTTCCTTACCAGTTGGATTGCTTCAGCAGTGTTTGTCATTTTTTTTCACATTTATGGATAATATTTCTTTTAATATTTGGCGAGGACTTTGTAGCAACTTCCCCTTGGTTGATCCAGCCACATAAGACCATGTAATGGCTGTAATAGGGCCAAACGGAGTTCAGTGAGAATCGTGCTGTAAAAGCATCACAGATACATCCCCAGGCCTTCTGCCAGTGACAAAATTAACTTGTGTTTGAATCTGAAATTAAAAAAAAAAAAAAAAGAAAACATAATGGTTCTTGTTTGTCCAGTTTCCAGAAGGCAGAATGCTGTATTCCAATTGTGAAGGGAAGGCGTGTGTGAGTCTGGCTGTCTCTTGAGTTTTTGATGATGGCTGGATTCTCTCTGTTTTGGTTGAGCAGTATGTGGGAGAAGAGTTTCCAGGGAAAGGGAAAGCTAACCCTGTGCTATGAACGGCTGTAAGTAATATCACCAGATTTAACGATCTAAACTCACAAGCCAGTACCTGCAATCCCTAAGACTGCCTCATCATTTTGAGATGATAAATAATTATATTAAATTACATACAATTTATAAAAATAATATGTAATAGACAATGGAACATATATTCATCTTTGAGCCTTCTGTTTTTCCTTTTCAGTCTTGACATTTTTGAAGCTTTTCCATGCAACAGGATCTAGAGAGTTTCTCTTAATTATTTTGATAGTTACCTAGTCCTGTGAGCCCATGATCTGGTGCCTGAAAAAAGGCACTGGTTTAGTGACAAACTGTGGTAATGTTGTGGACATCAGTAATCTCCTGTAGTTAAAAATATAATTCTTGTAGGATCAAGTTATCCTCTCAGTTGTCCTAAATGGTACACCACTGCACCTTCTCTGATTTCAGTGTAGCTACCACTGATGTCTAGTGGTGTGAAATCAGTATGAGGCCTCATTTGATTCAAGTGCACAGAAGGTCAGAGCTCTGGATCTTCAAAGTCGGTGTATTTGTTCCTATTTTTATTAACCGTGTATTTGGTTCCAAGTGATTGCCAGTTGGCACAAAGTTCTTACTCTTGGGTTTCTTCATATATGCAGCAGAAATATTCATGTTTAAGAAATGAATCAGAAATATGGATCTATGATCCTATAGGTATAGATCCATGTAGCTAGTTAATTTTATTCAATGTACTAAAATCTGCCATTCTAGTGCATTAGGGCAAACACGTTTATGTGTTTTGCAGTGCAGTATTTTGTGTGTGAGAGATTTTTCTGCAGCAAAAAAAGTTAACAGCAGGTAATGCCATTCATCTCAGAAGGAGTTTGAAATTTGCAGTGTTTGTGATGAATGAGGGTATCTGACCCACATCTGTTTTACATTAGAATGGAACATTGCCCTGACATCGTTAGGAGCATTTGTCAAGATTCCCTGGACAGAGCTTCTGTAAATTACATGCTGCAAATGTGTCAGGGTCAGATAAGAGGATATCATTAACTCCACTAAAGTTTACTCGTGATTCTGTCAGTTCAACTTAATACGTTAACTGCCAACAATTTTCCTTGAGCTGTTTCATTAAATCTTTCATTCACAGGAGGGGGAAAAAATGTATCACTGTACCCAAAAAATATTGCACATGTTCTTTTCTCATAAATCATATTAATTGCAGACATGGTCACAAAGCATATTAAATGCAGGCATGCGTAAATGAATTAAAACATATGAGGATTTTATTGTGCTTATGGTAGGTCCTACATCCTAAAATACCAACCGCATTAAGGGCCCATAGTGCCTCATTTAAATGGACTGAGCTTTGTCTCAGTTTACGGACTTTATTTTGTTAGAAATATTTTCTAATGGCTGATAATGGACCAGAATTTGTGTGCGTGGTGTTTAAGCTCTCATCATTCAATTTCCCTTCCCCCTGGATGAGAACCTCACCTAGCGATGCTGTGTCAACTCCATCAGCTCCATTTGTTTCAATGAATGTTTTGGCTGTTTGGGATGTGCTCTGTGAAAACTCTTCTGTGGAGCTGACTTGTTACGTTTCACAGTGTTCTTTTTGATATTCCTAAACACGCCTTCATTTTCTAACAGAATATAATTACTTTATTAATTATATGCACTGTCTTTTATTGTAAAAACCCACAGGCTACAGATCAACTCTTTTTTTTCTTTTTAAGGAAAACAAAACATGTAATGCAAACCAGCCTGGATTTTTGCATTTATTTGAGTTATTTTCTAAAATAAATGGAATGGTTTCAGCAGCATTTAGTTCTTGATGTTAGATCTGCCCTTGATTTTTCTTCTTTTAACTTCTCTGAGATCCAGACTAGTGAGGGTGACAATTACTACTTCAATTTGCCCTAATTAATTCAGAGGCAAGTACACATTTTCCAGTAATTTGAATGGCATGTGGACTGAATAAATGTTTTGCAATGCTTAATGAAAAAAGAAAGAGATCTGTTTACTTATTTAGTATTATGCTGTTTAATACTAGCAGAAGATCTGAGTTGCAAAATCCAGATCTTCATGTGTCTTTTGTATGCTTAGTAGCTGAGGGCGTTGAGCATCTTGCAGACGTGGCCCATTGATGGCTATCTAATTGATTAGGTGAAAGTCAGCCATGCCCTTCCTGTAACTCCTTGTATGGGTGATAAGGTCATGGCACATACCATATGAAAGACTTTTGCCCTAAGGCTACTTCCCTTATAGATTTCAAAACAGACATAACCAAAAATCTAATTATTTAGATACTAATCAGCTACAGCATGATTCCTAAGGCTTCTGAAGAAGACATTTCTGTGAAGATGGTTCCTCTGGTTTTCCCCACCTCAAAGATACGGTGCTGTGCCAGTTCTTCTCCACAGTGAGTGTCATTAGGAGCATCTTATAAAAGATGCTTAAAGGCTTGTACTATTTTCTGATCAATTAATGACAAAAATAAATTGTCTTGGGCTCTGTTCTGTTGAAAACATTAAACAGAAAAGTGTTAATGTACTTGGAGCATGTGGCTGGCAAAATAGCTATTTGCCCAATTTAGCAATCCATCATAAAACTCCTGGCAGAGATGGGATGTGATATGAGAGCTCATGTACAGAGGATTGGCATCAGGTCTCCAGCAGGGCTGTGGGGACAGCACAAGCTCAGGCTGTTCTCCCTGCTCTTGAACTTGGAACAGAACATGGTAAAATGCCATAAATCTTGGGGTTACATAGGTGCTGTGCAGGAATGGAAAGGCTCGTGTACTCATTTCAGATTTCTGATAAACCATGAATGTCCAAAACTGGAGTCAAAACCATAATACTTGTGCCAATGTAAATATTTGTCACAGCAGCAATTTTTAACATAAATGTTTACGTAAAGATATGTGAGGTTTTTTTGGGGGGTGGTGGAATTTCTTATTCTTTTAAGTTCATAACCTTAATTCTAAAGGATGAATATTAATATAACCCATGTTCATTTGAAGTATAATATATCAGACATTGTATGCTGCTGATGCAATGTCAGTTTGTTGAACACATTACGTTTTCATGATCACAGCACATTCCAAAAGTACAATAACAATATGGGTATCTTCTAAGCTAGCAGAACTCACTAAAATAATGTTGAAAAATTTTAATACTTTTCAGGATCCAGTCTGAGGAGGAAAAGTTGGGAGTCTGGTAACCTCAGCTTTCAGTGGGTTTTTCTGTGACAAAGTACCACTCAGGTTGCTGTTGCAGTACAATGATTTTTTTAATGTCAATTCTAAAGATTTTTAAATTGTGTCATATTAATCTCAAGTTCTTTTTATAAAGAAAAATTATAAAGAAAAAGTGAATTAATATTATATATTGATCATAATTATATATAAAAATATATAAAATTCCATACTTGAATCCAAGTTCTTTGTGATTTTAACTTCAGTGCTAAAATTTCACAATGAGATGTCCTGAGTGCATCTCAAGGCATGATTTGTATGTGTGATGCAGGCATCTGGGTGTTTTTGAAGAACCCTGTTTATGCCTCTTGCTCTTTTCCTTCTCAGACATGTAAGGCTGGGATTTATCTTCCTTCCTACTCTCTAATTGTGATCCCTGGGGCTTGTTTCATTTATTGATTAAAAACAAACAGAATTTGGAGCTTGCAGAGCTGGGACTACGAACTCCCTGCAACAGAAGTCCTCTATTGCAATGGAAAATAAATACAATTTGAGAAGGGACACCAAAACTTTAGGAACCAGACATATTCGTGTGTGCATGGATTTATTATTCACAAAATAGACTAAAAATGTAATTTTTTTTTGGTAGGTTAGGGTAAGTGCAGTTTAGGAAAATGGTTATCAAAAATAATGTGTCAGATATTTGTAATGCTTTTTTGGAGGAAGGCCAACTTAAAATTATCAGGTTATGCTGTTTTGGCAGAAGCTGTACGTTTCCCCCTCAGTTTTAATGTGTAAACTGTTTCTCAAGCTTTGAAATGCAAGTTTGTCCAGCAGAAGAAAGCAATTCTCTTAACAGAACTTACTTTCAAAATGTGCTGTAGGGATGTGCTGGGAATGCAAATACACACCAGCCTATGAAGTGAGTTGATTTTTGTAACTCAAGAACACCACTGCAGCCTCCTTGACTCCTGTTCAAAAGCACAGGTGCTTCTGAAATCTTTTGTGCTTTTCTACTGGAAATTGCAGCTGAGAGGGCTGAGCCTTTGTAGAGACAAGTACATCTTTTCCAGTAATCTCTTTCCATTTATTCTCAATTCGGTTGTTGATTTTATAACTGTCTGTGTATGGGCAGCTTATTGAGTCACAGCACTGCTGACTTGAGCTCAGTCTGGAAAGCCAGACCATTTCTGCTGCCTCCTCTAATTCAGGATTAAGTTGAGAACTGGTATAATGAGCAGCACCTTTTCACATTTCCCATCTTGAGACCAGCATGCAGTGTATCCAGTGGCAGGAGTTAGTGCTGCTCTGCCCCTTCCCCACACATTTATGTCCATCTTGGTGCTGGAAATCTTTGTTACTTGCTGTGATTCACTCCAAATTAATTTCATTTTAGCAACTACTGAACTCAGATTAAAATAAATGTATGTAAACTTTTTCATACCTTTTCTGTGTCGGTAGACCATGCAGAACTATATGGGTGAAGAGTCACTATCTGTTTCTTATTCCATTATTACTGAGTCCTCAAGGAATAAACACCTGCAGGAATCCTGGCTGGGGCACAGGATCAGACAGACAGAGATCACAACAGTTTTTGAAATTACTTTTCCTACTTTGCTCTCAGTACTGCATTTTGTGGGTTCCTAGCCATCAGTTTTTATTTTGATGGATGATACAGCTTTTTCTGCTCTCTGTATTAGCCAGCTAAAGCACAGGTTGAATACTAAGTCTACCTGTTTTAGGAAATCCAATGAAAGCCGTGAGGACTCCTACAGCTCATACAACAATATCCATGTGTTTTAACGCAATTATTCTACCTTTTTTTTAGGTAATGGGACTCTTGACTAACCATGGTGGCGTGCCTCACCAGCCCCAAACTGATTATGCCCTGTCCCCTTTGACTGGGGGCCTGGAGCCCACCACCACTGTCTCAGCCAGCTGCAGTCAGCGCCTAGATCACATGAAGAGTTTAGACAGCCTGCCTACATCCCAGTCCTACTGCCCACCGACCTACAGCACCACTGGCTACAGCATGGACCCTGTCACCAGCTACCAGTATGGACAGTACGGACAAAGTGAGTTCTGAGACGCAATAATCATTTATCAATTGTATGTGGGGTTTTTTTTGTCTGTAACAAAGAAAATTACAGGAACAGATCCCAGTGGCTGATGGCTACTACTCTCCAAAATTGAGTGGAGCACACTGGTGAGATAGCGGATTGTTGGAGCAAGATTTCTGCTGCATAATTATTTTCTTAAGTGATGTCAACAACATCTTGATGTTATTAATTGTTGAGACATGAAACCTGATTGCCATTAGGTAAAACATAAGGGTTGTCCAAATCGAAATAACCACTGGCATTCCATTATTAGAAACACATGTTCTTAATGAGGTCAGCTCAAGAATCATTACAGTATATAATCCCAGATACGTAGAGTTTTGTCAAACTTGTCCTAGGAATAAAAATATTAGTCCCTTTCCTTTGATATATCAGTATTAAATATGACAATGTCAACCTGTAGTTGGCATGGCCCCATGCTGCGAGGTTGTCACAGCATGACTTAAAAAGCTTCGTTTTTTTTTTGCAGGTGCCTTTCATTATCTGAAGCCAGATATTGCATAAATGAACTGTCCACTTCAAGTTAAAGCTGGTGTTGTTTTCCGGTCTCACTCCAGAGCTTGGATACCAGGGATCTTCTCAACACACTGCAGTCTAAACTGGGGCAATCCCAACGAGAGACGCAGGCTTGTTCTGCTCTCTCCAGTCATAGCTTTTAGTAGACTTCTGAAGACTGAACAAAGCTACACAAAAGACAAAGGCCAAAAGCAATAATGAGTAAAGAAATGTGACATGGTTCATTATGAGTGGGTATACAAAACAGAGCAGAATTTAATATTGCTGCCTGGCAAAGCATTCCGTTTTCTGTTGAAATTAACGTGCATTGATTGGGACAAATGGAACATTTTGAAATTTAGCAGTTAAGCTCTGCATACTCTGACTCATCTGACATCCAGTGCTGACTAACATTAAAGCTGCCCAGTTTCTGAAGCATGGGCAGCAGAACCTCTTTCGTTACACACTGGAAATTGTCATCAAGAGGAAACGTCACAGTCCATAGGAAGCTAGGACAAATGCAAAAGACTTCCAGAGCAACTTACTGGTTATCTTACCATGCTTCTGTAATCATGTTGTCAATAAATGTCACTTACAAGCTTTGCTATATCGAGAGACAAGATCTCGTGTACATTGAAAAATACATTTGATCTTTTAATGTGGAGTTTTCCTGGTCCATCGCATTGAACCTTTTTGAACAAACATGGAGGAAAAAAAATCAATGTGACTGATTTTTTTTCACAACTGCCTAGCAATGTGCAATACTGTGTACCTCACACAAACTTTGGAATCATCCAAAGTCGTATAGATAGAATCAGAACTATATTTTTGCAGGTACTTTTATTTTTGCAGTGCATAATTCCTAATGATCAAATACAGAAATGTTGCCGTGTGCTGGACAGCTACGATCCAGCTGCTAATCATGAGTTAAAGGTCACTTTCAGGAAACAGTAAGAAAAAATGATTACGTTTACATTTTTTAGTGATGTACAGGACACGAACAGAGATGGACCTGTATATAACGCAGTTGTTTAAATTATACAATGATATCCAATATAGAAATAATGATAGGAACCAAGGTTTACAAGAAGTTTGCATTGTGACATTTTAGAATGTCAATAAATTTGTGTTTTGTGATGTTGAGAGGAACAGGAAGATGGAAGGCGGCGTTATTTATTTCTCTCTATTCTTTAAACAAAGAGAGAGGCAGAACACAAATACATTCCTTTTAGTGTTAAGGGCAATGAAGTAGTGCATTAGACTAGATTCAGTACAGAGGTTAGATCGCACATTGGTCTTAAGGGAGAGGGAAAAATGAAATCTCTTTGTGTTGCAGCCTCTACCAACAACGTGTTGTAAAAAAAAAAAGAACAAAACAACAAAAACAAAAAACAAACGTCTTTCATGTAAAAAGTTCAGTAAATATTTACTATTTATAATGAATAAACAGTTATGAAGACTTGCAAAGCACTGATGATTTTGTCCTAAAATGTAGTATTGTGCTAAATACATTGATACATTTTAATCTGAATATCATGAAGAAATAAACCATGTTATCTTCAACTCAAGGTGTATTCCTTATGTTAGTGTCTTCTGCACACACTCCAGAGCAGCAGTAGCCCTGGGCAGCCTGTGCGTGCTGCTCAGAGGTCTGGGTTTGTCATTTGTCAAGCACTGTTAGTACTGTATTTCTTGCCAACAATAAAAGCCTCTTTCCTTTGCTGTGCATTTGAAGGGTGTAAACTCAGCACAAGTAGGTCAGCTAGGATGGTTTCACACAGTGCTAGAACTCCAGTGATGAATGGGTTCTGGGCAGCTTCTGTACTGATCAGTTTTTCATCCTTAAAAGCCTCAGGAATTTGTTAACAGAGTTAAGCACAAGGCTACTGAAACATGGGAAATGACCCTTCCAAACAATTGCAATACATCTCAGTGGCACACCAGGTTGGTGGGCATTTAATTGCCTCACCATTTTGCAAGGGAAGCAGCCACATGGAATTTTTCAGCTCCCATTAATTTTTATTTTTATTTCATTGTTGGTAAAAAAAAGCTATCTTATCAGTTGAAAAATGAAAGAGTAACATTTTTGAAAGGAGGGCATTTAAAAATGCTGAAATATGGAGAGGGGATTTCTTTTTTCCCTTCTAGGTAATGTTTCTCTGGTACACTTTTAATTTCTATGGCAATTTAAGTCTCTTATTAACAACTATTTCCTGCCCTAAGCTTCTCATTCTTCTGTTTTTGTTTGTTTTTGTTTGTTTTCCAGTGCCTTTCCCTTTCTGAGTACTTGGCTATTGGCATTTGTGCACTGTCCTAGCCTTGCTACAAAGCTCTAATGAGCCTTTTTTACCTACTTGCAAAACACACAAGTACAGGATAAAAGCTGCTTGCACAGTTGGTAACTGGATGGTGTCTGTGATCGCTTCCTCCTCAGAGAGGTGTACCTTTGTTGCAGGTGGAAAGAATCTAACTCCACCTTTGCCATCGTTTCTCTTCCACTCCAGCTGCTGGGGGGGGACTGAGCTGGCATCCTTCTCTCCACTCCTGCAGACCTGCTTTGAGGTGCTTTCTGGAAGAAGTGGTGCTTCCTCTGGGAGAAGTGGGAGCTGGGGCAGAGGGACTAAGCTGGTTCCTGATTTACGATGCGCCATAGCAACTGTTAGCAGAGCTGTAAGGATTACTTGGGGTACTCTGATCCCTCCTTGTTATCACTGCCAAGGCTGAAGAGGTTCTTGGAAGCCACATATGTTTCTGGAATAGAAATCCTAAGCACTCAGAAAGTCAAAGGGGCATGAGACTGCTGTGGATATTTCATTTGACATAAATGCCACGGAATAGCTTGGTGGAATGCTGTATCACTTGAGTCCAAAGCGTACTCACTGATGAGTCTCTCCTCCTCTTTTTTTTTTTTACTTTTCTTTGTGTGTGTGTGTGTTGTGGGGGGGGGATATGTGTGTTGCATATGTCATGAGATGGAAATAAATAACAATAACTGCTTAAACCAAGGCTTGGAAACTTCTGAGAGACAGCTTTTGATGAACAAATATTTATCATTATGGTACAGTCCTGACTTTCAATTTATACCACGATTTTAAATCTTTCTTTTATCAAAAATAACCTGTAATCTCTTAAAAAAAAAAAAAAAACACCAAAAAACCCAGAAAACGAAAAACAGAGCAGTGTTGGTTACTGCTAATGTGTAAAGGAAACGCTTTTTCTGCACCAGTTTTCAATGCTTTCTGTCCATAAAGCCTTCTGATCTTTAAGTCTGTGAAGTGGATTGCTAAAAGATAACGTCTGCATGAAATAAGAAATAAATTCTAGGCAATATCAATGAGACCATCGGGAACCAGGAACAGCCTGAATTCATAAATCTCTTTGTAGTGTTCATTGCAGTGTTCTGTTCCTTGCTTAACAATTGAAAGAAAACCTACATTCTGATTAGCATATCCTATTTTTAATTTATGTTGGCTTTTGCAATGATGTCTAGATATTGCCTAGAGCCAGATAAAACCAATCTGGAACAACACAAATAACAACACTAAATTAGTAATTTTTTGGTAAATTAATATTAGAATGTATTTCCTTTAGATTATATAGATGACACTGTAATTGTCATTTGCCAATGCTGAAAAAGCCTTATGCATCTTTCAGTAACCATAAATCAGGGCATGTATCATATGGAGTCATAAAGTTATCTTAAAGAATTACGTGAATTGATTTGAATCTTTTCCAAGATGTTTGTCTAATGTAAAATAATAAAAACTTCAATCTGCTTCTGCTGTCGCTGTAGGTAATAGCTGCTTTGGTCTGTCAGTTTTTCACTACCTATTTTCTCTCAACAATTTTGGGCAGCTCATCCCAGGCTGGGAAGCTCTCATCAGTCACAGGGAGCTGAAGACTTCAACTAGTTAGATTACTAGTCCTCACAGAACTGGTTCAAATATCTACAAACTATATATTGTACAAGTAGGCTTCAAACTCAGTATATGTTCACAGTGCTGGCGCTCAGTTCCGTTTTGCCGCTGTGTTTGTAAAAGCAACGCATAAAAGTACTTAGGTATAGCTTAAGCCTTTGTTTAATGCACTTACATTGCCTCAGAATTGGTTGTAGAATGTTGTAATCCAGAGTGCCTGTGGATATCTCAGCGCTGTAGCATACTGACATGCACAGTTTATTATTCAACTACTCAGGCAATGTCATAGAAAATCATAATAAAACTAGGAAGACACATCACATTTGACCTTTGCTGAATAATTTAATAAAGCTAGCTTGATATACAAATATGAAAGAGCAGTTGCTGATAAGAGCAGAACTATTGCTTCCTTGTTCGAGAATTGGAAACAGTTCAGAAGCTTTATTAACTATTCGGGGTCTTCTTCTCTGGTGCAGTTTGTCCCTTAGGCCATCAGCAAATCCTAAGCTGCTTGTGTCTTCCCGCACTCTCTTCCTCCTGGCTCTCATGCTGGTATCTTCTCAGTTTTTCTTAGGTTTCGGTGCAATAATCCATGTTTGTTTATTTCTTTTCTTGTACAGATGCTCTATCAGTTTCACAAACACCTTTCTCCTCACATGTAACTGCTGGTCAAGTCCCTTCCAACCCAAACTGTTCTATGATTCTATCCACGGACAACCTTTCTTCGTGGCCCACTCACACTCACACAACCGCCTTCACAGTGGATACCGGAGTCGCTACAAAGTGAACGAATCTCTGACTGCTTTTGAAACGCTGTTACGGTCCCCCTCTGTCCTGTGCGGTGGAGAGTCCACGGGACATTCAGAGGTGCTGAGGTTTCCCACACCCCGTGCCTGTGCTGGCTGTCGTGCTCTGCCATCTGCTGGGGCTGAGGAAGCTCAGGAGCTGGAGTGGGGAAGCAGCAGTGGCGCGTGAGGGCGGAGGGGCCGCCATCTTGTCCCACGCAGCAGCGCGGCTTTCCCTTCAGTCGGGCAGGGGAAGCGTGAGAGAAAGCCGTGCGGCATTTTCTCCTGACGGTGAGACGGAGGTACAGCTTCACACACAGGATTTGCTGTCCAGCACGGGGAAGGCACACGGTGGCTGCTCAGTACTGCTTAACACTCCTTTCCTCTCGAGTTTGCGCCTGCCTCCTTTGGACGTACTCAGCACAGAGCTGTCATAATGCCTTGTGTTAAAAGGATGTGGCAGGATGCTGTTCCCCCGCCCTGACAGCATGTTATTCTGCTATTATGTCATAACACTTTACACGAAGACAAAAACTGTTTTAGTATGGGTAGAATCACAAGCTCAACTTGCCAAAAATGAGCTCCAAGCATTTTTTTTAATCCCTAAACCTCTTTAAAAAGCCTCTGAAAATGATTATACATAGTAGATAAGGAGCTCCATCTTATGTCCGCGTGCACTTAGGCAGTTTCCTTTGACTTCGGTGGAAATGTTAGGTGCACGAGACCTGGAGATATCAAAGGTGAGTGAGCCAGGCAATTTTGATCTGTGAAACTACAGTGCTGTTGTCTCTATTCTGATTCTGCTGAAGTTCATCAGGAAAGATTAACTTTGGCAGCTTATTCAGTGACTAAATCTTGATATTTTTGTGGCTTAATTCATAACATAACTGTAAGCTATTGCCCTGTGTTTATATTTCCCATCCATTTCTCACATTTCCAAAGCATACTGATATGTGATCCTGGCAATTTAGCTACCATAATTGGCATTTTTCTAGGGCCAAAAGGAAACAAATTCCTTATCCTCCATACTTCTTTAATTTCTGAAAAACAACAAGTAACATGGTTAATCCTCTTTTTGATCTTTTTCCCCCCCTTTGAGTTTTTCTTAGGGACTTTTCCTTTTAATCTTTTACTTTCTTTTTAATCTTCACTCATTGTCCCCCCACATTTGAAGAATCTTGCGTACTTACATCTCTAAAAGGAATTGGACCACTTTATGGAAATAGCTCTTTAGGATCTTGTTCAAAGCACCATTATGTACTTTTAGCTGTTAGGGGGAGGGTGGAAAGAAAGGAGAGAGAAAGCAACTCTAAAGCAGCATTTGTGTAACCTAGCAGAACATTGATTTGTTCAACTCAATGTGAAAACAGCACACAGAACACCCTAAGTTAGGATAAAACCAGATTGTATTAGAGGAACAGAATACTAAATGATTTAATTGGGGTGGGGCATTTCATTGGCCTCTTGATACAGGTGTGTTTTTGCAAGAGCACTTTAGGAAGGGCACAGCTGAGTGCTATCAGCCTTTTGTAAACTGCTCCCATCTGCCCGCTGCCATCAATCCAAAATGCTTCCTAAGGCTGAGGTTGTGGCTCTGTCAGAAGCACGTCTGGAGGGAGAAGAGATTGTCTCCTATGGTATGTGCACTCCTTGGTTTATAACCCTGTGTGTGTGGAGCCTTTAAGTCTTTCCTAATGTGGCAAGTGTTTAGGCTGCAAGGCTTCCTTTATGTGTCATCTATTCTTACCTTATGTGGAGATTTTCTCTGTGAGTTGTCATGTGGAAACTGGTGAAATGCTATATTAATCATGATAAAGGGGGCTTGTTCCCTCTCTTCCTGGTTCACAGATCTGAATATCTTATGGTATGTCTGAAAAGGAACATATAGAGCTAAGTTTATTGTACCTGAATTCTGAGTTTGTGAGCTTCCTCTGAGATGAAAAGTATGTACTGAGAGGTGTGGCCCTGTTGGTGCTATAATATAGCTTCAAAAGTTGCTGGTGGGAGTCTGTTCTTCTAAAAATTGAGGATAGGTAATACATAACCTTGAGCTGTGTCATTAAGAAGTGTGAAATAGGGTGGGCACAGTGCTAGTTGCTCATGGTATACTCAGAACTGTTGCTGTAAATTCACAGGTGTGATTTCTGTGCTTATTTCTCTATTAAGGTGTAGTGTCCTGTTGTCCCCTTATCCCCATCTTATTTGTTTATTTACTTCTTTCTAATACCAGAAAGCCCAAGAAACGTAGCAAAAAGCAATTGTGAGTTTTTGAAGCAGGTAAGAAGTTCACAGGGATTAGCTTGTGTCCAATTTAATTTATGTAGAATCTCATGCTCCTTCTACTGAAGCGAATTCTTCAAAAAACAACTAACAAAAAGGACCTAGAGAGCTCTGGAAAAGATGTAAAGCCTGAAAGAAAATCCTTTTCCAGTTACATGAATATAAACTGGGTGTAGTTCCCCTGAGGATCTTATACTAGTTTAGTAAATGTATCGTAGTAGTAGTTAAACTGATGCTAAAGCTTTTCTTTGCTGTCCTCAGAATACCACCAGGTCCTCAATGTTCATTCTTCCAATGCAAGAGGAGGTGAATAAGATCTCTCCCATAACTCAGTTGTAACTTTGAACAAGATTTGTCTCTTTATGGGGATTTTTTTTTTCTTTTTCTTTCTGATTTTAAAACAAATAGTTAAAATGTGGAGCTGAGTGGTTTTTTTTTATTTTTTTGCAGGAGTGGCATATTCTAAATGTACTTATGCCATAGTCTGTTGCTCATATAAAATTACAGACTTCACTTTCATGTTTCTTTTTACAAGAAACCCTTAATGACAAATGCAGGCTGTTTAGTGATACCGATATACTGCAATCTTAGCATGTGAATTAGTCATCATACAATCAGTTCAGGGGGTCAGGCCTAAAGAAACAGTTCAGAGTTGGCAAACTGCTAGTCCAGTGATGTGCTCTCCACTTCAAAGTCATGGTGCTTACTCCCCAGAATTCAGATCACAGAAAGAAACAGCTGGCATTGTCGTTTGTGGCAGTAAGGACTCTCTTTTTTGTAGCGAGATAAGGTTTCACTACTTTGTAAAACAACGATTTACTTTAGAGTGACCTAGCCTGTAAAACACAATAGGAAGCAGGAATCCAGAGAGCCAACCACTCTGCTGTTGTTGTGCAAGTAGATGTGACCTGTGACAAACCTCACTGAAGGAGACGTTACCTCCTTGCCAGAAAGCATTCAGTGCAGTCTGCTTGCCAGTGACGGTCGGAGGTTTTCATTCTGCAGGACAACATTATAGGCTGCTCCTTTCTGTCTGGATATTATTCTTTTGCATTTCTGGCGTGATCTGTATGGCAGCACGCAGCTTCAGACTCCCAACACTAAATTAAATTATTCAGATTCCCACTTGAGCTTTGAAATGGTCTAATTTCAGCTGAAAGTTACAATCTCATGCTTAGCTTGGAGGTAGCAACTAGTTGAAATGACGTATTGTCCTTCTCCTGAATGCTGGTTTACTTGCAGGCGTGGTATTTTGGTGGCCTTTCTCTCGGGGCTGTGTGGAAGGGTGTCAGGCTCTGGGCTGTCTCCTGGCCCAGCACACTGACTGTGATGCTGAGAAAATGCACCTGAGAAGGGCAGCTGATGGAGATGCTTCTCTGAAAACGTGAGATTTATTCATCTCTGTCAAACCAGGGTTCCTTCCTCTGGTGTTTTGCTCCCCCCAGCCCCTTAACATATTCAGCAGGTGCTTTTAAGAGCCTTTCACTTAGTGTCTAGAGCAGATCTGCTCCTCAAATATAGTAAGGGAGGAGGAAAATAATCACACATTTAAAACTGCCTGGCAGATGCATGTCTCAAGGATTTGTTATTGTTCCATTATTATTATTAATAGACTTCGCTTCATAGGCAAGGCAGGCTTATCAGCCAAATGCCTCATTATCAAATGACTGAGACCCAATAAGTGCTTTACAGCATTCCTTACCAAAAGAGGAAATGACTGCAGGACAGATCCAAGTCCTGTAAAAGCCGGTGGACAGATTCCTGCTTCAATGAAGCATCGCTTGGGGCCCCTACGTGCTCATTTTCCTCTGTTTTCTTGCATGCTTTTTAATTCACCAGCATGAACCAAACAGCTCTAGCTTTTCTCATCTCTCAGTGTGTTCTGCGACTTCTGGAAAGGAACCTGGACGCAAAGAAAAATGCTACAGAACAAAAGGAGCCACAATACAAACCATATGACAATGCCTATTTCTTCATCCTCTTTGTCATGTTGTTTTACTCTTTCCTGGCACTGACTGTCTTTTTTGGTTATGTACGCTCGAAGAAAGCTATTTCAAAGAAAGATCCTTACCAGGAGTTCATCGAGGACAGGAATCGAAAGAAGTGGAACATGGCCCGGCCGGTGGTGGTGAAATTTGACTTTGAAGAAGAAAGTATTCTTTGAACTTCTTAAACCGAATTGCTCTGCAAAATGCACTGGACTGTCTCTGCTGCTTACGTTCCAAGTGAAGGTCTACGTGCTTATCTTGTTCGTCTGTCCCCTTTTCAATGAGTCAAAGCATTGCTTGAAATTGCTTTGACCTTTGATGGTCCCTTCCAACTTTAAGGATTCTATGATTCTATGAAATAGGTAATCAAAAAAGCAATTTTTTTTTCTTTCACTTAATTTGCTGAAATGTAGCTTTTCTAAATACTGGAGAAATTTAAATTTAAAAAATGGCATTAAGAAGTGGCCATTTTTAGCTCTTGCTTCCAGCTTGGGGGAACAAGAATGGGATTCCCTCCTACATCAAGACTCAGTTTGCTTACAATAGAGATCATACAGATGTACCTGCACCAGGGGTACGCTGTCTCTTCTCAGTTGCTCACGCCTGGAAATCGGTGCGTAGTGTCCCTGGGAAGTGCTGCCTTGGAACAGAGGAATGCTTTTTGCCATGCATAGACCAGCAAATACTCTTTAATGTGTAAATATATAAAGCTTCCCTTGCATTCCCTGCCTCAAAAATTAATTTCATGTGCCAAATAAAGCTCCAAAAACCCGACCCTCAGAAACCCAAACAACAACAAAAAACATCTGCAGAGTGTTTTTTAAATGCATTGAGTTGAATTCAGTGACTTTGGAGTTCTTGCCTTTCCCATCTCTTAGATGTTTCTTTGCCAGTTTCTCAATTGCAATGTATGTTTCACTCCTAATGGATGATACCTAGAACTGAGCCCAGACCTGACAGAAAAACTGTCTCTCTGTATCTGCAATCAATACTTAGTTGCAAATATGTTGCATGAGCTTCATTTGGAATGGTGCTGAATAAGTGAGGTTTTTTCCATCTGATTAATTTTTCTGCTTAATGAAGTACTAATTAAAAGAACTATGCATAGAACACAGGGCTGTGCTTAATGTAAAAGTATCGTAAAGCAGTAAGCACTGTTCAGTGATACCACACGGGTTTGTGATGGCATATGTTCTAAGATTTTCATTTGTTATCTGGAGTCTCTTAGTTCTTGTTACAGGACCTCGTGGATGCATTATGTGTATCTGTGTTACAGATGATGCATTTGGCACTCAGAGGGCTCTCTGAGCATGGTAATCATTTTCAGGTGGTAGGTAGACTCTGATATTCCTTAACGTGCATTTTAAAATAAAGCAGAGCAAATACATTTTCATGAATATATTAGCTTTCCTTTTGTTAGTGGAATTGCAATGCCAGGAATTCGGCATTAAGTGTGTTCCTGGTTACTTGTTGAGTATTTCAAGGATGTGTAGATTTTTAATTCTTTCAATGTTTAGGACAAGTTCTTGTATATGCATGCAGCTCAGGCTGGGCAGTCAGAAGTTGCTATTTCCTGGTGGGATGTGTTAACTGTTTCTGGTGTGTGTGTGAGCCAGGAGGAGGGAGCCTGATGTAACCCTCTTCACATCTAAAAGTTGTTTCCCTCTTACCAGCATGAACGCTTGCAGAAATAGCCATGTTGCCTCAGACTGTAGTGCTCTGTCTCTGACAGCTGAGCTAAAGGAAGATAAGGAGAATAAGGTACTATTTTTTTTCAGTTGTACTTGCCCAGCCTCCGGGGATTTGTTGCTCGGGGCCATGTGAGCCAGAGGCCACTCCTTTTGTCTAACAGTGAGGGTGGGATACGTGCAGAATACTGATGTGGAAGTATATGGACGTAAGCATTTTAACGGGCCAAAAAATGTTCACAGATGTACTTCTGCTGGATTAATCCAGTTCTAATTTAAATGGTTTTGACTATAGGAACAAGGCTGGAGTTGCAGACGAAACACTGGTTTGCATAAGAACGATATTATACGTGCCCTGGCTCCTCCATGTAGAAAACTCAGAGTGAAAAAATGAAAGTTCAGGTCGTCTGTGTTCACATTGTGCTCGTTGAGTTTAGAGTGTATAAAACAAAAATCACTCTCAACTGGGTGTCTTGTCCTGGATCCGAGTGAGTAGGAAGACTTATTCTGAACTTGAGAGTTCTGGATGGCTGACCTCTGAATGTGCACGTAAACAACGATATGTTCTTTTAACTGAAAAGCCTATTTTTATATTGTCCTCAGTTTTCTTTTGTTCTTTGCAGTGTATGCAATGTCATCTTAAAAATTAAAGGTACTTTCTTTGAAATGTCTCTCAACCCAACGTCTTTATTTCTGTAAGCTGTTTCTGCTTTTGTCTTACTGGTCAATTATCAGATCAGCCTAAGTCCCTTTAACATTCTTTAGCAATGTGTTGCCATTGTCTGGCGTTTAGGCTTTTTGGAAACATTCACAACTCATTTAACAACAAGACCACAAGCTCTTCAAACAATTTTGAACAGTGTACGCCTGTGTGTGTGTGCATGTGTGTGCATGCCAACAAGAGGAGGCTTTTTCCAATCCTATCTCCATGCAGCGATAAAAATGTCTCTTTGTCCATGCTAGCCACAGGGTTTGTTGGTGACCGTATTAGTTTCTCTGCTGTATGTCAAAGCCTGCTTGTTCCTGCTCAGGAGATCTTGCTAGTAACAAATGATAGGGGAAATTTGATTACTACAGCCCATCAGGCATAACCTCAGCCATTACAGTGTTTCTGTGACTGCGGTGCAGGTAGGTTGGTCTGCAGCTCCTGATGTCTAGGCTACCGTTCTAGACAAGTCCTAGATCTGGAGGTGTGGTGACAGCCCTGTGCACATCCTTGGGTGTTGTCTGCCTACTTGAAAGGGCAAGACCAACCTCTAATGGACACCTACACCTGGTGTCTGGAAAGAACGAGAAGTAAAAGATGCATTATTTTTTTTTTCCCTCTTAGCAGAAGAAAACAAGAAAATGCAGGTTTTTTTAATCTATTTTTATTTTTTTTTTTTGTCTCTGTAGCATGGTGCACTGACTGCCTGCACTGGGATGTGGAGAAGGCAGACAAGCTGGGGATAAATGGTGCACGTGCTACAGTGGGATTGCCGGGGTGGTAGAAGAGTTGTGTACAGCGTGATGTTGTCCGTCTCATTATCTGTCTTATGTGAAACTGATATTTGCATGGTGCTTCTGGAGCTCACAGATGTCAGTAGTCTCTAACCGTGTTAAGCTCCTTCATAGCTACTTACAACTTTCTGCAGGCAGGATGTGAAGTGGGAATAGCAGAGCCGGAGTCACCCTGTTTGTGATGCACCATGAGCTGTACCTGTGGGATGTCCAGCCTGCTCCAGGCTAAGGCACGGGGCATGCTGTAGCACTGCCAGTCCTGGCAAGTGCTGTGTTTGCATCGACAGGATTTGATTCCACGTGTGACTAAGTGCCTTTGATCTTTAAAAGATTTAATGATTCCTTGTCTTCCTGTGATCTTAATTGTTTTGTATAACCACTTTTTTCTCTCTCAACTTAACTGATATTCTGAATTAAAACTACTGATCTGTTGATCTTAGTAGGAACAAGAGGCTTCTTTCCTCCTTGCTAGTGAAAAGCATGTTAACACAAAGTAGACCACAGATCCTATTTTAGCTCCACTACTTTTTACTATTTACCATGGTCCCCTATTACATTGCAGCTTATTTATGTGGGTTTTCTTTTTTTGGATGAGTCGTTCACTTTGAACTAAGCTTGGAGATTGAGATATTCCTATGAAGCCTTAGCTGATATACTGATGTGTTGCAGTTTAGCAAGTTGATACTGCAGCTCACTCAGACTAGTTTGTGAGAGAGGGACCTTCTCATCAATCCCGTGCTGATGCACCTCACTTCATCTAGTTTTATATGCATATGTGAGTATGTATTTCACATACTAGGATCTCTTATTCCTTGCATGACAGATACTGCAAACTTTCATTGCAGTCTGTGACAAACCTGCACGTGTACACAGAGCATGGTACTTTGAAAGATCTTTCTCTCATCAGAAGATCATCTAAAATGACTTTATGGAGTTGTTCAAACATCCTCTGGCCTGGGTTCAGAAGAGCACACCAGTGTATACTAAAGTCTTTCGTCAGCCATGTGCATGAGTGCAGTGGGGAGTGGAAAGCACAAGCTTGAAATTAAACATATGTTGCAATGTTTTTTTGAGCAGGCATGCTTCCCTAACTCGGAACCTCAATTTGTACTACATGCTGCTGCACTAACTTAGAGTAAGCAGCTGAGATACGCTGTTTTGTTTTCCTTTTGGTGTGGGACATTTAATAGCAAACCCTTTGCCATGTAAGTAAGCTTAGTGAATTAACAGAGCTTATGCTACTGGGAATGAGTAAATTCTGTGGGCTTGTGTCTAATGAAATGAATGTGAACCTTCCGAAGACTTTTCTCCTCTTAATATAATGGTGTGCTTGGAGAAAGCCCTCCAACTTCTCCACTTATTTTGAGCAAATTGGAAGCTCTAGTAAGCACTGATTGACAGCTGCTGGTACTGTGACTGTATGCTGCCTTCAGCTTGTTTTTTTTTTTTTGTTTTTTAAAGTCCTAGCAACAGAGCCTTCTTTTCAGTCTGGGAATGCTATGTGACCCAGCACGTGAAATTGCATTAAATATAGATGGCCTTTGGCAGTGACCCCTCCCCTCCATCGATTTGCTTTCATCCCACAGTCAGAAGGAGAGCTGAAGTGGTCGTAAAATTAACACAAAGATAAAAGATTCTGACAAGTGCTGTTACATAGCTAGGTATTTTTGCATAAGTCAGCAGATACTCAATGAATGTTCAGTAGTTCAAAACAAAATTGTAATTTTCCTGACTAGTTTGGAAGCCTGTGGTGAGGTCTTGTATGCTGTACCAGGGTAGCTGTCTTCTGACTCTAGCAAAACTTTTGTTAGCAAGTGCAGTGCTTGGGTCCTGATGAGGACTAATATTGGCTGCAGTTCTGTTGGCATGAAAATCAAAAGCTTACAGTGACCACTTTGTCCTTCAGTCCCCAAGGTATTCCAATGTGTTAACGCTTTTAAATCTGTATTTAATATGTGGTATGAGACCCAGAGTCTCATGGCATTACATGAGCGACGAGTACAGAGCATTTTATAGACTGATACAAGTGTGGGGTTTGGAAAGGGCGTGATGATAGGGGTAATGGGCTGATGAAACAGAGCCCAGCTTTCTCATGTACTGAATGCTGTCCCTGATTCAGCGAAGCCTGAAGTGGTGCAGTCCTTGGTGACCTTGACAAACCAATAAGTCACACACTTTTTTTAAGGGGAGAGGGGAGGTGGTTTCTTTGTTTTTTAAATAAATATGCATCTCTTTTTGACATAATGCTGAAACTGTCTTCTCCCTATCCCTTTTAAGTGTAGCAGGATGCGTTTCCAGCCAAACATTTTTCTTAATGCAGTCTATGGAGCTTTTGGATGTGCAGAATCATTAGATAGTCACATACATGACTTTGTTAGATATTAAATATAACCATGTGGTACTATATATGGCCAGAGTATTTGCCTAACTTCTGTCTTTTCTTTCCTCCATCACCTTGGCGTTTGCTGATTGATTTAAACTGTTGTGTTTTGAGGGAATGAGTTAGTTGCTGTGGAGTGATACTGTCAGAGCTTCTCTTGGGTTCTCACATTTGCTTATCAGCATTAATCCTGATGGGCTCAGGGGAGGGAGCACAAGCTGACCTCGCGGTGCGTGCTGTTAGCAGCCTGGCAGGGTTCCTGGCTCTTGCAGGAGCACTCTGAAAAATGGCAATTCTCATTTTGTGGTAGTTTAAACAAAACTGCTGCCAAACTCTGTTGTGACGTTTGGTTCCAGTTTTGGAATCACAACCAAAACAATTTGTATTTATCTATTTCCTTCTCAAGTCACCTCAGCTTCTTACTTTCTTTGAAAAAACAAAACAAAACTCTCTTTCTGGCTTTCATCTGTATGCTTTGATCCTGCATCCTTGTGTGTGTACGGAGCTTAGGTTTTGTTGCTACAAGATCTGTGTGTGGATATGGAACCATTTTCTTTTCCCCGGCTTAATGTTGACACCACCTTGGTGCTCAGCTAAGGGGCTGCTGGTCCTTGGAGCTTAGCAGGGGAGGCACCAAGCAGAGCAACTGATGCAAGGGTGGGCTTCCTGTGGGCTGTAGGGGCTGCAGCTCCCACCCGTGGAGAAGTTTTCCTCTCTCTAAGTGGCCCTAAATGAGGAGCACACAAAAACTTCTACTATCTGTCTCTAAGTGAAGCCTTATCTTTGACATATTCCTTCTGGTGTGCACGTATGGGTTTATTTCATTAAAATTCTGCATCCACATTTTTACTGTTTCCACTCTTTTACAATCAAAATGATGCTCTAAAAATGATCGGCATCCTGCTTTGTAATATACTGTCAGCTTCTTTGTTATATGCAGTTATTCTATATCTATGTGAATGAATTTAAATTAAAAGAAACAAACCAAAAAAACAACCCACCAACCCAGGGTCCTCGGAAGCAAAAGAATCTCAGGACGTCCAAGCTTTCCAAATTCTTGAACCTGGCTGTAGCTGACTGAGCAAAGTGAAATGCACTGCATTTCAAAAGAACCTACCACGTGAAGCACTGAGGCATTGCTTGGAGTGTGGTCAGTGTTTTAAGTTTGTGAGTAAAAATCATCCTGAAGATCCTGTGCTAGGTCTAAATTAGGAGTGTGCAGGAGAGGAAAAAATCATTATTGTTCAAGAGAATTCAGTAGCTGGAGTTTTACAGGGTGAGGGGAAGATATTACAGATATTACTCATAATCTTTGTGATGATACGATCTCATATCACATGGGAGAAGGCATAAAGATTGTAACACTTCAGAGGATGTTCTCAGCCTCTCTTAAAAGGTTGAAGTGAAAAGCTTTAAGAAAAAAGGTATCTGTTAAATGATGGAAGCCTTTCACTTGTGTTCTTTTGTCCTGGCATGGCACGTGGTTAAAATCCTATGATTCTGGTGGGGTGGGGCCCTTACCTTTCTGACACTTTTCTGTTTGTGACAAACCATTCAGGTTTGTGCCTCCACAATAATTCTGGTAAGTTCTCTTTTCTCAGGCTTGAGCTCCTTCAGGCCCTTGCTTTCTTGGGAGTGCAGAGGCATCAGAAGACATTGGTTATCTGTGTGGCAGCTGATAACAGCCCTGTTATGGTTCCCCTGTGCATCTGTCGTGATTCTGCATGAGTTGGTGGTCGAGATCCAGAGTTGGTTTGGTTCAGAACTGGGCTTTCTGTGCATGCTTGTCTCAACAAAGCATAAGCTGGAACAGAAGCTCATTCCAAAAGTTTTTCTCTCCTTTTATACACTGACTATTGCAACTCATATTTTACAGGTGTAAGGGTGCCTTTTTTTTTAAAGTATTTTATCTCCTGGAGCTGGGCTGGCAATTGGATATCTCAGGAAGCTAGGCTTGTGAATCTCCTGTTTATGTGTGCCTTGCCTGGGGCACTGCTGCTTTGTGAATATTCCACCATCGTGTGTATGAATATCCTTTCTGTGTGGTGGGAATATTTATTCATTTAGGTTGTACAGCATATAGGACACACAAAGATCAGCTATGGATTGAAATGTCTGTCCTGTGTGCCTGCCTTGAGCAGGAACACAGTTGTAGCTGTACTGGAACAATCTAGACTCTGCAGTTTCACCATTTCAGGTTTGAAGCTGGATTTGATAATCCTGATCTCCCATCACCTGTTTAACTCCCCCCTTCCTACCCCTCCAAGAAGCTGGTGGATCCATGTGAGCAGTGAGATGGATGCGGCTGTTCATTGGTTTAGTTCTTGCTTGCTGTCAAGGGTTTAAGCTGCAAATTGCCCAGCTGTGGTGTCAAAACTTAAATACTCGCAAAATCCTCATCTCTTCACTAGTCCAAAATCTTCAAGTTCTCCAACTGGATATAATCAGCCCACAGCCTGTTTCTGCTCTGACTTGTGGGAATGTAAATTATCAGTTACTGGTATGATGTCTGTGGAGTGATCTCTTATGGACAGAAAGTAGTTGTCTGAATATTAGGCAACTTGTTGCCTGAATGCCAGCAGGGCTTATGATGCGTGCAGTAATAGTTTCCAGCTCTTTCTGATTTGGGGAGATAATAGGAGCTGGGTTCGTGTCCATTTAAGTCTAATGAGCTGAATGGCAGTACCCTAAAACTGAGTGCTGTGTGTTCCCACTGCCTACTGAGTTTTTGTGTGAGTCTGAGTGTCCAGCCTTTCAAAAAGCAAGACTTCATCACAGTGTGATTATTGTGCTAAAATACCTTACTGCAGCACTGAATGCTTCAAACAAACTTCCAGGTTAGTGATGATTTCTGGGGTTGGGGGGGAAATATAGTCTTGATGTTTCCTGGTGTTTACCTATTTTTGCAGGGCATGGTGCCAATGGTGATCTAGATGAAAAAGAAATTGAGAAGTCAATTCGGAATGCTTGTTGGGTTCTGCTTGCCATTTGCTTAGGAAAATTATTTCTTATATCGGATATGAAGGGAAAAGAAAGCTTTATGTGGTTGCTGGGTGCTTTTAGGACTCTGAAGTACATTCAGCTTTCCATAGTAATTTTCACTTGTACTTTCAACATTTCTGATGGCGTAGGCAAGGTGAGCTCAGGAGGGATCACAGTCTGATTAATTTATGTAGTGACTGGTAGAAATTCTGCACTTTTGTGCGTCTGAAGTGTGTGGCCCTCCTCAGAGGGACAAGATGTAGGATTACATGTGTCAGGCAGTGTAGGGGTTTGAATCCTGAACATTCATCATCTCAACTAACTGTGTGACTGAGGGAGGAATTTGATCCATGAGTTTTGTGTCTATGCCAGATCTGTCTCTGACTATTGCATCTGTGTTCAGATAGACCCAAAATGCCATCATAAATGTGTACTATAGGAATTTTTCTGAAATCTTAGATGTGTATGTCATCATTGTTTTAGTTGGGGTCTCACATTCACATCCACATGTGTAGGTTGCTCTCTTTTTCTGGGAGCTTCTATTACTTTGTTGGTTTACACCAGCCAGTGTTCCATATATGCACTTGTAGGAAGTTTCCTTTACTTACTTTTTATTATTTTGTATAGCACTGAGTACCCTAAACTGCATGTGGTCCGTGAGGAAAGAAAAATGGAAACATCAGAATGTTTTTGTGATTTATTTTTCCCAAAATTTCTTGCAAAAGAAAATGTGATTTTATTCTTGTCTGGATCGTTTTTCACCATTGCTAGGATATAATTGTTGCTGTTTTCTTCTCCCTCTCCTGTCCCAATTATCTTCTTTCATTTTTTTTTAATGTACATCTGAGAATTGTTTTTTAGTCAGTGATTGGGACACCTGTCAGCCAACTGTGTGCTGAATTTCTATAATGTACAGAGATAGTGGTCATAAAGTGCTTAAAGCTCTGGGGACTTGGGTACCACCCAGTGTAGAATGAATTAATTTCATGTTTTTTTTTTTCTGCATTTGCCCAAATGAAAACTATAAGAGTCTGTGCTTTGTTTGTTTGAACTTCTTGAGTTAAATTTCATTAATTAGTTTTGTACTCGGGTTTGGTGCTTCGGTGTTTTCCAACAGTCTCCAAATTCCTCTGACCCTAATGCCAGGCAGATATGCAGACCTCTTTCTTTACCTCTACCCCCTTGCTCCCTGATGCAGATGGACTTGTTTTCATAACCTCTGTTTGTCGTCAGTTTTTTCCACTTGGATTTTACCCTTCCTCTCATGTTTGAGAGCTGAAGTCTCTATGTTACTTGTTATTGCTGGATGCTCTGCTAATCTCAGGGACTTCATTTGTGTTTGTTGCTTCCTTAAACAGTTTTGATACTTCACATTGAAGTTGGTATTTATAGAGATGGAACCACGGCTTTAGTTATCTCTTATGGTTGTTCTGGGGAAACAGTTCTTAAATTAACAGTGGGAGATTCTTGGTGTTTCACTGTCAATTCAACTGTGTTTTAAATTTAGCTAAGCTTGTTCAGGTCTTTTGAGAATTTATTCTTCTTTTTGACGAGAGCTGGTAAATTTTCTTTTCTTTCTTCTTGCAGACAGTTGCTATGAAAACAATACCTTTCAAACCTGTTGAAAAATGGAAAACCCACAAATGAAAAACCTGGGGCCAGAAAAAATGAAACAACAGTAATTAGTCTCAGAATTTCTAGAGTTGCATCTCCCTCTAGGGTTTAGATGTCCCTAGATAGGGTTAGGCTGCAAGTTGTTGACTTTGTAGCAAGTTGTGCCATTTCTAAAATGTCTCCTTGTAGTTTCTGTGCTGACTTTACATGGGAACTAGCAGAAATGGTTCTGAATTACAGCATCTCTCCATTGCCAGGGCTATGGAGGAAATGACCTAACTGCCTTGTTGAAAACTGATCTATAGCTTCTGGGTTCTCCATGCAGTTTTGCCAACATACCAGTGGGAACATGTTGCTGGCTTTTTCATTCCTCCCTCTCTTCCATCAGTTAGGATGAGGCATCCTGCTTTGCATTTAGGAGTATAGGCAATGCTAGCTTAATTTGGAAACCTTCTGTGGTTGCTGAAGTTAAATGGGAGAGTTCCTGAGAGTATATAAGCTAACTTTTTAAAGCACTTATTTAAAGATTTACCAATCTGCTTCTGGGATCTTTGCCCACTAATTAGATCTGTAACATTTCTGTATGCTGTTTTATCAACCTGATAAAGATGAATTCTATATATGGAAAAAATAAGCAGTATGGAACAGACAAGAATAATCTGCTCTTCTACAATGACTCATCATAGTCATAATATAATCCTTCATGTGCTAAACCAAATCACATTGTTATTATTTGGGGAATTAAAAGTATATTTACTTTTTTGAGATCTGTAATGCTGGTTTGCATCTGCTCGAGTTCTCAAGGATTGATGAAGCACTCTTAATACAGGAGGATGGTTTGCTAACTGTGTAATAGCTGCTGCCTAATTTCATGCCTCCTCACCTAATGTAATTTGGCAGACTGGTGGTACCTTGAACTTAGGACTAGTTCTGTTCAAGATCCAGACTATGGTGTGATCAAAGCCAAAGCAGAAGACAGTTTAGATTCTGTTCCTACTTGGTGACACAAACCCCTTGAATGTATCAGCCTTGCAACCTTGGTCCAATTAAAGGTCACTTGAAATTACCTATGTTTCATGAATGTTTTGTAGGCTCTTCTGAAAGTGGAAATAGTTCTTTTACTCATCTGATTGTCTTTTTAAAAATCGCTGCTGTTACGCTGCTCTTTCAGTTAACAGCAAGTGAAAGGGTAAAGGTGCAGGAGTACACAGATGGATTTTATAGACTCCAAAAATAGAAAAATATCTGCCTTTTCTACAGGTCGCCCATTGAGAAAGGGTGATCTAAAACAGTGTTTCTTCCAGAGATTGTGACTAACTCACATATACAACTTTTCCATTCTAGAACTAATTAGTTTTGGTTGAGTAACTCATCAACATTAAGTAACAATAAGAATCATATTTCCAAGAACACTTTCCTTGTTACAGAAAATTGGAATCAACTGTGAAAGTGTGGTTACCGAATCTACTTTTCACAGAGCGTTTTTTAACGATTTTAGAAGGGCTTTCTGTTACCATGCAAAGTGTTTTAAGTACAGTTGATCCAGCAACTGGATTTGTTTTCTGTAGGGTCCTTAAAACGTGAAACTTATTGTGGTTTGGTTTTAATAGAAAAATTTCTGTGTTCTGATGACTTTCCCAGTCTGAGATAGAGTTCAGCTAGCAGAGGAGGCTTTAAGCAGCATCTTCTCTGGAGCCTGTTAACCACAGGTTAGACAGGTCTCTGTGTAGGCTGGAGCTGGGGATGGACTCTGGAAATCCCTCTCATTTCACACTTACTGTGAGCCATGTAATCTGGTTAGTCCATTTATGTTACACTGACTCGCAGTTGGTTTCAGTTACGAAGGTTTTCTTTGCACTGACAGGGGCTTCGATCTTCAATTTAGGGGCAAATTCTGCCACTGAAGAGCCACATACAGTGCCCTTCCCCTGCAGATCATCCTGGGGTCTAGTTTTCCGTCATCTGAGCACTTAGCTAATTTCTACCACCTGCAATTCCCTCCTCTGTATAATTGGGAAATTTTAGTACTTTTGTCTACCTGCTCTTTCCCCCTCTGTTCCAGGTATGTGTCCTCTGCTAGTTTTCCCTTACTTTCAGTCTGCTTGCCTTAGTCTCCTCCTTTTCACCATTATTGATGATCTGCTTCCCAGGAGTGTGTGAAGATCTGCTTCCTTTCTCAATCTGAGCTTTGGAGTGTTTGATTATTCTTGGATAGCTGATTTCTACATATTCTGCCTTCTGTTTCTCTCAAGAATCTTCTGCTGCAGTTCTGCTTTGATTTCATACTCTGTCCACTTACAGTCAGGCAAGTCTCCAGCAGAAGGAGTCATGTCTCACTGTGTGCATCAGGGAATCGCTTCTTTGAGCGGTGTCATGTTCTTTGCTACTTTTGTTTTTTCATTCTCCAGAAAATAAGGGAGAAGGGTGAAGACCTCAGGCTTTTATATTTCTCTGTTGTCACCGTAATTTTCCCTTCAAGTTCTGCTTCTTGTCTTTCATCATTATACCACCCAAAATACGCTTAGGTCAAAACTAAATGTGTTGCCTTTCCGTGTTCTACATACAGGCTTTGCTGCAGAGTCCACAGCTCATCACATCAACATCATGGCAAGGGGAAGCAACCTATTTGAGGATTCAATGAGCCTCATCATGTGTTTTTTCTTCTCTGCTTTGACTGTCTAGTGTTGTTAGTTTACATACCAGGAGAATGTGTACAAGATGAGAGAAGCTTATAGGCCCTCAGAGGCCTGCCCTTATTAACCCTGAAAAAAATCTCATCAATCCATCACCACTGTGAACTTACAAGTTCAGTTGGTGGCTGCAGCTTCTGGTTTCTTCCACAAATAAACTCTGTGTCTCCTTTGAACTGACCACTTTTATTTATGTTGGATGCTAAATGTGTTGGTTTGTTGCACATCTCGGCTACCCGAGGGGTGGATACAGCCTCACCTTTTACTTTGTCATTTTCTTTCTAGCACTAGCTTAATTAGAACAACTTAACTGATGTACATTTGTCAACTTTCTTTAGTGCACATATAGTACAGTGCTCATCCAGAGAAAAACTGTGTTCTGTTCTTGAAATGACTTTGATGTGCATGGGAATAAATCTTTGCTGCTGAGTTAGCCTGAGTTAGAGTCACTGGCAGGGCTGTCCTTTCAGCCCAGCAAGCAGGAGCAGCTGCAGTGGCTGGCAGCACACGAGCTGAGTGCAGTGATCTTATTAGCAGCTATTGTCTTAGGCTTTTTGTGCACATCCAGCCAAGTCAGGTCTGAGCACTGATGCTCAGGTTTGAGATGGCTCTGTGGTGTGCCCAGCCCATTGGCTGTAGGTCAGAGAAGGTGTAGTGCAGAGGAACTAGTAATTTTCCCTGCTTATTTCTGAGTCTGATGTGTTAACTTACACAGCCCACGGGAACTATGTTTTCTGGGAGAGATTTTCAGTGACACAAGAAATGAACAAGTGCAATGTCCTGGAGAAAGGGAGAGGGAAGAGCTGCATACCTTTACTGCTCCACTGGAACAGAAGACTCGTGAGTGTCAGTTCCGTTAAATCAGGGATAATGTACTGATATACAGGAACTCCCATTGGCCCTGGCTGCATGAGTGTTTGTGCTGTGGATCCCACTCTGTTTTAGCTGGAGTTGAGGAAACTTTGTGGGAAGGAAGTAGGGGAAAATAATTGGTGAATGCAGACAAGGAGTTTTACTGGCATCATAGGTTTCCATACTGCCTAAGATTAATTATCTCTTATCTGTACTCAATCTGAGCCAAATCTTTAGCTCATATAAAGGGCATAGCTGTGTGATGCCAATGGTTCTATGCCAAAGTAGCTAGGTTAACAAGATCCAAGTAAGGACCCAGCTGCTTGATTTTGCTTGTGCTGGTTACCGTGTGTTGCGTTTCATGTATTTCAGGCAATATGTTTCCTATTTGCTAAGCTGTTTATATTTTAAACAATCCTATCTCAGAGCAACAATGCGTACTTGGTTTTTAAAATATTTGTCTTGATATGTTTCCCAATTTCTGGTCCTGGCACATCAAACTCAATAGAATACATTCTGGTTTGGGAAGATGAAATCAGCTAGTGATGTAATCTATGTAACTGATGTCTTTCTTTCCTTCATGGCTCTGTTGAATTTGCTCCCTTTTATTTTATCTCTCAAACTCAACAATAAAGGACAGGCAAGAAAAGTAAGTCTTGGATTCTAGGCCCTCACTGTGTTTTGCATTTGTAAGAAAATTGTATAAGTGACTTAGCTAGGATATAAGTTGGTTAGAAACAGATAAAAGGAACAATCACCAGACTCATATGTCTGACAGCAGAGAGATATGTATTTTAAAGTAATGATTCCTTCCTGCCTTAAAAGAGCTGTTTTGAAACTATCCAGTTTTGAACTCATGGCAAATATTAGCCGTGCAATACTAGCAGGAGCAGAATTACCCAGTGCGAGGATGCTTTAAGTTGGTGATGTTGGCTAATTTATATCTATGTTTTAACAAGATAACTGAATTTTCGTTTTGTCCCTTGAAACACAAAAGAGAGGTATTGGCAGCCTTGAAATGACCAGCCCTCTGTGTGGAAAATACAGATACAGAAACTCCAGATTGGTGGTGATGACCATACTAAAAGATGTGCAAGTGCATCCATAAAGAAATGTGTATTTTTGATGGAGGAGAAGAGAAAGCTTTGTTTAAAAAAAAAAAAAATCACTATTGTTTAGTTGTTAATGTAAGCTAAATCTAGTCAGCAAGGTCACTTTCATGATTTCAGTTCTCTGCAACATAATGCTTTTGTGTTCTTAATATCAGTAGGAACCAATCCTAAGATATCAAAAGTACTCTGAAACACACTGAATTTGTGAGATCAGCCCTACTACTGGGAACATGGACTTATCTCTTGCTGGCTTCAGAAAAACAGACTGGTCAAGAGAAGAGTAAAGGCAAGAGAACGTATTTTTGCCTATAAATGCTATGTTTGCTTTAAAAAGAAGAATCTCGTGTTACATTGACTTTTCCAGTTGTTGTGCATGGACACATGTTAAAAGAAGAGCAGTCTCCTTCCTGCAAGGAGCAGACATCACTTCAGCAACAGGAATATTGTGAAGCTCCACGTGGTACCTAGGATTTTATAGTCTAGGATTTTGTGGGAAAAAATGAGAAAATGTTTGCTGGTGTTTTTCTTGAATGAAATTCAGCAGCACAGCTTCTCCAGTTAGCTGGAAGTCAAAAGAATAGATGTCGAAGAGAATTATTTCTTTTCCTCTATTCTTTTCCTTCAAAAAACAAAACCATTTTCTCTCTTCAATAAAACTCGAACAAATGTAGTATTTGGGCCAAAAGGCCAGCAGGCCTTTTTGTTTATAAGGTCTGAAGTTAATGGAAAAATAAGTCGTTATAAAAGGAAACCTTTGGATTGTCAGAGGTAACCTCCCATTCTTAATATAATTGGGTGCAATAACAGTGGAGGGGTTGGTTAGTGATGTCTGAGTATTAGGTCTGGTGTTTTTTTTTTTTTTTGCCTTGCATTGTACTGGAGACCATGTGGAAGGAAACAACACATTTTCCAGCTATGGCTAGAGTGGGAGCCACAAAAATGTATTCCAAAGCTACAGTATTCAAGACCAGGTATAGCTGTGTTGTGACAGATGGAGATGAATGCAGTGAAAGGAATGTGATCTGGAGACCAAATACACTATGTAAATTTAGATTGAAATCAACACCTGAATTACAATCAGTCCCACCAATCTTGTAATCCAGAAGCCTTACTTTTTAAACAGAAGGTAGAATTTAGTCTTAATGGGGTTTTTCTGTAATAGGAATAATTTATAAAAAAATAAGAATCAGTTTTATAAGGCTTTTTGACATAGACAAAAAAGCACTTCAGTTTCACTGATCTCCACCATGGAAGTTTATAGAGTATGTGGGCTCCTGTGAAAAGGGGCCCACAACAGCTTATGTTCTCTCACCTTGCTACTTCTTTTGTTGCTGTTGTGGCAGGCTTTGAAAACAAATGTATGTGCTGTGAGGCCAAAATCCTTTTGAGTAGACCATGAACCCTAGATGTAACTCAAGAATGACTTCAGTATTCTTTCCAGCTCTTCTCCATCTGGTCCTGGCACCTGATTTATTAGTGCACACAGGTCAGACTTGTCTCTGGCATTTGAGTGGTTGTTGTAAACTCCTCTTTGTACAAGGAGGAGAAGAGGAAAGTATTAGCACTCAATAAATTATAAAATGAAAGACTGCTGTTGTTAATAGCTGTACCAATATTGCTGCTTCTTGTCTAGCTTTGAAACTCCATGTTAGGCAGAAGAACTGCAAACATTTTATCTTGAGAAATCTGAGGCTGCCTTGAGTCCTAAGTCTTGGGCTTCGGCTAACATCGTTTTGAGTGTGAGGTGTACACTCCACTGCTTGCTTTCAGAAAGGAAGAGAGGGACAAGTAAAGTGATCGGAAGCTGTGTTTTCTCTGTAAACAAGACCAACTGCTGCTGCAGTGTATTTAGATACTGAAGGTGGCTCTTTTTTCAGAAATGCCCTTTGAGTTTCTAGTGATGCAGGCTGTCAACGCTTCTTTTGGAGTTTAGTAAGGGATTTCTTCAAAAGAAGTCCTTGTGGATCTGTTTCCCTGGATGTTAGTGACGATATTTACCCCTTCCCCCCTGCCATGGAAGTATTTCTGATTTAGAAAATCTTAGTGTCTTTGTGGTTTTAGGAAGACAAAACAGAGGTGTAAAATGCTAGCATTCAATCTCATCACTTGCTTTGGTGCTCTGGTGAGCTGTTTATTTTATTTCCTCATTGGAGGGGTAACTGGGATAATTTTTTTCCCCTTGAGCTGTCATGACACAAGCTGAAAAAACAGAGCTACAAAGGGCTTTCTCTTGAGCCTTTTCATGGGGTGTAAGAAAACTGATAGACTTCAGGTCAGATGCAAAGCAGTGAGAAACCAATGAGAGTATTTCTGTGCGTGACTGAAATCTTTTTGGAGATGATTCCTGTAAAAATGGAGAAAAAAAACCCCACAACTTCTGAGGTTGTTGTTGTTTAGTGTCTGACTTAAGTGAAGTGTGGTAAAACCAGAAAATCCTATTTTAAATGATAGCGGTAAAATGTAGTGGTTAATTCATTTCTTCCACTTCTTCCACGTCTCTGTTAAAATCTAGGCAGCTTGCATTCATGTTTAACATTAAGTTTGAAGGCAGGGATACATGATATAAACAAGATGATACCAAGACATTGAGACTGAATTGAATGCTACCAATTCTGGTTGTTGAGCTGAAAGACTATACTGTGCTGACTGTACTGCTTATAAACAAAAAGCCCACTAAAACAAGAAAGCCTGGAAGAAGATTTGATACTAATTTATACTCTCCTCTAAAGGCATTTAATAAGATTTTCACCCAGGTGCTCTATATGATGATACCCCAAGTTTATGGGGATAGGACAATGGAGATAAGCTCAGTTTTCAGCTAAGTTATCTTGCAAATACTGTGCTGTCATTCTGGGTATGCTGGGCTCTGCCTCAGAGGGTAGAAGTGTATTTGCTCTTCTTGCCATCCTGTTTGCTTTATGAAGAGTGTGTTGCAAACTCTGGCTATACATGTGCAGCTCTGATGAGGATTCTTTTTTGAATTCTGATGAAATTCAGCAGGGTGGATTTTGTCTCAGGAGCTCAGATTTGTTAGGTCTGCATTGGTAACAGAAAAATACATAGATCTTTGTTTGTAAAATGTATTCAGATCCTTCCTGCTTCTAGTGATTAAATCCTTTTCCAAACCAGCAATGGGATTTTGGGTACCTCTCTTGCCTTTCAAGGTCTATAAATAGAGAAGTCTTTAAAGAGTCTGTACTGCTGTAGTACAACTCTGCCTTTGGAAGGCAGCGTTGCATCTGCAGGTTGCAAAGTATGATATAGCACGTGGCTTTAAGAAGCGGTGCAGTTGTGGTGAAGGCACTTCACCTGGAAGCCTGGGCAGTTTTGTTTTCTTTCCTGGTGTCTTGGACATTGGAACCTAGCAGGATGTAGCTGTAGAGGCTGAACAAATTATCACCACCGGAAAAATCTCATGTTCTTTTTCCTTAATTATGTGATGAGGTAGAACAGATTCATTTTGTATCACTGCTGGAATTTGGGCACCAGTTTCACTAGCAAGATATGATTTGCGAAGGTCCCAGAACCGAGCTGCATTTACACTACAGTAGGTGCTCTCATCTAACTGAAATAAAATTCTCTTAAATCCGTGTTTAAGCCTGCCTGATCCGAACACCTGAAACTGTATTGTAGCAGTTAAATTAATATTCCAGATTGCACTTAGAACGTGACTTGGAACTTGTTTACATGTTTCAAAGTAATTGTCCCAGTGGTCATTCTGCTTCTTGCTGGGGATGTGACTGTGGAAATGTACAGTGGGTGCAGTAAGGTTGTCTGGAAAGGCAGGCAAAGTGGTGATCCAATGAGGCTTTTCAATTCAGATGGCATTTCCACAGAAAAATACCTGTGTGGACAGACCCAGGTTTGCCAAAATGAAATCACCCTGTGTTAGATATTTAATTGCACAGAAATATTTACCATAAAAAAATCAGAACATTTTCATTGTTTTACTCTTATGTTGCAAATGGATGTATGCAAAACTCTTGCATGTATTTGAATGGCCCACGGGGGATTATCTCCCTTGAGGACAGA
The DNA here is from genome assembly GCF_038088225.1 of Cyrtonyx montezumae. Classification (NCBI taxonomy): domain Eukaryota; kingdom Metazoa; phylum Chordata; class Aves; order Galliformes; family Odontophoridae; genus Cyrtonyx; species Cyrtonyx montezumae. The sequence goes on along the minus strand of NW_027072056.1, from coordinate 7,241,071 downwards.
AAAAAAACACAACTTTCTAAGGCACTTTCAAATAGGTATTGAATGCCTTATATTTGAGTAGCCGAGGAAAATTTGTATTAAGATGTTCTAACTGCATGGAGCATGTAGTTGGTGGGATTGCAACAGATGATCATGAGCTTTGAAAAGTTAATGTGGGCTTAAGTAGCAGTGCTAAGTTTCTGGGAAAAGAGAGTAAGAGACTGTAAGGGGAAGGAAAAAAGCTGTGTTCTGATTAATTGTCTCATCAGCAGTTGTGCTCTGGTGGCATGCCCCATACAGCCTCGTTATTCCCAGGCACAGAGATTCTCACGTGACATGAGAGATGTGGGAGATGCCCAGGGTAATGAATTCCAGCAGTCACATTAAGGAAAAAAAAAAAAGAGATAAGTGCAGGTTTTAATCATATCTACATTTTACAATCTAAAATTCTTCTGTGCCTTCTAGTTCAGTGTTTCTCACCAGAGCCTTTTCTAGCACCTTCCCCTGGGTGGCTGACCGGTATGGGCTTAAAGAAATAAGGCTACTGTCTTCCCAGATAGACTAGGAGTCAGGCTACTAGGGAAATAGCACTTCTACACCAATGGAATAAATAGCTTAGCATGTAGGTAGCCTTGACTAGAGGAGGTGATGAGCAGGGATTCTGCCTGTCCTGCTCCTTGGCATCCAATTATAATATCTAGATTTCTTCCTCTGTTTTTGGGGTGGAAGCCTGGAGTTGTTGCACAACTTGAAAATCACAAACGTCTCACAACCTCCAGTGTAACCTCCCTGGAAAACCTTACTGGGGCTGAGAAAGACATGTGCTGGCTGGAAGGACTGTGAGGCTGAGCTGCGGTGTCTTCTCTTTGCGGTAAAGCAGCTCCATGCGAGGTGGTGCTTCTGCAGCTGTGAGCAGCCTCATTAGATTTCCCATGGCTGTCCTGACTCCTGGCGGCCGCTGAAGACCCTTGTCATACACAAGCGTTACTTTTCTATGGTCGACACTTACTGCGTTAAGTGAGTGGTAGATGTGAGGCCGATGCCTGTTCTTTTACTTTGCAGAAGCCTCCATTTACCCAGAAAGGTTTTCTTTAAAACAAACAAGAAAGTACGAACGTGTCCAGTAGAAGAATTGGGATGCAAAGCTTCTGAGGGGTTCCAGCCTGGAAAGATGAATGAGAAGAGAATGCACTTGTGCTTAGGCCCAAGCCTTTGGATCTTGTTCTTTCATTATCATGCTCTGAATCCATTTGGGGGGGGGGGGGGGGAAGAGGGGCTTATTGTTATTATTTTTTAAGTGGCCCTCCAAGATTTGGTGGCAGAGAAATATTCCTTTATCTGTGTCAGAGTGAGCATTATTTTTCCTTTCATTCCTGGATTACTCAGCATACTCAGCAGTGGTAGGTGGGTTGTTTGTTTTTCTTCTGGCTTCCTGCCTGTGTAATAACAGTCTGCAAATATTCTGACATCCAGTTACTCAAAAGCAGCACCAGCTGTAGGCACTTCTTAAGAGTTTGTGAAGATTTCTTGGATGTAGAGGCAGAGGATGTGAATTACTTCCTATGTTTCAAAGTTGCCCGTACTTCTTTGGACATGCTTATGAGATTCTTTGAGACTAATAGGGTCAAAGAAGAAAAACTTGAGGTTTTGGCCAGGTTAATTTGATTAAATCTTGGATTTAGCTATGGGAGGATGGCGTCCCTGGTTTATTTCTGCAGTAATATGGGTTGTTTTTTCTCATTAACTGCTGTAACTACCCCTGGATTAAGATCTTAGCATTTGGGAGGTGTTGATGAAGGTGAGTTACTTGTATATCTGTAATAGAACTTACTTAGAACCATGGTTTGCCCCAAGTCATGGCTTTATTTAAAGACTGTCATTTTACAGATAAGTATGGCTTTTTCCTCTCTCCTCAGAGGCTTAATATAACATTTCACTAAAATTCAGCTGAAGTTTGTCATTTTATGCTTTTCTAGCTTCTATGGGCATGATTTTAGTGGATGCTTTCTGAATAAGATTTAGTTGTCACAGCTGAATGCTTTTTAACCCACTTGCACTGCTTTCTATAGAGGTTCTCCTCCACATGTGTGCAGTTACAATGGACATGCTGCTGCAGTACAGAATATCACGTGAAGTAGTACTTGAAAACCAAAAATTGTAGCTCAGGATTCAGCTATTGCTAGAATCAAGAATCAAAATACGGAATTACATAAAACTCTCAAAATGTTTTTAATACTTCAAATATCTTCCTAGAATCAGGTTTAAGATTTGCGGAATGAGAAGTTTGTCACTCTTTTTAATTCCTCTCTGGCCTTCCTTCTGCCAGCTGGAAGATCCTATCAGCACGATTCCTTACAGCATTTTGCACTGAAGGTGCAGAAGGTGCTGGGGTGCTCCATGCAGTCCATATTCCTGCACATCACTGTCAGTCCCAGGACTGTGCTGAGCTGAGTCAAGCACTGCATGACATACCTTTGAGTTATTCTGCACTATTATGGCTGACAGTGAGCTTACAGAAAATCTCAGGGCTGACACTTGTTTCATTCAGTGAAGAGACCAACATCAGTGTGTCTGTGTAGCGGGATTGTTCCTGAGTATGGGAGAGTACAGAGGTCTGATGAGAACTCAAGGTCTTCATTTTGGTATCTAAAAAAGGTATGTAATCATCAGCAGATGAAAGGTTAGCAGAACACGCAAATTTAACCCTGCACCTTCACTATAAAGATCAAATGTCACAGCCACTTAGTTTCAATGGTTTTCTGGGGAGAACTCAAAGGCACTTAACAAGAATCAGATGTACAAGTTGCTTCTCACTAATTGGATTCAACAAAATCCTGAAGCTTTTTTGTTCTCATTCTTAAGTGGAATCTGTCGGTTTGGCCAAGATAGAAACTACCTCCTTCCATCTTGGAGCAAAAAGTCAGAGGGAGGTGGGAATCCTCTCTGAGAGAGGTAGGCAGGCATCCAGGATCTGCAGCAGCACTGCAAAGGAACTCAGGATTGTGACTTTGAGTTGCTTGCATTTGTTCATTCTCTGAGTTAAAGAGATTTGAAGTGTGTTTTCAACCAGCACAGATGGGTGCTGCTGCTGGGGGTTGTGCTGCTTCTTTGCCATCCGCAACAATTTGCAGCCATCACTTGACTCTGTCCCCTGGCACACGCTGTCCTGCAGCTCTGTGGCCCTGGTCAGAAATGGGACCGAGCTGTGTGCATGGTTTTCCAAGCTGGTATTTCCTAGGAGTTGTGGGGGCTGTGTTTGCTGGTGAGTAGGTGGACTAACGTGATGCACTAGGATTTTAAGAAATCTGTCTGTGTCATTAAATAGTGTATTGAAGATGGCAAAGAAGAAAGGAAATACGTTAAAGCCTTCTCTGAAGAGTGGGAAGTAGTGGTGAATGGGACAAACAGTTGGCAGCGGTGTTAGGGATGGGAACACAAGGAAGTTTGGGAGCAGAAGAGGGAAGGGCATCTTAGAGGAGGAGGAGCAATTGTTCTACAGGGACTGGGCTTTGATGAAAGGAGGGAGATGTGTTATGGGATTGTTTGAAATTCCTGCCAGATTGCTAACTGGATCCCAGTGTGTGCTCCAGAGGCTGTTGAATATTGTTTTTAACACAAGTATTTAAAACCTTTGTGTTTGTGAGCAGACAGAATACTTGAATTAAATCTTTGGTTATGCTATGTGTCAGTTTCAGCACTTTTTTTTTTCCTGTGTGGAAAGAAATCATGAAGTAGAATACAGACAAGGGTGAAGCTGTGGGTCATGGCTGCCTAAGCTTTTGGGATGCTGTGGGAAGTTTCATGGCTGGGACTTGCATCTTAATAGAGCAATGGCCCTTCTCGTGATACAGTGACTAACATTGCCCCTGTCTAGGCGTTGTGGGGGCTTCAGAATGAGGTAGTTGCTCAAATGTGGGAGTTTTCACATGCTCTTGTCTCAGCAAAGCAAAGAGGAGTAACTGTGTGCGTACTTGTCATCCATAACCCGGGGACAAAGTGTGGCAGGTGTCAATAAGAGGTGCTGCTTTGATGCTGTAGGTCATTCCCAGGCTGTACAGTGAGCTGCACCAGAGAACTTGGCTATCAAGGAGAGTATGAGGTGGTGTGAATGACTGTGTCCGTGCTGCCAGTGAACCTGTGTGCCTGCAGTGTGCTGAGAAGGTACAGTTTTGCCTGGCACTGTGTTCCTGGGAGATTGGTGCGTGCTGCTGCAATCATTTCTGCAGAGCACGAGCGTGGCCTGGCTGACTATGAGAACAGGATGTCTGTATGGGAGAAGCAGCCAATGTTCCCACAGCTATCTGCAGAGATGTCACCTGCAGTTTAGTTGGTTGGAGGTGGCTGCTCTCCAGGCAGCTATGGAAAAAATGCTGATTGAGGCTGCTTGTGATGCTAGATCTACCGAGCTGTTAGGGGGGGTCTGTAGGAACTGAGAGGTGGTGCCAGGCTTCCCCTGCTAATTTGGTGTGTATCCTGAGAAGAGATTGGAGATTGGCTTAATTTTAAAGCCAGCTTCCTTCTGTGAAGCCCCTTGGGAACAACAGCTGTGTCTCCTTGCAGCTGCTTCTGGGAGTTGAAAAATGTGTCCCTGTCTCAGTGGAAGAATATAGCTCCCTTTATTTATGAGAGTGAAAAACAAGGGGAAAAACGTTGTTTTAAGAAAGATTAAAGCTGTGTTGCCTAGGACCACTAGGCCTTACTTGCAGCTCCCTAGCTGGTGCTGCTGGGGGCCCAATTCTGCTTCCAGCTCCTCTGCTGGCAGCCACAGTTGTGCTGTGCTGGCAGCATGGCCCATCATCCCCTTGTCCCAGTGCCTTCCACTGAGGGTCCTCCTGCCCTGTCTGCTCTTTCTGCTTATCCTTGAGTCTGTTATTTCCCTGCATAGAGTGGAAAAAGTGGGGTTGTTTTCCTTGCTCTGACACTATTGATTCCAAATACATTCACTGCTGAAATGTTCTGAGTAGTGAGCGAGAGAGGGAAAGTGGCGGTGGGCAGGCTGACAGATGTCTGTAATCTTGGACAAGGAAGTAAAGTATGAAGTCTTTGTTTGTGGAAAAATACATATTTTGAAAACAAAACCTGTTTGTGTTTTGGAACAAGTTGCATGCAAGACTTGGTTCCTGTTTGTTTGTTTCCTCATGCAATGTTGTTGATTTGTTTCATTGCGTCCATACAGACTTTTTGTTGGGGTTTTTGTTTTCAGTGTTGACATGGAGTTTTAGGTACAAAATTTCTTTTCAACTGCTTTTGACTTCTTGAGCTGTTCTTGAGCCTTGGAAGCACAAATAGCGTGGAATGTGCAGAGGACAGTTAAGCCGTGCAGTCAGCCCTGTAAAAACTTCTTTGCACGCCTGTTGTCAAGCGTGCTAACAGTTTGCTGAGATGTTAGAAAATTTTTGAATATAACCATGTGTTTGTGTCTTGAGTTCATGGCAGTTTTAAGTGTAAATATTATAGAAATAGTCGTTCTCAGTTTTAAAACAGGTACATTTTGGCTGCCCTGTCCAATTTTTTGTTCAAGGAGAGACCTTAAAATGCTTCTGAAGGACCAAAGTGATACTGCGGACCTTGTAGGTAGCCCAGAGGAAGGAAGGTGTCTTGTAGGCATGTTTGTGCCCCATCTACCCATGCAGCTAATTTAACTAGTGGATCATTTGAAGGGAGGAGAATACATAATTATAAATAGGAGTGACAGCACAAGAAGGTTATTTCTGTGAAGGACTTCAAAGGGAGGAGAAGTGGCTTGAATGTGATGGTTGAGCAAATCAGTCAAGGGAGAGCAATGGGATCAGAAGACAGCATCCAGCAAGCCAGATATTGGAGCTGTATTAGTAACAGAAGGAAAGAACCACATGAACGCATGAAACTCAATTATGAATATGGCATTAGCTTGTTGAAAGTCAGATTATTAAAATCTGGGATCTCTTTCAACATATGGCTTGCTTTTTTTGCTTTTTGTTCCGCAAACAATTTGTCAGATTTAAAAGCTAATCTTATGTTCTGTAGTCATTTTATACTGCATTCTGCAAATTGGAATTAGTTTTTGTGCTTTTAAAAAGTTTGCAGTATGTGCTATTCATTTCTTAATGTGCCTCTTTTCCCTAAAATATGCGGGAGGGCCATGTCCTTCTCATTACAAAGTTATGACACACATTGGTTCTGCCAGGTGTTTGGTAACTGCCTTCTGATCTTGAATGGACGAACACTTTGTTAGGAGGTAGTTTTCTAAGAAATACTGCATGAAATGCAGCAGATACATCACATTTCCCAATTATGAAATATTTATTGTATGTTTAACGACAAGGTCCCAGTTTTAACTTTTCTCAGTATGTATTATAGAAATGTCTTAAAGTATGTCAGCAAGGATGAAACGGTAGGGGAGAGCACGTCAGACAGCACCACCTGCTGTCCCGATGTGGGCTGTGAAGACTGCGGTGAGATGGGGAGCTATATTCTGGAAAGAATATTTCAACCAGGTGCTTGGTTTTGCTAGCAGCTTGAAACTTCTCTTAGCAGTTCTGTGGGCTTATATAGAGATGTGTTAAGCTCTTGATGAAGCCTTTGTGAAACCCTGAAAGGCTTTGATTATAACTGCTTTCATTTGGCATCCTGAAATTTGGTCATGTAAAAGATCAGGACTTCCCTTCCAGGCAAATATACTGTGGTTAATGTATACTTATTCTCCTGTACTTAAAGATTCCCTTAATTAATCCGTACATTAATGCATACAGTAAAACATTATCGCAGAGCAGAAGTATACATCAATGCATACAATTATTAACACATACAATCAAGTTTTTTGATAAAGTCATCACTCGACAGTCTACACACCCTGAAACAAACTGTATGCACTGATGCTTATCTACTACAACTCTGCAACCATCCAGCCTCTGCAACTGTTCGGCTGAATCCAAGTAAATAGCAAGTAGTTAACCTGAAGTCTGAGGAAGAAGTGATTCTTTTGGACAGCAGTGGTGCTGGCTCAACCACCCCTAGCAGGTGCGCTGCTGGAAAAAGGATATTAAATGGAAACTAAGGAATAGAAAAGTTGGCCATGGGGCAGAAAAGTTAAAAAGAAAAACAAATGAACCTGTTGTGTGGGCTTCACTTCTGCTCCTGTTTGCAGTGAGTAGATGATACGCAAATAAAAGATTGCAGCCTAGAGGTAAGATTTCCAGGTTTGCCAGCTTTGAATTCAAAGGTCTGTGTGCCTGGAGTGCCTTTCTTGGGGAGCTACAGCAAACTGCAGTGAAGCAGCATGTGGCACTGAGTGCAGGACCAGGGACAGAACATACCTGTGCATTGAGCTCAGCTCTGCCTGCTCAGAAGAGAGCTACTTAGAAGAGCTGAGAAATGAGTTTGGGTTTAAGATTGGGCTTAAGATGGGATTTCTGAGAGTTCAGGGCTGTTTAGCAGAGGAGTTTCAAGGGGAGGCCTGGAGGAAGCAAGTAAGCAGGCTCTTAAGCTGTGAACAGCTGTGTGTGCAATTCCTGGGTGAGAGGCTGAGTTGTCTTAGCTCTCATGAAGCTCATGTTGAGGAGGTGAGAGCTGCCCATGGGCAAGGTGTGCTGCTGCTGTTGGCTCCACGTCCTGCTTATGCCAGAAGAATAGCATGCAAGCTGCTTGCAGTGACAGTAGAGCCTGTTTGTATCTGTCTGCAGAAGACTACAAATGTACACATACCTGCTGTCTAGCTTGTTAGAGAGGAAGATGTTTGCTGGGAAGTGCAAAACTGGGTCAAAACTGTTCCATACTTATTGGATGTTGGGATCAGGTTTTGGTTCATTTCCCTTTTCTGTTCATTCCAGATATTTATTTTATGGCTGAGATGATAGATATCTTGTTTTTAAGACTGCAGAAATGTGTTTAATTGCTTTAAGATGTATTTACTGCTGCAATGTAGTAATTCTCATAGCAGATACAGAACTTCAAAAAAATTCTGCAGTATTTTACAGTATCTTAATGAAACTAGACTCTTTTCATGAGGCACATATGGTATATTCAGACAGCTCTGTTTTCATAATCGTGGTTTTATGATACGTCCTCTCATGTCCCTGGATGTCTTAGTGGCAACTGGGTAAAAAAATCCCTCCCAGTGTAAGATCAGAGCAATTCTGAGACTTTTTCACAAGGCTGAATGTGTACCAGCCTATAGGGCCAGATGACGTATGTCCCAGGGTTCTGAAGGAACTGGCTGATGTAGCTGCTGATCTGCTCTCCATCGTGTTTGAAAAATCATGGCTGTCAGGTGAAGTCTCTGGTAATGGAATAAAGGAAAACATCGTTCCCATATTCAAGGAAAGGAGGAAGAACCCAAGGAGCTGCAGGCTAAGGAGCCTTATCTCTGTGCTTTGGGAGATCATGCAGTGGATCCTCCTGGAGGAGATGTTGAGGTACATGGGAGCTGTGTGTATGATCTGAGACAGCCAGCATGGCTTCACCAAGGGCAGATTGTGCCTGACCAATGTGTAGAGATAGCATTGGTTGACAAAGGAGGGGCATCTGTTGTCATCTACCTGGACTTGTCAAAACCCTTGTATGTGGTCCCCCACCGCACCCTTATCTCTAAATCAGAGAGATGGATTTGAAGGCTGGGCTACTGAGTGGATGATGAATTGGTTGGAAGCCAGAGAGCTGTTGTCAATGACTGTGTCCAAGTGGAGGCTGGTCACGAGTGGTGTCCTAGGGGTCTGTCTTGAGGCTGGTGCTTTTCAATATCTTTATCAATGACATAACAGTGGGATGCTTGTCCTTTTCATGCAGCCCTGGATGCTGCTGATCTTCTGGTCAGCAAGAGCGCAGTGCTGACTCATGTTAAATTTTTCTGACCCCAAGTCCTTCCTTGATTCTCCACAATATTTTGCCAAGAGTGAGGAATTGAAGGGATCACTTCAGTGTGAAATACGAAACACTTTTTCATTTGGAGTACTTAAATTATTTTTTCTGAAAATCTAGTTTTGCACTCTAATTATAAGCTCTGACAGCGGATCAGATTCTCTACTTTTTGAGAAGTGTGTGTAACTTAATTGAGTATCTTAATTGACTGCAGCATTTGTCTCTGTGATCAATCTGGCCCTGGAGCTTGAGGTTCACGCATCATTAACAGTAATGTTCTACTGGAATGATTATGGAATTTCTTTGGTGCTGAAGGGAGCAGTAAACACATACCTAGCATGTGTTTTAAAGAACGGGTGGCTTAATCTTTCACTAAATAAAGCAATAATTTCAGCATATTCTGGTGATTACAGATAATAATTATTTGGGTAATATTAGCTCTCTCAGGTGTGGCATCTTGTTCTAGGTGTTGTAACCTGTCGTTTACTGCTTCAGCGCATTCAGTTTTACTTGGTAATTGTCTTGCTGAAAACCAGATTATATATTATTTAGCTGTCATCTGTATTGGAAAAATGCCAAAAAAACTTATACAAATGTTACTCAATAAGCAACAGTGAGTGCTTGAAAACAAGGTGACTCCTTGCTTCCTGTTAGATGGTTAATACCTGCAAGAGAATTTGGAATTAGATCTTTCTGCCTCATTGTCCAAGTATCAGACGGTCTTGAAAAAAGTTTAACTTCTGTTGATCTGGTGGAAGGATCTCAGACATCACAAGAAGACTGTTAAATTATTTTGACTTGAGGAAGAGCCCCAGGTTCCTCAGTTCAGCAAGATACCTCTAGATGAAGTGCTCTAACAGTAGAATTTTGGTGTGACTTGTTACACTTTGACAAACTGCCTGGAAAAAGCTAATGGTCAGCATTTTTTTGGAGTCAGAAACAGCATTCCATATTGAGCTTACTTTGAGCAAAGCAGGGAATTGTCTAATCTGCTTCTCACACACCACTGTTGTGGGTTTTTGTTTTTTTGTGTGCTTACCCAGCAGGGATGAGGTTTACTATGGATATACCATGACTGAGTTTTCACGTATGCTGACTTAGAGGAGAAAGCTTAAGCCTAAGTTTGGGCTACATCCATGTATAATAACCTGACTTAAAGCTCAGTAGTTTTTACATGACAGCTGGGTTATTTTGAATGCTAGTGTGCTTCCCTGACTACAGAATCATGCAGGATTCAGTGTATCTGTGTGTATATGATGTCTGTATCCTTTATGGAAGGGAAACTCTGTCAATTCTGTGGTTCACCTGGGCAACAGAGTGGAAGGACTCTCCAAAACCATGAAAGAATCTAATGGTGAGGTTAAGGCTCAAGACAAGATGTCCAGTCTCAAAGCTGAACCTGGGGTCTCCTGAAGAGTTTTGGGGACTTCAGAAGCCTTGGGTGTATGCTTGCAGGGCTCTCATATTTTAGTGAAGGATAAGGCTACTCTAGGTCAAACAACTGAGCTTCTCAACTGCAAGAATGTCTCATTTCCTGCTTCCCTGAGAAGCCAACCCTGCTTCCCACCCTACCCTCCTGTTCAGCTCAGCCTGAAAGAACTTGTTGGATTCCATATGTATTATTTTCCCTGTCAGAAAATGACTCCCACTCGAAACAGGATTAGGGAGGTTGGTGAAGGAAGAGTGAATTTAATTACAGGACAAAGCAGCATTCTCTCCCCCAGGACTCTTGGCTTCAGCTGTCACTTTTGATGCTTATTCTGTATAAGTGGTATCTGGTTGGCTTGTGTTCCTTTGTTCCTTTTCATCTGATAAGATGACATCTTTTTTTACTCCTGAGTTGTTGTTCTATTGTACAGATTTTTGGATACTGATGGAGCAAAATAGGCAGTCCACAAAACGCAATGATTACTGCTTCTAGTCACATTGAGATTATGGCATGGTGTTGAGATCCCATCTTAGTTTAGATGTTGTGAAGCACATACAGGATGAAGAAAACATCTTTGGGACTTCTGAAGTTGATAGAGAAGTAGTAACATCTCCACAGTGTCTTTCAGATGTAAGAAAGACTGAACTCTTTTGTGCACATATACGTATCTCTGTCTATAGAAAAACCTGTAGTGACAGAAGTCCTAAAGACTACTGAAATGAAACCAGATGTTACAAAGAGCTAATGTTTGGACGTTGATTCTGTAACAATTACAATGTCCTTTTACTTTGGTGTGCACAAAGTTAATGAAGGGCTTGTAATATACTGCAGCATTCTGCGATTTTGATAACCTAATGTCGTGTAGTTAAGGAGCAGTAACACAGGATGCAGGGCACACTTGTACTGGATAAATGCTAGGTGCTGCAGTGATGTGGGTGTGTCATGTTTCTGCATCTCATCTCTCTGAAGCTGACTCTTGGCTACATCTGCTTCCAGCTCCACATGGATAGAGCTGATCCTGCAGCTGGGCACAGCACCAGTGTGAGGTGCTTGCCTTCCTGATCTGCTCTTTCCTTGGTGCTGCTAGGAAGGTGAGGGGTGCTCATGCCATAGGTGTTAGCACTCTTGTAAGCTGGGGTGCTTTGGTATGCTTCCTAATGAACTGAGGATATCCTGGTGCTTTAGGAGAGCTGTGGGGGGAGGATATTGAAAGACTCTCATCGAACTTTGGCAAATGAAATGAGACAGAACCAAACGTAAAGTCTATCCACTTACTTGTGTTTAGGAAATCTAGGTGGAAAGCTCCATCATCCTGGCATTTTCTGTGTATAGGTGAAAGGAGCTGTAAGCAGCGCCTTTCATACTGACTGTGAAGAAAATGTCCTTGTTAAGCAGATACTGTCTTGTCAGAGTTTACAGATTAATTGATGTCAGCTGCCTTCAGATGAGGCCTTCTCAATATGTATCTTCTACTGACAAGCCAACAGAGGTCTTGCATCTAATATGAAGCAGAAAAACAACAACTTCTTAGGAAAGAGGAGGTCAAGAAATAGAAGAATTCAAATGTTGCTTGATGGAGCTTGCATGGCATCCTGTTTTTGTGTATTGGGATGGGGCAATGAAGGACTGGGTTTTTATCTGTCAGTTATCTGGCCTGTAATATTTTAGATGCAGAATCCATTCGTACGTTAATTGCAGAATGACACTGGCAATAAAGCTGGAGAAGGGCAAGCTGTACTTGACAATCTTGCATTAAACAGGTAGTGGAGAGGTGATAGCTCCAGAGGAAGACCTTTAAAACTGAGATGCATACTTCTTCCAAGTTCTTCTGTGTTTCTAACCTAATGAGAGACCTTATGAATGTAATAGATTTGTCAAGTTATGGTGAATAACTGGTTTAGAAATGGCATTTCAGAATGACAGCAAATAGGTGTTTACTAAAAGAAATACTGAAGCATCTTTGTTTCACCCTCTCAGAATATCATGGTGGAGTTGATGTGATTTTTTTTTTTTCTTCCTTACGCCATAAAATCAAAATGCGATGTGTTTCAGTCTTTTAAGTATGAAAAGATATTTACTACAGAATTTTTTAACTTAATCAAATCTTCATTATTCACTGGGGAAACAGTCAGGTACTTTCTCTTTTTTTCTGATCAGCGCTAGCTGAAATGTTTAAAATGCCATCATAAATGAAGAAAATAACACTTTATGAAAATACAGATTAGTGATGCACTGGTTCAGAGATTCTGCTATCCAGAACAAAAAATTGCTGAGCAGGAGGAGAAAGAAAACAACAAAAGAAGTTTCATGTTTTTTGCTTTCATTATGAAAACCCACAACACTTACAAAGAAACAAAAACCCAACCAAGCAGCTATTTTCTGCTGTCTGCATTTGCCATAAGAGAACATGCATAAAGCATTCAACAGACTGTTAGAAAATAGTGTATTTTCTAGTTATAGAGCTAATGTAAAGTTTAAATTTGAAACTTGCAAAATCTGAGGATGTCTAACATCCCTGCTTCTAAGAGCGGATAATTGAGACAACTGATTTTATTAAACCTCTTTCCCTCTCCTTGTACCTCATTTTTATCTTCTGTTTCCATATTTCAAACCAAATAGCTGTGGTTCTTCATATTTACACTCACGTAAATGTTTCCTCACACATAGTAATTACTGTAGAAGTAAGATTATGTAAATTAGATATTTGCTTCCTTGTACCATTTCTTTGTATGGTGGAACAGGAGAAATGTGAGTTGAGTTTCATTAGTTCTGCCACTAGGAAGAGAAAGAGGTGCTCTGAAATAAAGAATGTTACTTGCTGGGACTTGTACCATTTCTTATTTCTTTTGGGTACTTCAAGTAAGAAAAAGATGAGTGCTAAATTATCAGTATTACCCGTTTTATCAATACAAAAGCTTTGTCTACATGCTGACATACACAGTATTTTCTACACTGGGGTGTTGAAGACATGCATGGCTGTGGCTTACATCTGTGCACTCATACATTGCACTTCAGTGGGCTCTCATACCACTTCTGTAAGAATAACCTCATCTGGGTAGAGTGTTTTTTGTATTAAGACAATAAGGCATGTCTCATGCCTTTCTGTGCCTTTCAAAGTCCTCTTGAACGCAGTGATACAGGAGTTATCATGATGGTGCTGTGCCACCTTGGCAACTTGTGGTTCCAGAATCAGAGCTGCATACTGCTCTGCACATCTCTGGAGACAGATGTTGTATGTCAGAGCCTTGTTCTGGGCAGCATCATCCTGTCCTACCATTGCTGAATTCTGATGCAGGTCTCCCCAGCCTGGCAGCTGCCCTCAGAACAGCAGCGGTTGTGCTGTCCCACAGCCTCACCCTTTGATCCAGTCTGCTCGGATACCTGATGATTTTTCTTGAAGAGGATTGAAAAGTGGAGTGGAGGGGGAAAGAAAAAAAAAAAAAGAAACCCACAGTTGTCAGCGTTCTCAGTTTGCTGGAGAAACGCTGCTCCCTAGCGTTCAGTGACAGGCTATTCTGGGAACGCTGCTCTCCATACCGCTGTAATCTCTCTGCGATCTTACTTACGTTTATGTGACTTGCAAAGGAGATGACCATTTGATGGAGGGACTTTCAGAGGGTATTTGCTGACACTTTTACACACGCTGCTTCATATACCTGCTTTTTGCTGTCTACTTGCTGCGTGGCATCTCTGAATGGCTAACAAATTAAATCCTGCTGCATACTTAGTGATGCTCTGTCACACCCACTAGCTCCTGCATGCCACAGAGGTATGTGAGATTGCAGAGTGGGATTGAGCCATTCCTGTCCATTGCCTGAGCTGCAGTGAGAAACCTTTAAAGGCAGCGATGGTGCAGTCTCTTGGTGATATCTGTTATCCTCACTGTTGTCTTTGCTGTACGTGAAGCCTGTTACTTTCTGTGACTGTAGTCACTAGTTTCTTCTCTTCCTCTGATGGGCAGCCTTTGCAGCAGTGTGCCAAAGGACAAGCAAGAACTCATTCCATGTGTATGTGACTTTATCAAGGCAAAAAAGGAAGATGAGCAGTGGTGCTGTCCTAGTCACAGGCAGCTTTATGAGCCCTGTTAGCAGCCCTGCTTTTGAGAATAAGGGTTGTATTTAAAGTTATCTTACAGAGAGAATTACGTATAACTCTAGCGGCATAGAACCATCCTTTTATTTCGTAGCATTCTCTTTCTTTCTCCTTTTTCCATTTTAACTTTTTTCATGTTTAATACAAAGTGCCTAAATATAAAAGTAGTTAAAATAACTTGAAATGCTTTACTCAGTGGTAATTTTAATGCTTCAGAAGTTACTCTTGTATCTGAGAGGATGTTACCTGGAGGCTTTTTCTAGTTGAGATATTCTGTGCTGGAGGTCTGGTAGATTAGAGGCTGGATGAACGAGGGAAGTGAGAGGTCTTAGGTGAGGCTGTAAATGTGTGGGATCCGGGCTGGTAGGAAAACAGAGAGAGGGAAGGGTTAATTTTTAGGACAAGACAAGAAAACTCACAAAATTAATGTAGGAATGTACATATTTGTTTTCAGTTTGTTTGCTGTCTGGAACAGATTAAAACCAGCTAATCCCTGCCTTTAAAGGATAGAGCTGGTCAAACTGCAGCTTGCTGCAGGTGAAGCAGAATATTGGTGTGGGGCTAGTGTATTCCTGGCTGGTTGCCACACAGAATGGGGAGTAACGGCCTTGTGATCATTTCAGTCTCTACCTCCTATGGCTCTGATGGCATAAACCTACCCCAAAATGTGTTTTGTTTTTGAGGGGTGTATATGGAGGGAAGAGTTGATTCTCAGTGCTTCCCTCCCTGCACGGAGCGGAGCTGGGTGTTAGTGAGGGCATTCCTGATGCTGGCTAGCATGAGGAGCAGCAGGGCTACGAGGCTGAGCCTCTTGCTGCACCAAGTCTGAGGAGCTGGGGCTTGTCAGCAAGTACTGTGCGGAGCTGGAGCTCTGGGATAGCATGTCTCAGCAGCTGCAGGGAGTATAGAATATCTTTACCAAAACACTACTACATTCTGCTGAAATGAGCTGACTAATAGTTTCCCTCTGTCCTGGTTTCCCACACACACTGCTTTTTATTTGAGTTTGCATGGCCTGGCTGAAGTTGGCACCACTCAGTAGCAAGGCTGACTCAAATTCTTTCTTCTCTTGTAGAAAGCAAGTTTTCTGCCCACTTGCCCAGAAGATGGAAGGTGAATCTGGTTCTCTTCAGGCAGCTCAGCTCAAAGACAGAGAAGGACCCCTAATCTTCCTGGTGCTTCACCTGGTAGGTGGCAGAGTTGCTGTCATTGCTGACTTCAGAGGTACGGTGGGGGACTGTCCTTTCTGAGGCTCAGTGTCTGCTGATTCCTGCCAGCAGACAAGCTCTGATCTCACAATAGCAAATGTTTTTGATAAACAAGTTCAATAATTCTTTAGGATCAGGGAAGATAATGAGCAAACCTACTTGACGTATAGAAGAAGCAGAGGCTTAGTCTATGTTAAATGAGACACATGATAGTTTTCTTTCTTGCTTCAAGAATGAGTTTATGCAGAATGAGTGGATGGTGACATTAGAATTAGCAGTTCTGTGACTTAATCAGTATTTGGTGGGAAAGTGCCAGGAGGAAAATGTTTATTCCTGCTGTAACTAGAAAAGCAGTCCATAGGAAATCTGAAGGTATCCGGCTTTGGATTGGTTCCAGGCTCACTTGGAGCCCCTTGAAACAATGATTTGTCCATGGAACAGAGTCCAAGGAGACCACTTTTGCTCTACCACATGTTTCTGAAGTGTGAAGAAACAAAAGCAATGCAGAAACTGTGGAAGGTGTGTGTCGAGAACATCTTGGTTTACAGGCATTATAACCTAGTAAGTTTCTGCAGTCTGTGGGGAAATGCCCTTATCCTCCCCTTCTGGCCATACATGCTGTACAGTGAATATTCTGTTTCCTTAGGCAAAGTTGTAATCATTTTAGCCAAAGGTTGACCGGTCAGTTTTTCTTAATATTGGTGTGAAAAGGCTAATTTCCTCTATAAAAATTAATGGAATGCCTTTGGGAAAGATATCCTAAGCAAACTTAATCACCTGTTAGAGTTTGGGTTGCTGGTGAGCATATACTACTATGCAGCACTGTACCAGCGTGAATCAAAGGTGGTGCTTTGTGAAGAATTCATTCACTAAAGCCTGATTTTACTGTTCACAAAAGGACTTCTTAAGAACTGCAGACTTTGTTGATACACCTGACAGTCAAGCTTTAAAAATTCCTTAGAAATTAGGCATTTTGTCTGACTAAATCAACAGTTGCAATATTGATACGTATTTTGTCCTTGTATTAACCAATAGATATAGGTTTGGGGAGGTGATGGCTCCCGTTTGCCTGTTGCCTGAGCACAAAGAACGCCTGGATCCCTGTGTAAGCAGAATGTTTGTAGGTTAACCCGTACAGTACCTTCTTTGTTTATCCTGGGATCTAACAGAAATCTGCTGCAGGTGTTGCCTGTGACTTGAGATCCTATGTTAACATTAGGAGTAAAATTTGCTCTTTTAAGGAAGGACCTTACAGAAATTCATAGTTCTATTTAAGACCACTTTAGCTCTTAATCTGAATGTGCACGTGGAATTTGAGCACTGTATGAGACTTGCATCACTCTATAAATAAGATGTACAGAAACTTAGGTCTGGTCCCACTGAAGGCCGTTTGTTCTGCACTCTTGTTGCTAAACAAGAAACAGTTGGTCAATAAATGGAATTTAACGTTTAACTAAGGAGGTATGTATAAGGCTACTTTGATTACTGGAGCTCTAAAAATAACCTATTGATTACACAGAATTTCAGAATCCATAACTTTTGCTTTCTTAAATATTTTTAATTCAATATTTTCTGTTTGGATAGAGCAGTTGATTAAATTTATGCTGATAGTGGAGATATGGTTTAATTTGCTGCTCAGTATTAATAAAAAGATATAATTTCAAGTAGCAGCTGCAGCAACAAAATTCCAAGTGGAAGGATATAGTCTTGCCATTTTATCTTGCTTAAGTTTGTATGTTTAGATGATTGTATGTCAAATACCAGCACACACTGTAGTGATTAATAACCCTGTGTTAATGAGATGAGAATGAAAAGTAGATGCATTTTGGTTCAGAAGTAATTGGTGCAGATAAATAGATAAATGCTCCCATGACTTGAATACTTCTTCTAATTTGGAACACATTTATCTGGAAAATGTGTTATTGGCACTTTCATAATAGATTCAAACTCATTACCTAAGAGAGGCAAGTCTTTTTCTATGTGTTTATTAGAAATTAGAGGCCTATCAAGCTCTATCATTTAGAAGATTTTTCTTTTATACTAATGTTGTTTTGTTTTTTCTTGAACGAATGGATCCTCGTGGGCACATCTTTCCCTACCTAATTTTCCAATTAATTCTGGATCACTTTAAGCAGACTGAGTATAATTTTTTGAGAAGCAAAAACATGCATGTTTTTATGTAAGCAAAGATGTGAACTTCGATGTAGCAAAGAGGTTCTCAAATATTTTTTACTGTATTTAGGCTTAGCATCAAGAATCCTAGCTTGTTTATGTACTTCTACAATCTGCACAACTGGGAATAAAAGTCGTGGGTGTGAGCTCTGTGAACTATCAGTGCTGAGGAGCAGTCATTTTACTTTTGTTCTTTCCTTGCTAGAATGATGGTTTTGAGCTCTTAATTCATGAATCAGATTAAGCAGACAGAATCAGAAAACACTACTGAAGGGTGAGGTACAAAAACATGACCTGGTTAGGGCAGTACTTAATACCATAAGAGCTCCACTGCATTGTTACTTGTGCTGGTGTGTAATGCGTGCTGCTGGCTAGCAGGTACCATGCTGCACTTTATGCTGGAAAGCTGTTTTGGCAAAATCAATATTTTCTCTTAGTTGGAACCATTCCATCAAGAGTAAAAAAGAACTATTTGCCTTGGGTTGTTTTCTTAAAGGTTGCAGTGATTTAACTCTTCTTTTTAAGTTCTTCTTTTTAAGTTAATCTAATTTAATTCAGAAAGTTTTGTTTGTATCCCCCATTGTTTGCTTGCTTGCTTTTTGTTCTGCTTTATTCCCTTGTACACACTGTTGTATGGAGACTAATTTTTCAGTGCACAAAAAACAGAAGCTGATGACAAGAAGTGAACCTGTTTGTCTGAGTTTAAGGAGCCTATGACAAAATGTCCATGAAATACATGGAGTTCAAAAATGTCAATAGCTTGGTTTTTTTTTTTTTGTAGGAAATATTAGAGCACAGCACTC
Organism: Cyrtonyx montezumae; assembly: GCF_038088225.1. Lineage (NCBI taxonomy): Eukaryota > Metazoa > Chordata > Aves > Galliformes > Odontophoridae > Cyrtonyx > Cyrtonyx montezumae. Next base: position 7,222,553 of record NW_027072056.1, on the reverse strand, counting down.
CATTTCAAGATATTCATCTTGTCTTGACCTGTGATGTTATGTGATACTTAAGAGACCAAAACATCAATTCTCTCTATTGTGTGGATATGATAAGAGAGTAATAATTTAAAGCATTCTTGTAGAACTGGGAATTCCAACTCGTGTGAATTTGGCAGCATTATATGGTAACTGGCTGTATTTATTTTACACACATATCTAAAAGAATGCAATGCAGAATGAGTCATGATTCTTTCTCAATTGAGAAATTTGCTGGAGTTGCATTAAATTATAATGAAGAATTAGTTGTTGTCAGCGAAGTTGTTCCAACAGGGACTGTTCTCAGGTCTGAATTTCCTTAATGCTCTCCAAAGTACATCTGCATTGCATTCACAGTTTTATCTTTTTTCAGTGACCAGACCAGGTAGAAATCACATTTGTGACACCAAGCCCTGAGCTTGTCTACTGGTAGGTAGCCCTGGGGTTGGGGCAATGCTGATCTCAGTGCTGAAGTTTTCTTTTGAATCCTTCTTTCTTTGTAGCCATCGCTGAGCCAGAAACAGTGTATTGAAAGTGAAATGCCATTTCAAGTCGCTGCTGTTCTTCCTGTGGATAGAGCCTGTGTTTTGGAGCAGCATTCTCTGATAAGTGTCAGAGATATGAATAGGGAATCTATCTCTTTCCTACCAGCAATTTAGCAGTCTCTCTGCATTCCATCATTCCATCTCTCTGTTGCTAAAAATGAATTTTTATTTCCTCAAATTAGGGGAATGTATTTAATATTTGTGCAGTGACATCTTCAAAGAATTGTACCCAAAGTACTTGAAATTAGACAAATTCCCTGTTTCAAAGAGTTCTGAAGGCGCCTATGCACTGCAAAGGGTTGTTTTGGACGCTGATCTCGGTTGCCTCCTGCTGCTGACTACAGGGAATACATTTCACGAAGACTTGTGAGTGAGTGTTGAATTATGAACGCTTGGCAGCTCAGTACTGCAGTGGCACATGGAGGAGCCCTAAGCACCTATTACTCTCACCTCCTGATCTGTTACCATTGTGCTTGCTGACAGGGACCAACCCTATTGCTGCTAACCCTGGACTGCGGCTGGGAAAGTTTGGGAAGGACAGTGAATGGGAGATTATATTTTTGTGTCACATATTCTGCAAAGGGTAGTGAGGAAAGCATCAAGAAGGTGGTTGTTCATTCAGCCTTTCTCCCCTGTGAAGTCAGTGTTTCAGTAAGCAAGCTGCTGAGAGCATTGCCTCTATTATTTATAGGGCGGTAGGTTTTCCAGTGTGTGCTCTAACCAACAACTAGAGATGTGAATTGGCTGTAGTCTGGTGTGGCTGTTCCACCTCTGCACGCTTTGAAAACAAAGAGCTGTTTTTAAAAGCAGGATAACAAAGTAGGTCAGTATTTGTTACAGGATGAGCACGTGTGGTCTTTAAGACAGCTGAAGAAATTTGTTCAGTCTGCATTTTGCAGCACTGAACAGTTCAGCAGTGCTGGTTTGGCACACGGCCTTTCTGAAAGCTGCATACCTCAGAGTTAAGGGGATTAGAGTCGAGTGTGTTTTAATGAACACCTGTGAAGAGAGTGAACCTGTTTAAAAGAATAGACATGCAGTGCTTCAAAGTAATCCATGGAGGGAAATACGGAGAGCTGTTTTTAAAGAACTCTGTGCAATTTAACTAATCCAGCTCGAAGAATAAACTTGCAATGCACAGAGTGACAAAACACAAGAGAAAGCCAAGAAAAGGGTTGTGTTCTGTGGCCGCATCTTTGTGTTATGCTTTTTTTTGTTCTTAATCTGAATAAAAGCAGGAACGCTTTGAACCACCTCCCTGGCACAGCTATTCAGGGTGTGATTTCATTGGGGTTTCTCTATGGCAGTGGGATTTATGCACTTTAATGGGTGTCAGTTGTACCTGCTCTGTGCTTTTCAGCTCATAGTTGTTCTGATCCCTCAGGAAATGAGGGACTTTGGAGTGAGGATGTAATGATCGTGTTCACTAAAAGAGAAGTAATAGAGTTTTTGCTGACTGATTATTTTATCACTGTTAATGCTTCCTTATGATGGTAATGAAAACTGAAATATTCAGCTGATGGAATGCTTTCTGATGAAGACTGAGCTTGTCTTGTAAAAGGACACAACTGGTGACCGAGTAATGGCTTTAGGAGGCTGGTACAGATGGCAACAGTGGTAAAACACTCAGTGAGCAGCATACAAATATTGAAGTGAGAGTCTCCAAAGCTCTTTTCAGAGTACTATTTTGTGGTGGATATCCTTTTTAAAATGAATTTCTGCTATGATGTCCAGCTCTCTAAAAGCTGTGATTACTTAGGGTGAGCTGACCACAGGTTTTCTCTTGTTGTCAGTTTTCTTGTGTCTGTTCAGATGAGTCTGGGCTTGGTAGACACAGCAAAAAGACAGCAGTGTAATCCAAAATGTGTAAATTGAAGGGAATTAAAGTCTCTTCTGAGTCTGTGTGGAACAGCTTAAAATGGGACTAAAGGAAGTAGGATTTAAATGAAGTACAAGAGAGCAAACCGAAGAACAAACAGTCAGGTAATTTTACATAAATCTTCTTTGCTTCTTGTGCTAATAATGAGACTGCTCTGAAAGCCTGGCTCGCTGCTGTTCCAAGAGCAACCATCTTTTCTGTTTGTAGATGCTCTTCCTTTCACCTCAGCATGTCACACCTGAGCAGCCCATAGTGCTCTGTGGCTGAAAAACATCCCTTGGAATAACAAAACTGATCCCAGTGGGTAATTTGCTATTTCCTGTTTGGGAATTTTGTTGCTACTTTGAAACGGGCACAAGCTCAGCCTGTGTACTGTTATGACTTACCGAGGTGCCGGTGTTCCTTCTGCTTGATCCTTTTTTTTAAATTATTATTATTTTTAAATAAGAAATGACCTGCTCTTGGTTTCTTGTGAAAGAATGTCAATAACGTCCAGTCTCCCAGAAATGAGGAGCTATGGTGGAACTGGAAAGGTACCGGGGCAGATGATAGCAAACAGGATCGATCCTCCTGGAGCTCTCCTGGTGGGGGAGCCGTTCCCTGCAGAACATCGCCGTGGGGCCGCCCTGTCCCACGGTGGTGGTCCGGCTCCGTTTCCTCCCACCGCATTCGGGTTGATGCTGTGGCTCGGGGACTCGTCCTGTGCCCGGCTACAGCGCAGCAGCTGTCACTGTCCCCGCTGTCACCCGCAGGCAGGGCAGTGCTGAGAGCAGGGGGCTGAAAACAGGGTACATTGATTTATGTGTCAGGTGCACCTTGCAGGAGGGGGCTAGTTGTGAGCAGCCCTCAAAAGGTGGTTCTAACCAACTTCTGCAGGACTGGCTGTTGTATGCGCTTAGGTTTGAAGTAGATTAGAGATCTGCTCCCTCTCCTCATACCTGGTGCAGCTGGGGGAAGCACTGCTCATGGCTGGGGCAGCCCCAGGGACAAATGCTCAGTAGTGGGTTTCTGCCTGGTCCAGGCCCTAGGAAAACAAGAAATTGCTCAAAGCATCATCTGCTTTGGAGAAATGTGTTTAAGCATCAGACTGACTGCAGGAAAGGTGCGCTGGGGGAGAAGGGATACACGTTATGCCATCAGGTTGAAACGTTTTCAGCTTTTGCTAGAAAATTCTGCACAGGAGGAAGAATGAAATGTTTGCTCTGGGTCAGGGGAGTGTCGTAGGATCTACTGACGTTGTTGGGAAATGTCATGTTTCTACACAGGGTATTTTCACTCCAAGAATAGACCCGACCATGCTTATTGTGAATGTTATTTTAATGACCACTGAGAGAAACCAGTGGGTTGGGTTTATTTTTTTTTTTTGGCGTTGCTTTTCTGCCACTAAGCAAAGCCTTTGTTGCTCAGACAATCAGTCGACGGGTGGCTGCGTGCCTCCGCTCTGTGCTGCGGAGCCAGGAGCACGGGGACTGCGGCCTGTCCTGTACAACAGCTCAATCTAGCATGTACACTGTGCTACAGCCATCGGTATCCATCCCTGCAGGAGATGTGAGCACGGTGCAAGCTCAGCCCCTGCAGCCTTATGCAGCTGTATGGCCCTGACAGAACCCAGGCAGCCTGGCTGCACGCGTTGTACTTGGCAAGTGCTGCCCTCTGAGGCTGCTCGTGCAGAATGGCAGCAGAGGGGTGGCAGTCCGACCCATACAGTGCTTCTGGGAGTGTTCTACGTACTGCAGGTTTGCTTTTTTGTTAAACGCAGTAATGCTGTGCTGATATAGTACCCAGCTCAAGACAAAACGCACAGGGAAAAAAAAACAAATGTAGCTGCAGTAATTCACTCCTTATGTAGTAATTCACCCTTTAAAGTGAGATCCTTACTAACCAGGAAGGTTTGATAATTATTCTGTCAGTGTTTCTATTGTTTAATAAAAAAAATCCCTGGTTTTGCTCACAGTGTGCACATTTTGATGCATGTTTTCTCTGCAAATTAGATACTAAAACACAGGAACCTGTCGGTATGTTTTTCCCCTATGAGCATACTGCTCAAGTGAATTTTGAGTGGAAAGTTCGCAAGTCAGAGTGGGTTCATGTTCTTGTGCTTGCTTGTGTAATACAAAGTGTCTCTCATCCAATGTGCTGCTACTTGGCTGCACAAATAACAGCGTTGAACAAGAGAAATATTAAAGAAATACACTCTAATTTTTGTCAAGATAAGCAACAAAGAGATGTTATGGTAGTTCCTGTCTTCATATGTAATATCATACAGGTTTTTTTTATCAATGAGAGAACCCATTAGATGCTTACATTTGCATACAAATGTATTCTTACATATGAATAATATTTTCACATGAATTTTTAGAGATCTTGCTGGATTTTTCATTTCTTAGTTAAAACATTGGAAAAGAGCAAGGGAACGTTTTCCAGGCTGCTGTTGGTGAAATAGCTACCTTGAGGGTGCAGGAAAGACCTTTGCTGCACATAGGTGATGCTGTACTTGAGTGAGTGAAAGGGATGGACATTGCTCCTTGCAAACACGGTGAGCCTTTTTCTGGATCTCTTTCAGGCTGAAACGTGCCATGCTGCACAAGTGGTCCGTGATGCTGTTTGGTGAAAGATCAGCCAGTGTCCTTTTCTGCCTTCATTCTCTATTAGGTGTTGGGTTTGCTCTCTGGGGCTTTATGAAGATGCACTGCCCTCAGCAGTCAGTTCTCCTCTCCCTGGCAGCTAACTCACTGCTCGTGATGGCTGTGTGTTTCCTGTGTGATGACCCCAAACTTCTGCAGTTACTCTGTAATCCAGTCTAAGCAAAATTTTGTTAAGGAACTGCCTTGAAGTTTTATCGGTATAATGATAATAATTGTCTTTGCTAGATAGCAGAAATATCAGTGCAGTAAGTAAACTGAAATGAATGCTGAAACTCTAGATAAGCTAAAATAGTTATTAGGGACCCTCTGACTACGGTCTGGCTTTGGTGGCTTGGTTCAGACTATTATGATCAATAACTCTGAACCTGAACCTCTATACTTGCCCAGCTGCCTTTGGTCCAGCCTCCCTGCTCGTGTTTTATCTCAGCTCATGTCTGAGCTGGGCGTGCAGCACAGAGGCAGCAGCAGAGCAGATCTCTGCTTGCACAGAGCTGCAGCTCTCCAGTGTGTTGCCCCATCTGCTGCCTTCCGTGCTTTTGCTTTCCAATTTGTGTTGGTGGTCACTGGCAGAGCAGTTTTTTGTTGTGTTAGCTAATGCCCATTTAGCTGACCTAGACTTTCGACTGTTAGAAACTGCAAATAAGCCTTTAGGTGGTTAACAGATACTTCTGCAAACAGAAGAAAAGAGGATTTTTAGCAGAGGGGTTTTGCAGTCAGTGTTAGAGGAGCTGGAGGAACGTGATTTCACAAATGTATTGCACAGCAGTACACTGATTCTTTGTCCGTCTCCAGAGGCCTCAGCCCAAAGGTAGCTGAAATTCTATACCATAATTGCATTCTTTCAAAATTGCAGCTATAAGAGACTATAGTTGTTTCCAGAAAAATGTGAAAAATGGGATGCGCATTTTTCTGGACATACGTAGCATATGTTAGCATTCAGTCATAGATTACTTCATTAACCTTTGCTCTTCAGAAGCCTTGGAAAGGATAAATATTGGAAGGCAAAGTAGTTGGGGGGGCAAGCAGAAGGGCTTCAGGAAAGGTCAGAATCTGTGGAGCTGTGTCTCCAACCCCTGCTCTGTCTCCCCACAAGGAAACAAACAGGCTGTGCAGGTGCTGCAGAAGCTGCTTGTTCCTCAAATTTGTTTTCCTGTACATTATAGTGCTCTTTCATGGTTTGCTCATTCAGATTGTTTCTTGATCTTGAATGGAAGCTATAGTAACAACCAACCAAAAAAAAAAAACCACCACCACCACCAAAAAAAAACCCCAACAGATAAAAATGCATCATACTTTTAAAATGTTCTTCTTTTAAAGGCAATGGAAGGAAGATACTTGAGTGACTTGAGCCCAAGATACTGATAGGATAGCTTATTGATGCACCTCGTTTGATTTAGCTGTGACTGTTTGATTTTTGTGTGTATTATTTTTATGTCATATTTTGGTACCCACCTAGTGACAATAATAAACAGAATGCAGCTAAATGCAGACTATATTCTGGATTCAATTTTAAAAGTGACTTCTCATGGCCAGGTTATAAGTCTTTGAAATATGGGATTGTAATAGAAACACTGACAGTACCTTAACAGTCTCTGTGATAGTGTTTCTCTAATGTAAATAAATGGTGCAATAGGGCTTTTTATTTCCACTCTCCTCACTTTATTCCATAGATGGTTTTATCATTCACCAGCTATGAAACAGTCATCTTTTTTGCCTAACCTGCCAGATTGTAGTGAGTTTTTTTTCCTTTCTCCCCACCTCTTTGGATGTGAAGTATAATGGGACAGATAGAGAAGATTTATGCTATATCTGTTCCATCCTTTAGTGTAGCTTATCCAGAAGACTTCACTGCTGTCCGAGGCTAATATGCACTTACATTCAAGTAAGTGTGTAAATAAAGACCTTCAGTTGGAGCCTTGAAATAGATGATCTTTAAAGAAAATGGCATGAGAGTATAATTAAAAGGATGGCCTTTTAAAGTTGCTATATATCTTGTATATCTCATTGACAGAAATTAAACCTTTTCTCCATAAAACACTAGCATAAAAAAGTGGAAAAAAAACGAAGCCAAAAATCCATCTAACCCAAATCAAATGAAAAATAAATAAAACCTCAAAAGCAAAAGCCCTGATTTAAGCAGTACTTGGGGAAACGCTCATCTGTTACATTCATTTAAAAGCCCCTCTTCTGAGCCTGTGTCCTGAGTAGCAATTGCATGGAGAGAGGGAGCAGACGGGGGCCGCTGTCCTCCGTAAGGGAGGTTATGGTTATACTGGAGATGCCTGTAAACTGAGTGCAAAGTCCTTTTGCTGCGGAAGGGCTGGTGCACAGAGGCAAGAGGGCAGAAGTGAGCCTGTTGTGCAGATGGGCAGGTGTGGTGCCCGGGATTTCTGCTCTCTTCCGGCTCTGGAAGCACCCGGCAGAGTGGAAGCACCATTGCTCACTGCAGCGTGCTGCAGAGCTTCCTGTAATTACAGGTCTAGTTGAAGCGTGTCTGGCTATTCCTGTGTTTTACCTGGAATTTTGTCTTAGGAAGTCTACAGCACGCTATTATTATCTGGCGCTAGTTGTGGGTTTCTCTTCAGCTATTTCCTTGAGTTAAAAATGGAAAATTGTACTGCCCTGGAGGGTTATTTAGTGGGACTTTTAATGAAGTAATAGACGCATTGCACTCCTGCGATTTCCCCATGCGGGGAAATGTCACAGTCCATCGGCCTTTCTTGAGAACATTACATGAAATTACACCTATTTTCATTACTCTGCTCAAGTACAATATTGTTAAGTAAATATTTGCACCAGAATGTGACTATCCTGAGGTGTGAGCTGTCCCACAAGGTAAATAATTAAAGGATGTGCTTTCTCTAGTAGAGAAACTGGTGCTTGATATAGGTTTGATCATTTCACATGTCTCTTTGGTAATCCATAACTGTCTTCTGCAATTATTTTCATTGTCCAGCCAAGCAAAGATAAAAGGTAGAACATGCCTTTCTCACCTGCTCCCAGGGAAACTCCATTACCCTTCAAAGGCCACGTGGCAGCAACAAGCCAATGTGAGGGGAAGAGGCAGCCCGCAAGGACGAGCTCAGGATGAGCAGAAAATGAAGTTGTTACCAGACAGCAAACAGCAGCCCTCGGTTCTTATGAATATTTGAATAAGTAACTAAAAACAGCTCAGTGGACTCTAAGCAACTGTGACAGCTGAAACTGCCTGGGAAACTAGCAGTCTGCAAGGACTGTGATGAAAAGATCAGCAGTTGCATTTTTACCTACACTGTCATCGGTGTATTCTGAAACTTTACCAGATTCATACTCCCCAAATATCTGTTAGAAAAAAAATCTCTTTGTACGAATTTTCATAAGTGAGGTACTGGCAGAATTCATCTAGAAATTTAGAATTCATTAAAATACAATGATTTCTAACAATTTACTTGAGGCAAGAGAATAGCCACATTTTCTAGACATTGAAATATTGATGTTGCTGTTGCTTATACTCATAGAAAATTGGCCCTTGTGAATCTTTCATGAATATCTTTCAGCTGGTTCCACGTGGAAAGAAAGATGATGAGGACGGTTTCCCTGAAGCTGAAACATTCTGAATAATCTGCAAAAAAAAAAAAAAAAAAAAAAAAAAAGGAGGGGGGCAGGAACTGTAACAAGCAAACTATCACAGGGTTACTCGTTATTTTACAGCAGTTGAAAAGATACTACAGCAGTTCAGAAAGCATAAAGCAGCTATCTCTCTTTTTCATGTCAGGCTTCTTTATTTCTTTTAAACATAATGTTCTGACATTGATTATTATATTTTTTAATATATATTACAAAGCTGAATTTAAAAATTTGTTGTGACCTTCCTGGTTATGCAGACCAGAGGTAACGTGTTCTCTTTGAGTTCCCAGTGCTATTTACTGACGTGAACTGATTTGTTACCATGTTTAAGATGTTGTCATTGGAATCAACTTGAGTGACGTCTTCTGCACATTTTTTTATTGCAATTTCTAGTTTATACTGTAAATCTGACTGGAGAACCAGATGAATTGTTCAGATAAAATGTAACTGGCGTGCTATATATGAATAACGAAGAAGAAAGTAGTATGCATTTAAACAGAAAGATGAAGAGCCTTTTTAACAAGAACTGAAATTACATTTTTCAAATGGCACTTCATTTTGACACGTACCATTTTGAAGCAGTGATGTTGGCATCAGCTTAACATCTGCAGAGCTGAAAAGTGCTTGGAGAAACTGATGTTGCCACCAAAGCAGATATGTCTAACCTGTTTGTAAGTGTTCATCAACAGTGATGTCGGAATAATTGCTCCTATAATACAAAATAATTGCTCCTATAATAAAAGACAACGATTGACTGGCACACCTCTTGAACTGCTGCCCAGACCTGTTTTCTGTGAGCTCAGGAACTAGAATGCCACAGTTGAGTCATATTTCTTAGGGGAGCAATGGAAGAGTGAACTGAAAGAAGTAGCTGTAGTTCTGCCTATTCTGTCAGTACTGTCAAGGAAATGATGTTTCCCAGCAAGTGTAGGATAAATCAGAACTTAGGCTACAAGTCAGCAACAGAACTGAATGTGGAATTCTGAGCACATTTCTCTACTTAAGTTTTGCATGTCACGATATTTGTATCACTGTTTTGATATTATTGTGGTTACATCGCTAAAACTTCGTTATTAACTGTTGAGATTTAGGTTGCTTTCTGGCATAGTTACTTTTGTTCATGTTTTTCCTCTGTGTTATAGTTATAGTAATGTTTTATTCCTGCAAATCTGACAAAAACTTTTGTGTACAAGAGATGGCTTTACAAGACAGAAATAAGAGGGGTGGGAGAAGACAGGAGGAGAAGAAGAAAAAATGAATTTCTCGAACCACCGGGTTTATAGGGCCCATAGCAGAGCAAATGTGTAAAGGACACCTTCTTGATTCCCAGGACTCTTGGGTATGTACAGAAAGACCCTATGCTTTGCAGGTTGTGGTGGTCTGTTCCTTTGCTCTTTTAGTTTGAGACTGATCTTTGGGGTGATTTCAAGCATTTTTTGAGCTTGGCTATACCTTTATAAACTGAAGTTATTAAATGCTGCAGGCAGTGGGCTCAAGTAGATCTAGAATAGAACAGGGTTTGTCTGGAAAGACCTGTTTGCAGTAAAACAATACTCAAAAAAGGGATGAGCTTAATTTCTGTTAAAGGATGGCTGCAGTTCCTGCCCATGCTTGCCTGATATTCCTACTGTGTGAGGAGTGTGATAAGGAAATGCCATGTGCCCTTGGGAGCTGGGGGCAGAGGTGTCAGCCGGGCATCCCAGTGTCCTGGCATCCTGCTGATGCTCTGTCTGAGGGACAGAGTGCAGATGGAAGGCTGATACCCATCTCTGGGATTGTTGGTAGCTCAATCTCTAAATTTAAATGTGTGCCATGGTACAGGAAATAGGTCCAGCAGAAGTCCCCATCATCTGCTGTGGGTGGGTACAAAGATACTCTCTGTGAGATAAGAATCTGTGCCCTGGCATTTGGTGGTTGCGAGAGCTTCAGGATCTAAGATACTTTGTGGCTTATGTGTTGGCACATATGCACATGAGTATGTGTACATGTCCAGATTAGTGCAAATACAACCTGAAGGCAGGGTGATATCTAGCATCACTGTTGTATCTGGGTCTGTCAGCAGCCCACCTGCTCACCCATCTTCCCCAGAAACATACTGCGAAGGCTGATGGCCAGTGCTGGTGGCTCGGAGTTCCTGCCTGTTTCACCTCTGTAGCTGTATGAATGTATGAATTTTCCTGAATTTATCCTTTTCCAGACCTGCAGAGATCAAACTGTTTTTAAAACAAGCAAAAAAAAGCCCCAAAACAGCAACCAAAACCACCTAAGACAACATCTTATCTCCTGAAAACAAACAATCAAAAAGATCCCCACCAAACAAATAAATATGGAGGGGAAAAAAAAGCCTACAAGAATCACTTGCTAATCTGATGACATAACTCTTCAAAGCCACCAGGCATCACTGTTGCACCTCTGCCCAGGGATTCTTCATTGTGCTAAAAGCTGCAGATTATCCTGTTAATTAGTTGGGGATTGGGTTTTTTGTTATCACTATTTATGGCACTGTGGGTCACTGCCAGCATACAGGACTGAACCCCCAAAGGGACTATTTTGTCAGTTCACAGCCATCCTGTTAGCTCTGACCACGTTACAGAATTTTGCAGATCACAGAGGATGCATGTTCTTGGCTTTTCTTTTATTTATTTAGCTGTCTTTCATTGATCTCTTGCTTCACCTGTGTCAGTGTACACACAGCACATACAGGTATGCCTAGCTGCACGGGCACTTCAATTGGTGAGGATGGAAAACACACACAAGCAAAGGCTAGATCACCTGCAGGTACCTGTGGGATGAGCTGTACAATGAGTTTGTGGTGATGGGTGGTGCACAGAAGCTCAGCAGGGGAGACGTGGGGTACATGGTGCTTTTCCTACCCCCTTGCTCAGGCGTCAGCTCCATTGCTCAGAGTGACTGAAACCTTATTACTTCTGAAGCATTCTTGAATTTGTTAGGCAAAAGTGTGTAAAATAGCTGTCGTAAATAAGAAAGTGTTTGAACCGATTTGATGTTTGTTTTCGGGCATTTTAAGGAGAAAAGGAAGTTCAGCATTATTCTGGGTGCTTTCCCTCTCTCACCTCTCCATTCCTGGCCTGGAGTTTCCCAATGGGAGGTTGAAGGCAGTGCTGATGAGAGGCTGAGACTTCACAAGTTGTAGCAGCAAAGAGAAATAGGCCCTTAAAACCTTAAAAATAGCTTTTCTTTGTTTCATCTTTTTTTCTGGGCAAAGAACTCTGCTTTTTTTTGTTTTGTTTTGTTTGTTTTTCTCCTTCTAGTAAATGAATGCTGACACTAATTGTTATGCACAGTTACCTGAACCTGCCCCTACCAGCAGTCATTTAACCACAACAGGAAAGCTGTGCTCCTGAGATCTCAGTGTCTCAGGGTTATGCTGGAGTAGGGTCTCTTTGGGTGTGTGTTAGTGACCTAAAACAATAAGGATTTGTATCCTGCTGTCCCCTGGAGAAGCAGTTCAGCACTTACCAGCGATTTTGGAAGTAATTTCCTCTGAGGTTTTCTTGGTTTTGAACACAAAAATAAGACCCGAGAGTTGTTTTGTTACTGCTATATTTCTCCTATAGGAGACAATAGTCTGTTTCCTTTTGATATCGTCCTACTAAATTATGGAAATACTTTTATTTTAATATCCAACAATGGAGATTTTTCTGTGCTCTCTCTGTGGTTCTTCGCACACAGTGGGGATTTTGTTTTTAAGATTCAGTGACATAGCTGCTGCTTTACAATACTTGCTTATTCTTTGAGTGCAGAATAGATCGGGGGGATGGAGTTCCTAGTCTCATGCTTCTAATTTCTATTCAAAGTAGTCCTTTACAAAAATCAAAATTAAAAAGGATTCTTTGAATGAGTGGGAAGATGAAGTGACTTTTTCCATAGAAATCCATCACTCACTGCTCACGTCTGTAGTAGTGGGACTCCAAATGAGGTGATGTAACAGGATTGTTGTATCATAAATATAAACAATTACTCTGAAACTGGAATTGCTGTAAAATAGGGAAAACTTACCTATATTTAAGAGGTGATGAAGTGGGAAGATGGTTCTGTTATTATTTGATAACTGGGGATTTACTTTCTGTAAATCTTTTTTTCTAAAAATAAAAAATAAAATAAATAAAATAAATACTTTTATAATTAAGATAGGCAAGGAAAGTTTGGGTCCATACCTTCTTCTGAGGATAAAAGGCAATCTGATCTGTCATTTGAAAAGGACATTAGGTCATAACCTTGAACGGCAGCTTTCTAGAATACCAAAATCATCATGTTCTTTATTGTTTGGCATGTCAGTATATAGCACTGAGGCCACTTCTGTCTTCTGCTCCTCTATTGATGTCTTTGCATGCCAGTGTTACTGAAGATGATTGAGAGGGGAAACTATTCCATGTGAAGCAGAAGAAAGTGAATAATCTGAAAGGAAATAAGAAAGATAGGGGAACAAGTTCAGGTTGGGGATTATTACTTTGGGAACTAACAGCCAAAAGCAAAGCAGCAGTGAGGTGAAAGCAGGCTAAATACTTGAGAGCTCCAGTCAGACTGTGTGAGAAGGCTTGTCGAGACATGGCAGGCCTGACACATTCATCAGCTTTTTGCCAGGAGTGATGGAAGTACTTGGATGGGAATGGTATAGAAATGTATGTTCTATGCTGTGTATGCAAAACAAAAAATAAAAACCAACAAAAAAAATCTGGTTTAACAAGTGGCTTGGAGGCTGATCCAGCTAAACTGGTGTGGATCCTTAACATCAGTGCTTTTAAATAATCGTGCTTGTTCTGGCAAACAAATCCAAGCTTGTTTCAGTCCTAGTGAGTTGCAGCTGTCTTGACACAAGTTAACTAGGTTGAGTTTTAAACCATGGGGCTGCTAGATGCAGATCTGATGGTTGAGCCTGTGTAACAAACACAACTGCTCTGCTGACTTCAGGTGGAGAAAGTACCCCTGATGGCTCAGACTCCTTTCTTATCACCCCTTAAAAGTGCCTTTGGTCCCATGTGGTGCTTCTCAGGATGTTGCATGGCATTGCAGTTCTTCTCAGTGCTGAGCAGATCCATCTAGTGCTACTGCTAACGGGCTGTGCTTTCAGGAGGTGCCCTGCTGCCCTTGGGCTGAGCTCTCAGCAGGAGCAGGCTGGGTGCTGCAGCTCACCCAGAGAGCAGAGCTGCAGCAGGACTGCTCAGCCATATGCTCCTTCTGTTGCTCCACACGTCTCTGTGCTGGGGGAGACTGATTTCAGTCGGAGCTTACTCCACTCTCTGCTCCCATCAGGTTCCCTTCTTTGCCTCACTGTTGTGTTAGAGGTGAAGGTGATGAGTGGTTTCTATCAGGTAACCTTCATGCTGTGCTGGGTGCTCCTTACTGCTGCAGTCACGTGGGGAAATGTTTGCATCCACGGTGTAAGAGGCATGCTGTGTTCCGTGAACAGAGGAAATGTGTCTGCACTGCCTCTGCCCATCTGTAGGGGCTGCCAGTTGTGTGCCAGGTTTCTCACTTCAGAGATGTTCTAGTTTCAAAGATGACATTTTGTTTTATGTGGGGTGGGAAGGCACACCAAAACAGAGCATCCCAGTTTATGAATTTGAATAGTATCAGTAATAATAAGAAGAAAAGAGGTAACCAAGGTAGCTTGTGACTGAAGGGCGATCCAACACTATGTGCATGATTCAGTATAATTTATCCAGTGTTTGAATCTGATCTTCAAAGTCTTCTTTTTAAGTGCAGATTCCCTAAGTGTGCCTATGGAACTGCTATTTATTGTATTTTTACTCCTTCATCTCCAGTGCCCCATGAGTACAAACTGCAGCTTTCAAAATCATTCTCCTTTATCACTTATTGTACACTGATTTATCTCTTGCTAAGACTCCAAATCAGATGCTCTGTCTTTTCAAATGTTACCTTTCCACGGGAGGAGTGATGAAGCTGGGCAAATGACACTGTATCTCATGCAGAGTATTGCAGAGTATCCTCACCGTGACTCACCCTTCCACTAACGGTTGCCAGTAACTGCTGGAGCACTGCAAAGCTCTGTACTTGTAATGGGAAGCCATCTGACAGCTTGCTGCAAGATGTTTGTTTGCATTCTGCTCTAAGCAGCTGTAAATAAACATCTTGCAACAAGACACCGCTTTTGCCTTTAATTCAGGAAGGAAGGGAGGATTCAAGCTGGTTTCTACAGGCTGCTTTTACGGTGCAGCCTGCACTAAGGGGTTGCTGCTGCATCTGCCAAGGAGCAGACCAGGGACTGCTCCTGGACCAGATGGTCTTAGTGGTCTTTTTCAACCTTAATGATTCTGTGGCTCTTGCAGCTCCAATTTCTTTCAAAAATCCCAGCAACTCCTCACCGTAATCTGGGGATGAGTAAGATGCTTCATCCCTCTATTTTTAGGTCAAGATTCTCTTTGATATAATATCTTAAGAGCTGAGTTGATAAGAAGGGAGAAGTCAAACCCCAGGCCCTCTTGTTACCAAGTCCTAGCCAAACCTGCAGAGCGTGCAGCCCCAGCCCCACCAGCCCTCTCATTCCT
Source organism: Cyrtonyx montezumae (assembly GCF_038088225.1). Lineage (NCBI taxonomy): Eukaryota > Metazoa > Chordata > Aves > Galliformes > Odontophoridae > Cyrtonyx > Cyrtonyx montezumae. Next base: position 7,207,333 of record NW_027072056.1, on the reverse strand, counting down.
CGTGCTGCTGGTCCAGAAGGTGAACACAAGAGGAAGGGATCATATTTCTCTTTTTTTTAATTGCTTTTAACTGGCATTGGAATTTCTGCATTGCCAGCATCACTCTAAGAATTGAAGAGCTGGTAATTCATCCATAGGTAGTATTAGGTATAACTTATACCCCAATGTTCATTCCTTTTGCTTTTCACTCACCTCACGTCCCCAGGGTAAAGAGAGTGACATTCACAGAGAAAGAGAAGTTAGGTCAAAACTACTCAATTTTCCACCAGTGCTAAACTTAGCTGTGCGAGTCCTGAAGGACAGGTGTCTACTTTCTAGAAAACAAATGATATATTGATTTCCTGTTAAAAGCAAGCACTGACAGGAGCATACAAAACAAAAGCCTCCTTTCAGTGGAGCATTTAAATATGGGGCTGCTTAAACCGAAGCGCTGTGCTGCTGCCGCACCATCGGTGCCTGGCTCCGAACCCTGCCTGGAGGTGCACGGGGGCACCTGGCACAGCGGGCACGTTCCCTGTGTGTCCCTGGGCAGGCTGCTGTTGGCTGCAATTGCAGAGCAGCTCCTGAGCCCGTACAGGGTTTTCCTTCCTTTTCTGTCTTTTCCCTTCTCTCCCAGCCCCCTGCAGATGTGTCAGTGTCAACATCAGGATTCCTATCAAGTCCTCTTCCATTTTCTGATGATAGGGATCAGGGGAAGACAGATTTTTTTTTATAACCAATTTTATGTCCTTTTTTCCGCTACTAACTGCTTGCATGTGTAGCAATACTCATTTCCCCAAACCCCATCCAAGCAGTTGCCCAGACAAAGACAAACAGGTGTAAAGCACTTGTTTTTATTCCTCTCTCCAATGAGCAGCAGCACTCTAGCATGCTTCCCCATTCAGGTGGATGTTCGTGCCTCTGCTTGGTTAATCCGCTCATGTCTATGCCCACGTGCAGGCGTGGTGATTACTGCCAGTCTGATAGATAGATCTTCAGTGGCTGCTCATCCTGGAGCACAGAACAGGAGGCTTTGCCCGTCCTTAATTACTCTCGTTGTTTTACTGACTGCCCCCGTCGATGCTCCCGAGGCCCGTCCTGCTGCACCGCAGCCATGGGGGGCAGTGCTCCAAAGCACCCTGCAAAAGAGACCCTGCATCAGCCTTCCCTACTGTGTTTGTTGAGAACTGCACGAGGAGAGAGAGATGATGAACTTTCAGGTATTTCTAATTCGGAAATACCTGTAGGACTTGCTCCGAGCAGATAGATTTTTTACTTAAAATCGCAGGAAGCTATAAAACACTGCAAAATGATGGCAATAGGATCACAACCGTTTTTTAAATAGATGAAAAGGGTGCTTCAAAGCCTATTTGTTTAGTCAGTGTCTCTTTTCATCTTTGCTAATTGTTGAGAAGGATGAAATAGCATCAGTATGCACAGTTTCTGAATGACTGTCTTTTTTAAAAGGAACCTTTTTAAAGCATAGGCATTCCCTGCAGTCCCTCTGTCTCAGGAGCATAACAGAGCTGCATGTGTGCACACTGACTGACTTTAAAACGTATCGCCATAATCATTTAAAAAGACAACATAAGTGAATAGTTTCAGAAATTGTTTTATTGAGGGGTCTCATTTTCAGACATCCATGTCCCTTTTCTTTTTTGTTTGAGACTGTTATAATGCAATCTGTAATTTTTTCAAGTGGGAATGCTGTTAGTGTTTGTGTAATAGTTCATTTTGAAACAATTTTATTAAGTTGTAAAATTTCTCTATTTTGTATTGTATGATTTGAAAATGTGCAGTAAGTCATACAATTGAACTTCTGAGTTTTACATAGAATCTCAGAGATGTTGTTTTTGGTCGTGCAAGTGCTCTCATGATCACTCACATTTGTACACTGAAAGTGTTGGGAGAACTTTCTGGTTTGGATGTCTTTTTTCTTCTCGGGGATGTGCTGGTGGAAATGATGGAGCGATTTCTTTGTGTAATGCATTCAGTCATAAGTCACACAAAATAAAAATGGCATTTAAAGTAAGTTTCTGTAATTTTTCGCAAGGGTTCATGCAGCTCCATCTCCAAAGCAAAAGTACTTTTACTTGAAGTATGTAACATAAATGTGAAAATATTATAAAGGCAAAAAAATAAAATAGAAACCCTTGATTGTTCTGTCAGGATGGTGCCCCTGGGGTTAAGTGCCTTGGCTAGTGAGCTAGTTGTGCTGCACCACAGGCTGACCAGACAGTGTGAAATACAGATAAACATCTATAGATAAGCATCTATAAATATTCAAATTGTCTATGTATTTTATATCAGAATGTCCAAATTGCTATAGCATTACTTTGATACCTAAAATGGGCAGCAACGTCTGAACTCAGGTTTGGTTATCTTTAGAAAATACAGTGTGTCAGGCAGTGAATTCATCATTGTGACATCTTTAAATTCACTAAATATCAGATGTTCCAGTAAAAAAAAAAAAAAAGTAAATGGTTTAAAGTTTACATTTGGAAATGTTTCAGAGTTGGTTTCTTAGAAGGTGCATCTGACATGCACGCTGCCAATCTGTAGAGTGCATCCAGCCAAGTTAGAGCTCATAATGATCTTGGTTGTGGCTGGTGTGTTAGAGCATGTTCTCCCCCTGGTTGCACTTTGGAAGCAGTCAGGGTGGCATTATGTAAACAGAGATTAAATTAAAAAGAAAAAATTAAAAAAAAAAGAGGGGAATTAACTCAGCTGTTGTTGCACATGCAGCCGTACAATTTGCTCAGCCCCACTTAACCCAGTGCTGCCCGAAGCTGCAACGTTCTGCGTGTGCCAAGGGCAGATCAGTTTGGCTGCACTGCAAACAACCACTAACCTAACAATGAAGGCAGGGTTGTGTTCTCTGCTGAGCTGATTTTTGCAGCAAAGATTTGAGTGTCTTCCCATTTTTTTTGAAGTGCCATGTAACCCTGGATAGGTAGATTAGCAGGCACGGGGGATCATTTTTGAATAAATTCTTGTAGCTGCTTTTCCCTCTGTATGTAAAGAATCACATTATTGTGCCCAAATCTTTTCCTTTCATTCGGCAGCCCCTCAAACACAGTTAAAAGTGCCTGTTTCCACCTTGCTTTGTCCGATGTCTGCCATCCCAGGTTTTCTGCTGCATACAGAAGAGCCCAGTTTATAAAGATACAGCACTGAGAGACCATAAAAGAGCTCCCTCTGTCAGCTTGTCATGCTTTAAAGGATTGTGGGCACCCTGAAGAGAAGATTAGTGGAAGATTGTCCAAATTGTCAGGGGTTCTGAATTTTTTAGCAACCATTTTCTTGCTTAGGCTTAGAAAAGAAAAAGGAGAAGGATAGCCTTTTTCTGGGGTAAGATGATAAAAGCACAGGAGTGGTGAAATTCCCTCTGCACAGGGCACCGATCGTGGCCCATGTGGAGCCTTTTTTTCAGTTCCAAACCAAGTATCTGACATAGTGTTTCGAGACCTAAATCTTGAGCTTTGACTCTTTTGTGTCTAGTACTTGCCCAGAACCTGAAACCAAGAAGCCAAAATACTGAATGGGATTTACTTTCACAGTGCTGTTTGCTAGTATTAAGTCACATGAAATATACATCATCTTCTGTTGGTTATGTGGATGCTTTCTGGAGACATTTTATTTTCACAGAATCTCAGAATGGCTGAGGCTGTGGAGGCCACCTGGCCCAACTGCTGTGGAGCGGGGAGCCCAGGGCCACTTCTGGGGATCCACAAGGAGGGAGAATGCACAGCTCTGCTGGGCAGCATGTGCCAGCACTGTGAATTCCACTTGGGAATTCTTCTCTTTTCTCCTGCAAAGTAATACCTGGACAATTGTTCTTTTTTCATTCTTACAGTGCCCTTGTCCCCCTGAGGTGACATTTTGGCATGCTGAGGTATAAATATGCCCTCCGATGAAGCAAGAGACAAAGGAATGAGGAAGTTAACATTTCCCTTTTTGTACAGAGGCCGCACTGCTGGCTCCCCAAGCTGCCAGGAGCTCAGAGGGTACCTTGCAGGTCTGGGCTTGTTGCAAGTGCCACAGTGGGGCTGTGATAGCTGCAGGTAGCAGCAAGGCCTGTGTTCAGAAGGAATGATGTCCAGCTTTGCTGTCTGGTGACTTGACCCAGTGACTTGTGGGGTAGGTGGCTGCAGCTTGCTGCCTCTTCTCTGGGCTGGATGGCTTTCCACCTCATGAGTATGCATCTGTGACTGCCTCACAGCTGGGTAGGCAAGGAAGATGTGCAGGGCTGAGCCCAGGCATCACTACATGCAATCTTGAGTGTGTGCTGAGTTTGTAGCACGCTGACTTTCAGGGAATGCCAGCCTCACTGCCACTTCACACACATGGTCATCGTGTACACTGGACAGTGCTACAGGGATTTGCCAGCTCTCTGTGCTCACATCAATCCTCTGTATAGCATGCACAGTAAATCCATTGCTTCTGGGAAGGATCAGGTGTGGTGGGTCCTCACCACATGTGAAACCCTCAAATCTTACTGGGGCAACATTTCTGTAAGCATTTCCTTGGGAAAGATGCCGTTATGACGGGGGAGGTAAATTATCACTGATGGCTGTGCTGGGAATGGGCTGCTTTTGTGTACCTGAAGGATAGACAAAGAGGAGCAAAACAGCACATGGTAGGAACTTCACAGGAGTTAGTGACTCTAAAAGAGCTGATCCTAGAAAAGTATTGTATGGTTGAACTGCAGAGTTTACTACAGGCTGTCTTTGAGATCACACCAAAGAGCTGCTGTTCCACTGTGAGTTCTCTGAGCCAGCAGCTTCTGAGCTCCCAGCCAGCACAGCTACTGCATGTCCTATTTAACCAGCTGACTCGTGGGAAGCATCACTGCTTGTTCTGTTGGGCACAGAAGTGTAACCCAATTTACTACTCACTGCTGACGTGAGACAGTGGGAAGTCAGTGACACAGATCTGGTCTGGACACCATACACGGCTGCAGATCCCCACCCCTTCCACACGCTTAGCAGGCAGAGCTTTGCTGTCCCCCTGTGTGCTTTCAGAGTAGTTGTGCTCTCTGCCAGTGAGTTGCTGGGCACCTGGAAAGGGTTCAGGTGAAATACACTGCATCAGTGTGCTGTTGGGAAGAGATGCAAAAGTATTTGTGCTTGAAGAAGCTCGGACCATTAGCCAACAGCCACAGCCATGGGTCCTGAAACCTCAGCCAAGTATAAACTCAATGAGTCTTTCATATATTGCCAGCAGTTTCGCTGTTATCTCAGGTGCGTTAACTGTACAGCAGTTGCTATAATTCTGAGTGGGTAGGAAATTCTGCAAAACAACCTGTTTTGCGGCTAATCTGTTCAGACTTTGAACCTGCAGGACATTATCTGATGTTACTTTAAGTATCTACTGCCTCTGGGAGATGGTACTTCTGGGAATATATTTCTGGGTCAATAGATATTACTAGGCTGTGCAGGATTAGAGATATAACCAGCTACACGTCTACAGTATCATTTGTTCCCAGTCTCAGTGGATAATAAATAGTTTCACAAAGCACCGAATAGTCGATATACCTACTAAACCATCTGTTCAGGACTGCTCAAATGGAGTTGCTTAAATAATTATCCCCTAGGGGCTGTTTATATTTTAGAGTATCTGCTTGTCCTTTAGATCCTTAACCTTTAGACAGGTCCACATAGCGATGCCATGATTTATTTTCTTTGTGTGCTCTTGACCTCCTCGTGGCAGATTTAACATTACCTTCTGCAAGAATGTAGCTGATGTTAGAAAGGAATGACTAGGCATGAATCTCTGTACTTTTCAACTGGTGGTGGTTTTATATTTGAGTTTTTGTATTCTGTGCCATTAAGCTATCAAATTCAGGCTAAATAATCCAAGGAGGCTGGAAGGGAGTCTTACAGTACTGTAATGTAAGAACTCTGTTTTGGAATCATGCTATTCCAAGTATACTTAGTATGCCTTATTTTCCTCTCCACCTTCTTTGCTCTTAGCTTTTTTTCTCAAAGAGGCAGAAGTCAAGTTCTTCACAAATCTGTTTTCTCCTTAATCTTCTAAACCTTCTCTGTCTGAAATTGAGGGAAGAAATCTTACAGGCTGGAAGAAGACGCATCAAAAATAAAAGTGTTTTGAGGGGTTTGTTTCCTGTTGATTTAACAGTGTGGCAGCTGGTGGGTAGATTCAGCTTGCCTCACAGTGTCTAAACACCCTACATTTCTAATAGAAATGCATTGCACATGTTGCCTTTGGGATGTATTTTTAATGATCTTTGTCCCAGTTTTCTGCTTGTAATTTTCAACTCATAGAATGCAAGATGAAGATATTCTAGCCCCCACTCCTTTATCTGCATGGTAGGAGGCACAGCTCTTGTGTTACCTGCCAGAGGCTTCCATGGTTGCAGAAAAGAATACTCAATATCTTCTGTAAGATTCAGTTTTAAAATGTAAACATTTGCTAACTATGTAAATAGGTAAAATGAATTGTTAGTTGCTGTTCGCTTTCAGGCTCATCTGAGGAGATGAAACCAGTTCAGTAGAGGCGATGATGGTGACGTCCCTTGCTGTTGCTAGGTTCTCAGGTCCTGCTGTAATTTAACCAAGATTCCCTAAATTCTCTACTAGAATGTCCTCTTCTCTGGATTTCTTGCCTTGTTCTCAAGAACAGGCTCTTTGCTGGGAGAGAAAAACATTATACTCCAGTTGCTCTTTTGCATGGAAACTTCATGGGATTCTAGCCTGAGATGGAAGTATTTGTTAAGTAGTCCTTGGTAGATGTCACAGGAATACATGAAGAAGGTCAACACCATTATCTGTTTTGCAGATGGAGAAACTGTCTCTGTAGTTATTGCACACAAGGAAGCTGTCTCGCCTTACTGGCGTGACCTGAACTGTGCTGCAGCCTGTAACTGAATTTGAACTTGCCTCAGAATTTATTCCTTTCCATTGCACCTTTGAAGCCCAGTTAACCTTTTTAAGTGATTGTTTCTCCAACAGTAAATATGAAATATTATTGCAGAGATTGCCACATCTTTTTTATTAATTACATTTGAGTTTTATTATGTGAAATGGAAATGGTTTAATTGAGCTGCTCAAACCTTTAATATTGGCAGTATTTTCCAAGCAGTTTTCTAGCGGCCAATGATCAGAAATACTGAGGCAAGGGCTATGTATGCCCACATTTTCTGAGTAATTTTCTCTCTCTCAGCACATAAATTTACCTGGAAGAAATGTAGAAATTATTTTTTCACATTTTTCTGAGCTCTGAATGTCCAGCAGGCTCAGTGGAGAAGCTCTGCGTGGGCAGGGAAATTGTGGCAAATCCCACACCAAGCTGCTCTCTGCCCATGAGGCTGTACAGAAAATGAGGTTGATATGCTCTGGGCACCTGGAGCTTCTCTGCTTTCCACTGGTGATTTTTACACAGTTTATTCAGAAAGTTGATGCTTTGTTGAGAGTTGGCTTGAGACAAAGCACTTTAGATAAGGAAGAGGAGATGAAGAGGATTAAAAGCACAATTGAATGTAGATCATCCTTAGCCAGTGTCTTAAGAATAAGTTTTTGAAAGGGAGATTACTTTCCTGCTCCAGGATTGAATCCAATCTTTACCCCCAAAAGTAGGGCTCTCCTACGTAGCTACGTGCCCATATTGTGAGTTTTAGACTTTCTCATCTTGGAAACTACCTTTGATTTTGAGAGATGAAAATACAGATTAGAGAACCACCACTTTGTCTGGTCTGATGTGTGGAGTGAAGGGAAGGAAAAATGCCTATAGGAGTAGAATACAGACTGCCAGTTAGCGATGCTAGACTCTTTGTGGCTTGGTTCACTGTCAGTAAAATGGTTTCCTTTTTTTTTTTTTTTCCAGTAGTATTAAGCATGCTGGTATGTTGCTGCGTCTGTTCTCTATACATGGCTGTGAAATGAAAGTGTGATTCCATTTGGTATCCTCTGGGTAGATGTGTACCCCTGGTAGCTGGAGGACAGCAGCCTCAGAGATGGGCTCATTTTGCCCTCAGGCTGTGGCAGACAGGAATGGGGAGAAAGTTCAGGAACTGACTCAGGGTTTCTCTGTACTAGTAAAGGATTCAAGCCATCAATGATTTAAACTCATTGTTTGCATCGTATCCCTAATCTCAGCAAATTTTATGCTGTGCTTCTCTCTTGCACATTTAAGATAAGCAATTAGTTTGCTACAGCAAGAGCTCTTCTGGCTGCTATGAGGCGACCAAGGATTCTTTGCAGAACTCGTCCTCAGCAAGAAGTCTCTGTTACCACCAGTGCTGTTTATGTATCATGTTCCTGCTGCCTGCCTGTCTGCTGCCCCTTCGCCCCACAAATGACCCAAGAGCAACTTTGATTTTAATAGCAAACACAAAGCAGTCTGTTAAAGAGAGTTGGGGACTTTTGCGAGGAAAGTGCAGTGTACATGTAAGAGATCATTGCAACTCTAAGGCTGACAGCTGTTTCCAAAGGTTAGCAAGCATTTCCCCCTCATGCAAACAGAGCATCTGCCAGGTTAGATATTTCTGTCCTGGCATATCTCTAAAATCGTAATTACTTTTATTTAGCTTTAATGTGGATTCCTTGAACATTTCTATGGGACTTCCACTGTCAATTCAGCATTAAAGTACCATTAAAGTAAAGTGTTACTGTAAGAAGCAGTATCTGCCAAACATTTCTCAGAAGAGCACTGTGCTTTACAAGACGGATAAGTGTTCCCTCTTTTCCATTTTCATGTAAAAGTCAGAGATAAGTCTTACTATTGATTAGACAAAACAATAGAGGAGAGATGTGTGAGAACCACTGGCAAGACTTTTTATGACAAGTGGTGTATCAGTATATATTAATCTGCTCTTCATTGCACTACGGTGTCCAAGATGAATTTTCATTGGTATTCAGGAGAATACAATGTGAAACTGCACAGGAAGATAGGACACTTCCTATACGAAGTCGCCAAAGGGTTCAGACTGAAATAGTGACTCTTGGCTATAAAACTGCATTGCAAAAGTGTTTTAACAACTTCTAAGTGAATTGTAGTTGATATCTTTATGTAGCATCACGTATATCTGGACTCTCTATCCTATTTTCAAAAGCAACATCAACAACAGGCACAAGTTCCACTGTGGTGTAAGGGGGTTAGGTTCCTATGTCACTTAATGTAACTTCAGAATGTTTTAGCTGAAAAGATCAAAATGACCAAAGAGGCTCATGTTTCCACAGGAATCCTCTGTATTCTGCATCACAGAACCTTGTCCTGCAAAAGTAGTGTAATAAATCCTAAGGTCATTTTACAGCCCTCCTCCTCTCTGTTTAGCAGATTTACAGCAGAAGTGGACAACTGATAAAGATGAGAAAAAGTAAGCAGTAACACAAGTGAGATCGTGAAATTGACTGAATAAATAAATTCAGCTCTCTTTGTTTGCAGTTCCAATTTTGCAAGCTTTGAGGTAAAGTGGGGCAATGCTTTCCAGTCTTTCTCTGCATTGTTTTAAACTGAAAAGATGTAATGTCTTTCTCTACAGCACTCATTAAATATGTAACAAAAGCATAGGTTGGCCAAAAGCAAGGTGTGGAATTGTCATAGGAGGTGTGGAGGTGAAAAAATTGAGGTTTGTTTTTCTGTGTGTATTTGCTCACAGTAAGAAATAGGAAGTTAAAAGATTTCTAAATGCGAGTATGGAAATTGAAGAGGATAGCTGCACAGAGACCTCTGGATGACCCAAGTGAGATGTGTGCCTGAATTGCAGCACTGAGACCTGCTCTGCTCGATCAAGCTGTGAGTTTGAACTCCAGATCTCCCTTACCTTGGCTTTTGACTAATTTACTAAACCGTTCTTTCTCTTCTTTTAGGGAAAAGGTTTGAAAGGTCTCAGTTAAATCCGGTTGTGGGAAGAGGGTTTTTTGAAATCTTAGTTTTGTGAGACAGGAAATCCCTTTCCTCCCTACCTGTAAGTGCCTGATGGGCCTGCCCTCTGCCAAGCTGATGCATTGCGAGGATTGGAATGGGAATATCAGACAAAAGAGCCTCTCATGTTTTTGATAGCCCTGGAAACTTCATGTTTTCTACCCTAGAAAGAGTACTAAATGGGATTCTTTTCTCATGCCACTACGGCATTCCCAAGAAAGATTCATGATTGGATTGTGTTCCTAGGCGTTATAAATCAGAGCTAATGGCAGAGATAGGTTGATGGCTTGAAGTAAGTGGAAAAATAAATTGGGAAATGAGAAGGCCTAGGGCTGAGAAGACATAAATATAAAATGTAAACCCCCAAAGAAGAAGAAGGACCTTCAATTCTTAAAACATCACTTAAACAGGAAAAAAGTGTGTTCTACATGATCTTTGCTCAAGTGATGGGAAAGTTGAAATCTGGGACGATACAAAACCTGTGGGAAGCTTTCGAAGAAGAAAAATCTCTGTGTTTCCTGAAAAATATAGAGATATGAAAAATGAAACATTAATTTAAAAAGAGCATCAGTCATTTTCAGGGGAAAGAGAACAGAGGACATAAAAATCTTTGTCAATATCGGATTAGAATGATGCGTTAAAAAAAAAAAGGTTTATTCAGTCTCATGGGGTTGGACTGTCAGAGCTGACTGCCTTTATTTGGCCTTGATAATTGTTCTTTTATCCTTTGTGCAGTGTTGGTATGTTTTTGCCCAGAGCTGACTGCTTATGCCCCAGTCTTCTCAACTGTCAGTTCCCCTGGTTCAATTCTCAGCTTTATTCTCCTTTATGACTCAGTCGTGGACTGCAAAATCTCAGCTAAGGCAGTGATTCATCACCTGAATGTACTTGCTTTAAAATAAAGGGGTTTTTTTTTGTGATACAGAAAAGATCAAAAATTATTTTTCAAAGTAATTCCAGAGGTATCTTCAGTCTAGATATCCTTCCTACTTTTTTTTTTTTTCTTGGCTATAAAGCTGTATAAGAATTTTTAGAAGGTAAAGAAGTAAAACACTATTTAATGATTATGTATAATGCAAAATTATACTCCCGGAAGGAAACCAGAAAAAATAATTCCAACTGGGTGTTTCGTTGTTCAATGTCATGCCATTTCTGATCTCATTTATACTGACATACTTTATAACAACTTCTCTGAAGGGGATCAAGTTATTTATGGCAAGTGCATCTCAGAGTTAGGATGTTGCTGCTGCCATGTGTGTTTGTTTGTGTTTTCTGTAGTGCTGCTCTGTTCCTCTGTCCTTTGGGTGCCTTGGGATGATTGTACTCTTTTGTTAGTACTTGTGACTTAGACTCTTCTGTTGAATTTATTGGGAGAAATGGGATACCTTGGCTAATGAATGATGATGGCAGGGGACAACATTAGCTACAGAGCAGTTTTCTTTTGAAGAAAGATTGCTGATTCCTGGTGAATGAGTATAGTTTGAGTGTGTATATGGAAAAAACACTGGTGTCCTTTAGTCCTGCATTTAGTGAACTTACTTGTTTCTCCTCTGCTGCCGTTCACTGTATGGTTTTCTTTCAGGCAAAGGAGAAAATAAAACTCTTTACAAACTCCTGAAAAAAAATATAGCATTTTAAAGAGTGTTTGCTTCCATGAGATATTCTGTGGTTTCTGTAACCACCTGGAGATGCAGGTGCGCCCCTGAACTGAGCCCAGGGATGTGCACGCCTTGCTGTGTGCTGCTGTTCCTTGTCTAAGTCCTGGTTTTTGATGAAAGTAATTTAAGGACAGTGACCTGAAGTTTCTCTTCAAGAAAAGAGTCTGTGGCACCACTGTGGTAAATAATTCACATAACACAAGGAGAATCCCCAGCTCTTTCAAATTGTTCACACCCTGTGAAGTCAGAATGCATTTACTTAAGCTGAAAGAAATTCCTGGATTAAGCACGTGTGTTTCACCTCCTGTGGATGGTCTAGGAGTGTTATCACCCATGGGAAGACCCTAAAGGATGTCAGAAGGTGTGGAATTAGGATAGCTTTACACAGTTCTAATGGTATTCTGTGGCTTTTTTTCATTCTTAATGAAATCTGAGAGAACTGTGTGCTTTGGAAAACATTTTGCTGGGCTTGGGAAATGGGGTTCTATTCCCAGCTCTCCTTCAGGTTTGTGTTGGGTCTTGATAAGGCCATTATACCTCTGCGTGCTCACCTGTATAATGAGTAACAGTGATTTTTCTTTTTATTAGGTACTTTGGGATATGGGATTGAAAAGCCTTTGAGGATATTTCCTACCTCCTGCATGAGGAACAAATGCTTCTTGCATTTGGCACTTGTTATTATGTTACCCTAGAAGAGTACCACAAATGTTTCTAAGTAATGGTGTTTGTGTGTTCTGTGCATGCTTGCAGATCCACCAAACTGCTCTTGGAAGGAGCAAGGTTTTCTGTCTTTGTAGTGATAGCGAGTTGTGCTCTCTTCTCCAAGAGCTTGCTCTGGCAGACCATCTGACATTTCAGCGAGGCACGTCCTGACAAAGCTCTGAAGTCAGGCAGACCTAGGGCTGTGAACTGAGAGCGGCCCAAAACCCGGGCGAGCTGCCATGCTGCAGGCTTTCAATCTGGCACACTGCTTCCTTCCACCCTCCCTCCATCTGTGGCCAGTAGAGTGTCCCCTGGTTTCTCAGCACCGCTGTGGAAGCGTGGCTGCCCTCCTTTGCATGGCCCAGTGTGGGGTGTGGTTCTGCTTTTCCATCATTATGAGGGCTGTTGCTATTGTTTTATTCTGATCATCGCTCTGTGGAACAAGAGCAGTTGTAAATACCCGATAACTGTGATGGGGCCACTGACCAGCTGTCACGGTGGCACAAGGATCCCATTATCACTAACCGCATTATTCTGACTGCCCTGAGAAGTACTGAGCCATCAATGGCATCTTGTAGTCCTTCCAGGTGCAGTATTTTAGCCATCAATGTGCCAAGAACTGCAGTAGTATAATTTCTGGGGGGAAATTTAATTAGAAGATAGACAATACTTGTGTATTTATACCCTGTGTGAATCTAAGCGCAGCTGCACGAGAAGCTGCAGGTAGCAGCTCTGCTCCCAGCTCAGCCGCTGTGCCGTGCTCCTGAGCGAGGGCTGCGTGTGCAGAGTCGGCCGTGCCCTCGGGGAGGTCAGCGCTCACAGTGCGACCGTCGAATAAGCTTTTTGTATGGAGGGCTCGAGCAGTTTTTATCAGTAGCTTCTTTAATGAATTCGCCGTCCTTTGAACCCAAACAATTTAAGCACAAAACCCAGAAAACCTATTTTCTAACCTTAGAGAGTTTTCTCCTCTAGGTTTAATAGAATTAAAACTGCTGACTTTCGGTACTTATTTAATCTCCATTGGACTAAAAAGCTTGCTTTTTGGAAAAGAAAAATAAACAAAAAAGGACAAATGGGTCTTTAAAGTGAAAGATCTTTTATTATTTTTGAGCTATTTATTGACTTGAAAACATACAAAGGGTTTATTATTTTACTGCTGGAAAATTGCCAGGGAGAGAATGAACTGCCAATGATATAGATTATATATCATGCTGTATAATTAAGACAGCAAACAGTCTGCTGGAAAATACTTTATAGACTACTTTATATAATGGAAAGTTCACAGCAGTCTAACAGGGACCACCTAATATGTCTTTTAATATGAATTCTACCAGAGATTTAAATTAAGGTTTGAACACTGGTGCTTTACAGTCTATCAGTCTTAGTAATGATTACACCTGCCTGTGCTGCCTGATTTCGAGACTTTATTATCACCCAGAATTAACCTACTAGAAAAACTCAGTGGAAATTTGCTGTGGTTTTCTTTAGTTCCTTTGCTGTGTGAGCAGGTCTTGTACGAGCTGCCTTGGACTTGCCTTTTTGCTTGTTGTGTAATTTGTTGTTATTTTGACACTCGCTTTTTTGTTTTGTGATGAGGAAACTGTTGTAAGTTTTTGATTTATTAAGCTACCATTGAAAGCTGGCAGACAAAAATGAGCTCTTCAAATATATTTTCATTTCTAGCACGTTAGAGTTTGGATGGAGTTCCCTATGGGTACAAATCTGTTGCCACTAAAATAATTAGGAATATTGCTACTGGCTTGATTGAGACCAGTACCAATAGCTCTGTGTGATGCTTTATTTCAGTGTCCCCATGCAGCACACCAGTTTTCACTTAAACGTGCATTCCACAGCTTTCTCTGGAGTTTCTGATCTTTGCCATACTGTACCTTTATTTTTGTTCCAGGCCTTTCCAAGGGAATGTAGTTCTTGTTAAGAGGTTTTACTTGCTGTTTTGTTGTAGGTCCATTTGCACAGTATTTCAGTAACACAGTTACTGGAATGAATTCTGGTTTTGCCATGCTCTCTATACGCTGATGTTAGTTTTTGTGTTCATGAAAATTTAACTTTGTGCAAAACTGTAGTCGAGAAAGGGAACCCACAAGAGAAATGTCATTTGTTTTTGCTCTTTTCCATTTTATGGTCATATTTGGTGGCAGTATTCTGCTTACTTTACTGGAAAACGCAGTATGGAAAGAATCTGAGTTTTAATAAAAAGGGTTAAAGAAACCCTTGTGGCTAGATTTCCTGATTCTTGATAGTCACGAGACCTCATTGACTGCTTTAAATCCATATAGATGCACTAATGCATCTTGTATCTGTCGTAACACTGAGATCTCTGGACTTGTTGGCTCCAAAGGGCTAATAAAAGTCTTCATATTAGCTTTCATTGTCAGAAAGGGAAAATGGCTCTAACAGATTGAAATGTGAGTTCTGGCTTGGTACAGCTGGCTCCAGAGCGAGCTCTGAACAGAGATGTGGTGTTCTTTGGTTGTCCTCCAAACAAGCGCTGCCATTGCCTGTCTTTCCAGGGCAAGTGGGGTGCAGTTTGCTCAGGGAGCAGGACTGTTGCACCAGGAGGCTGCTTCTCCCTGCTGCTCTGCAGAGTTTGTGTACTCCGTGTCGGGGTGCTGTGTGCTTCTTAGGAGCAGGCAATGGACTCTTAGTGTGTCCTGAGGGAGAGATCCATGATGCTAAAGTTATCTTTGTTCTTACCAAGTCTTCAGAATCAAGGATTTCAGGCAAGTACAGCTCCCTCATGTGCTGAATTGACCCACGTGCTTTCAAACTGACTGCTGAGAGATCTGAAGCACTTTGGTACAGTGGTCTGAGAAGTCCCAGCATTCATCCTGACTAACAGCCCCGGGGGTCAGGTGCCATCACTGGGATGTCCTTCTAACATGTGTTCTGACCAGCTAGTAATGCTGGGAGCTCTGGATGTGATGTGTGGAGTCCATTAAATGCAGCATATCTTTGGGAAATACTCAGAGATTAAATTTCCTTAAATAACAGCAGTGTTTTGGTTGTTCTATTTGTGAGAACTTATGAGAACTTGAAAAGACAGGGATTAAAAAGAATTATTTGTCTATTGTCTGTTCCCAAGGCTGATTTACTTCACGAGATGAAAATGTATATGCCCAGGAAGGCTTTAATACACATCTATATTGATAAAGTTATTAAAAAATCAGACTACTAAATCCCCTGGCATGGATAGATGATGTGTATTGAGGTTAAGCCCTCTTGCAAGACTGCTTGTAATGCTGTAAGTAATAAAAAGGTAGGAGGCTTCCCGAGCTTGCAGGCAGCAGAAGGGCTCCACTGGGCACGCTGTTCTGTGTCTCCTCTGCTGGCTCCTGGCTCGGGTTTCTGGCAGCTCGGTGGTGCAGACGGGCAGCATCCCCGATGGGAAGGAGCTACTTGGCACAGGGAAGAGTGGAATCTTATAAGGAGGAGACCTGGTAGGAAAGGGACGAGACTGGGAAGGCACAACGCATGTGGTCCTCAGCAATCTCGACATAATAAATGTGCAATTGCATGTGCTTAAACCTCAGGGTGACACTTAGGAAGGTACAAGGATCTTATGAACAGAAGTAAATGCTAGTTACTAGTTATTTGTCATCCTGGCTAGCTGCATGAAAACTCTTGAGGCAGGAGAAAAACATATTCAAGTGGCAGAGAAAGAAAAGAAGACCAGCATGGTTTAAGAATTGAAAGTGAAGGAAGATGAATTGAAGATTATAATTAGAGAGCAAAGGAACAGGTAGGTTTTCCATCCTCAATGGGAAAAGATGATTGACCTGAGCAGCAGGAGAAAAGAGGAAGAAATACTGCTGACAGCTAAAATTCAGAAGCTATTACTTGAGAGGCTGACCTCTGAAGGGGAAAAAAAAAAAGAATAAAAGATCCCAAGCAGTGAATCCTGCAGTGTTCATGCTGGAGTCAGCCTTCTTGGACAAGTCAGGGAAACAACATTTGAAAGCTAGAAGCATTAAATAAAATTGCTGGGGTTATTATGTACATGTTGTTTCATGTGTTGTGCAGACATATTTGTAATGCTTGTGTTCCATTCTTTGTGTTTATCAGAGCTGTCAAAACACACTTTGTGGTTTTTGGTAAAGATGCTGCATATACACAAGTAGAATGGTAAGGCGAGAGAGGGCAGTAAAGAAGATAGTAGCAGACTTCTAGGGCCTCCACCTTCCGTGCCTACTTTCCACATTTTTCACTCAGCTGATCAGTGTATGAGAACCAATTATTCAATAAAATCCTCCTTGTAGTCACAAGGTATTTAATTCCTAAAAAATTCTTATCTGCGTTAAATAATACAGAGA
Source organism: Cyrtonyx montezumae (assembly GCF_038088225.1). Lineage (NCBI taxonomy): Eukaryota > Metazoa > Chordata > Aves > Galliformes > Odontophoridae > Cyrtonyx > Cyrtonyx montezumae. The sequence continues at coordinate 7,190,778 of NW_027072056.1, read as the reverse complement.
TTTGATTTCTCTTTTCTGAAAAGGTGTTGGGCATAAATAGAACTGTGCATTGAAATGCCTAGTAAGGCACTTTGAAACAAATCCTAATTGTGTAACATTTTAAAGTATTGCTAATTGTTGTCTTTTGCTATGAAAAAATTGGCCTCTTGAAAGAGCATATGAATATGTAAGTATGTAAAATAATTACTTGTCATCCTAGATTCTATTTTTCAGATAACCAATTAGGTACTGGTAATTAGGTCTTGATCTGGCTAATCATGTCATCTTTCCACCATGGATCTGACAGATAAACATGTAATGGAAATTTACCCCAAGTGTATGTTCATCTAGGTGGCAGTCTGGTCATTGGGACTGTCCAGAACAGAGTGTGGACAACAGCCAAGATGACAGTCAGTGTGTGCTTCCTCAGGCCATGGTTTCTGGGGGCTTATGATGCAACAAGTCCTACTTAGCCACTTGTTAGGCTCCAGTGTTCCTTTAAAAGTCAGCCTGGAGTTATTCTAGGCCTGACATTTTTAGCATGTCTCCTTCCCAGGATAACTGCATGTTATGGACATCACAGAATCATCGGTGTCTTATCTAGCTCCCCTTGTCCTCCCTGCTCTCCTAAGGTACCCAATGCTTGAGAATCCTCACCTCCAGGACAATTGTTCTTTTTGCAGATTACTGGCCCTGATCACGAGTAATGTAGACTGTCCTTAACATGAGGGGAGAAAATGAATAAGTTTCAGGGGCCTTCAGTCACTGTGCAGGTATCCTAGGGGTGCTCGGCCAAAGGCTGCTGTGGAAATGTCACACATTTGTGATTCCAACCTGTGAAATTATTCAGACGCAAAGCGACGAAAATATAACACCTGAAAATGATGATGACTTATTTTTCACACTGCAATGAGAGAGATTTGCAGGTAGCAGCATGTAGTGCTTAAATCCTCACAGCCCTCTTCTCTGTCTGTGTGGAACATATAGCACACTCTCCCTGGCATTCCCCATGGCTTCAGTTCAGCAAAGTAGCTGAGCGTGTCCTGAATTTAAAGTATAGCTCCAGAAGGGCTGCTCATATGCTTAATGTTACACAGCACGTGATTATCTTCTTAGGAGATGGAGAGAAATATTAATCTTGCAGGATTCCATACTCAAATATGTTTTCTTCATGCGCAACCTGTGTGTGATAACACACGTTGTGGGGACTACCCATCTCTGTGCTGTCCTGGTAGTTGCAAAGATGCAGGATGATTTATTTACTTATTTATTTTTGGATAAAAATGTTTGAGTTCTGAAGTGAAACTACAAAGTGAGCAGTGATTATTTGTTCTTTGTCAAGGACCTGTTTTCTTTTATTTGTCATTAACATTTGTCAGCTGGTAAATTATGCAGTTTTTTTTCTCTCCTATTTTTTAGCCAGCCATAATTATGCTAGCTGATTCCTGTGTAGACTTGTTTTCAGCTGCATTGCTTACATGCCTTTTTAATAGACTGTAATTTTTTAAGTAAGTTATGTCAGATTAACTACTTCCGATAAGATGGGTATTATACTGGGGTTTTCTTTTCCTCCCAGCTGGATGCACAGAATATGTCACTGCTGACTTGCTTTCCTGCCTCCCTCTAGCTAAATGGCAATGTGCCACTGCAGCAAAACTTCTGTTTGAGGATTCATTGCCTTTTTTTGTTGGCTAGTAATGAGGCTTTGAGGTAGCTCGCTACTTCTGATTAGTGACAGCATGCAAGAAAAGGAGCTGTGCAAACCCTTCATTAACTCGTAGTGAAAGCCTCAGCATTTAAGTTCATAAAGATGAGCAAAGACTGTTAAATCCCTTCCATTCAAATTGGGCTTTTTTTTTCTTTCAGTTTTTTTGGCACGTTCCTTGTTTCATGGAGACAATCATACAGTCATGGAATCATAGCATGGCTGGGGTTGGAAGGGACCTTAAAGATCATCCAGTCCCAAGCCCTGCCGTGGGCAGGCTGCCCAGGGCCTCGTGCAGCCTGGCCTTGAGCACCTACAGGGATGGGGCACCCACAGCTTTCTGGGCAGCAGTCTCACCACCCTCTCGGTGAAAAGCTTTCCCCTGACATTGATTCTAAATCTCCCCTGCTTCAGATTAAAAGCATTCCCCCTTGTCCTATCAATGGTGGAAGAATGGAGTGCTGCCAGTCCGATCCCTCTGGTTCCTGCTGCAGCCGCAAGGTTTGGTGGCACCAGGAGGGCTGGCGCTGGCTGCAGTGTGTGCTGGGCTTTGTCCCTGGGTGCGGGGATGGCAGCTGGTAGCAGGGTGCCCTCGGTGCTCTGTGTACAGCACAGGCTGTGGGCCCTTCTCCCAGCCCTCCGTGGGGAGGCTGTGCAGGTTCAGCAGGCTGCCATCTCACCATGCCAGGCTGCAGTGTCCTGGTAGCTTCTGGCCTTATAGCTGTCTCAAGCAGCAAAGGTACGACTGGGTAAAAAAATCCCCAGCTCTCTCCCTTCCTTCGTTTTATTGCTTGACAAGAAAATGAAAGGTTGTTTCACAGCACTGAGTGTAAGAGCCTCAGCGCAGTTCTCCAGCCTTACTGCAGGGTTCCTGCATCGCACAGATTTCGGTTTCAGTCACGGTGTTAATAGCTTTACCAGACTTTGCTGCTCTAATGCAGTACAGTGAATTATATTTCTGAGTGCTCATATGAAAGAGGATTAGCTACTGGGAACCCTTTGTTTGTCTTAGTTTCTTTAAAGAAGTAAATAAAATGTGAGAAGAATGGTACTGTAAATTGCAAGTAATAGGCTATTTTCTGCCCTGGTTACATGCTGGAATGGATGTCATTTGTCAAGTGTGAGGATGATAGGATGAATCACGTAAGTCATCTTGAATGTGATTTGCCACCTGCCTGATTGTTCAGAAGTGTACGCATGCTTAATTAATCTAATTAGTCAATGCATACATAAGAAGCAAATTTACAGGCTCTCTGTCATCTTAAATAAAGTATTTTTGTTTTACTAGGATAAATAATTCATTATAGAGCTGAGTACTAAACTGTAATCCTGGAGAGCTGGCTCCTTCTATAATAAAAAAATAGAATTATGACTTTTCTTCCCTTTTCCCTCTAGATTTTATTTGGCTTATCTTTAGCCAGGGATTTCACAGAAGAAAAGGGGTACATCTGCGCTTGGAGGAGCATAAAATTCCTTGTAAAGGGAAAGCACAGCATACTAGCTTCTACACCATAGGCATTTTCACGTGAGAGACAGTGTCCATTCTGGCACAGTTGCAGACTGCAGCATGTACATGGTTACCCATGGAAGTAAAATGATTAACATGATGGAAACTGTCATGTTGAAAAGTGCAAAGTGTGCTGTGAGTAGTGCATCTGTTTCCATGGGTAGGTGTGTTGCCAGTTCTACACATGGCAGCTATCCTCAGTAATGATTTCTGCAGGGACGTGCTATGACAATGAAAACTGTCTCTGAGAGTCTGTTATTGGGAAGAATGAAAATTGGTGTGAAGATAGAAGAGGTTTTATCAGCTGATCATATTTTAAAACAGTCTGTGATTTCTAGAGTGGAAAGAAATTCATTATTTTGGTTTGCATGTTGAATTTCTTTTTTTTTTTTTTTCCTGTCTCTGTAAGTAACAATACAGAATGAGTACCTAGTCTTTAATAACTGCTGAGATTTTCTTTCTGTACGTATCCTTTGCTGATTGTCAGGTATACTGCTTCCTGGCCTCCAGATCCACAGGAAGACCCCTTCAACCCAACTATTCATTGAGTGATGTAAGTTGATGTGGGCAAGGCCAGTGAATTTACTGTAAAGCTGTAGCTGAAGAAGGATTGAGGCTGCTGCCTGGATGAATTCGTATTGCTGTGGTATTTGTTTACCCCCGTTTTTTGTTTTTTTTTTCACAGATCACCTCATCAAAGCAGAACCTGTGGTGAGGATGTTTGAAGATAGTTATTTTGCTCAGTTTGCACACTGAGATAAGTGTAGAAATCTAGCAAGAAAAAAAAATTAAAATGAAACCGCATAGCAGATACATTAGAAACACAATGGCTGCTGTGACTATAACTAGGAACGAAGAGTGATCTGTATCAAAATGATGTGGCCCTGTCCTAGCAATCTGCTTGGTTTTGTGACCTTGTAAGTGGGACCTGATGGGAGAGGATCTATCTCTAGGGCTTGGGGAGGTTCCCTCATCTGTCTCATTGGCATTGCAGGGTGAAGGATGCTCTTGTGTCCTCCCTGTGCAGTTTAATGTTGCTTACCTGCCATCTTAGTGCTGTTGTGGAATCTTGGCTCAGCCTTTCCACAACAGTTTCAATCTGTGTTGAAACAGCCCTTTCCAGAGCTTTCTATAAGTTTGAAGCTGAAGTCTTTCTGCATTTCAAAACAGGAACATGGTCATTCTCATATGTTTCTCTTTGTCAGCGGGGTAGGGCAGGTAGGTCTCAGCCCTGACAACTGTAGGACCCGCAGTGCAGTGGGGCTGTGGGTGGATATGCAGCTGTGAGCCAGCCCTGGGAAGTGAGAGACCAAGTGTTCTGGGGTGTGTTTTGTGGGGTCAGAGTGAGTGGTGACCCCAAACTAGTGCATGGGCAAGGGAGAGGGTGCATGCTGGGCTCTTGGGAGAGAGGACATGCAGGTGCTTTTCTCAGTGCTACCAGGAGGTGCCTCTCTCTACTTGGGATTTATGGCCCATGAAAGAAATTGCCTCAGCCTTTTCTTGCAGAAATTGCCAGGCTTTACTCCTTATTTCTTTCTGTGAAAGAGTTGTGGTGGTGCTGTGGGCCTTTAACACAGTAGAACAGTGGCTAGAAACATACTGAGGATGAGGAAGATTAACATTTTCCTCTCTTTGAGGGGGGGACTCAGATCCCCATATTTCACTTTCAGGAATGTGTTTGAGTTTTGCTGGGCCAACAAAGTGGGGCTATGCCTGGCAGTACTGCCATCACAGGAATGGGGCTGACATCCAGGCTGCTGTGCCAGCTGCTTGCTGGGCTCTTTGTTCTCCACCTGAACCTCTTGAGGCAGCCCAGAGGCAGGCTAACACCTCAAGGCATTGCATTATTGTATCCACTGTTGTATTTTAGTCAGTATTTGGGACTTGTATGGTTTGGCAATGTTACCCTCCTGAACTGGGACCTCTTTTACTATTTCTGTATCCCCAGCGCTGAGTGCTTCCTGTGTGTCTGATCCCATCAGTGTATTTAACTTATCACAAATGCAAATAATGATAATTAGATGGCAAAAAAAGCTTTTACAGATGCAGTTCAGTACATGTTTCACTGATTGGGCCAAATCAGGAAGCTCTGCAATGCATATTGGCAGCTCTGTGAGTAAAAGTGCTTATTACTTATCTCAGATTGTACTGCGCTATCAATTAATTGCTCACAAATCTCTGGTGCCAGTTTGTGTGGTTTGTGAGGGGTTGTAAACTATTAGCTTTCCAAGGCGGACAGTTTGAAACACAACACCAGCCCTGCAAGATTGGAAATCAGCAGGTTTAACTGGGGGGAAGGCAGCCTTCAGTCTGTTAGCATCCTGCTGGCAGGGCCAAGAGCAGGCACCCTGCTTCTGTGCAGCCTGGGTGCTGTGTGCCTGGGGGTATCAGCAGTGGCCCCACCGACTGGGCTCCAGGAGAGGGGCTGCCTGCCATGTGTTGCTCCTGACCCCTGTGGAGCAGCAGATGCTGAAATCAAGCACCGCCTGCAGACAACAAGCTGAGGTGTGATCAGTGAGCCCCGCGTTGCAGCAAAGCCAAAAAAGCAACCATGACAAGAAAACAGGATGGAAAAATTAAAAGTGCCTATGATTTGATAGACAGCAAAAATGCCATGCAGCAATCATGCTGCCATGAGAAAGGGAACAAATCTAATTCTCAGGGTGCTGATAAACTCTAACGGTGCATTTGCTTCTAGAAGGCAGTGGGGGCAATGACTGTGATTAACTTGCCTAAGAACTGCCTTAAAGCAATAACATTTTTTATTTTTGTATCTAACGTTAATTGTGTTAAGGATTCCCAGGGTTGATTTATGTTTTACCAGAATTGGAGGCACAAAGAGAAATAAGCAGCTTTTCTTTCCCAGAGCCTAAAAGGAATCCACTCACTTCAGAACTGCAGGAATAAAAAAAGCAGGTCTCTCGAGTGTCAACTTCTCACATTGACTGTAAATGACTTTTTTTTCTCATCTAATGGTTGGAGACTAAGTATTGGAAATTAAATCACTACCTTTCTTCTTTCCCAACATTGGTGTTATTTTTAGGACAGGAGCCTTGCTTACTTTTATTTTACTGTGGGATTGCCAGCGTGTGTCGGCGATCGCCCTGATAAAACTGAGTGAAAGCACAGTGCTGTCATTTTAGCATGGATGGGAGGGTGCAGAAAAGGCTCTGCGACAACACCACCAAATTGCTTTGTGGAGAAGTGGTAGGGATTTGTCCCTACAAAAGCAGCTTGCTGTACCTTCCTGTTTGAAGTTAATCATCTCATGCTAAAAATGTTCTGCCATTGTAGTAAAGGCATTGATGTTCACCTGATGTAAAGCATACCTGGGACAGCCTAAAAGAACCAATTGTTAGTAAATCTGTGTAACAGCTGGCATATTTTGGTACACTTTTTTGGCCCATGAATTCCAGACAGGTAAGTGGCATCAGATACCCTGCAGCTAGAAGCAGTGGATCTGCGGAGACAGTGCTCAGCACCACGCAGCTCAGCCTCATCACCCCAAGGCTCTTTCCCTAACCGAACCAGCTCGGTGCAAATCTCCCTTTCCCTCTATAGTGGTTACCCCTTTTCTGTTATCATGTTTCATGGAGTCACTGGTCTCTCTGAAGCAGTTCCTCAGTGCTTTCTTCCTGTTGCTCTTCTCCCAGTATTTTGGAGCAAGCGTGATAACCTCTGACAGAATTTCAGGGTGTCTAATATAAGTTTTCCTTGTTATATCCCATGGTGGGTATGGGTCTGGCAATGCTTCTGCTGTGCCTCTGGTGGCTTCCACGCTCAAAAAGGGTCCAGAATCAGCATGTGGCTTTTCAGGAGACAGAAGATGCTCTGCTTCTGAGCCGCCAGCTGAAGAGCCACCTTACTGCTCACATCTCAGCGCTAGGCAGGATGCGCTGGTCTTTCCCATACATCTGAGCTGGGTGCTGGTCTTGTAGGTGGAACTGTGCCAGTGCCTTTTGTTTCATTTTAACCACATTTTCCCCATGTTCCTTGCAATCAGGAGAGGTCCCTTGCAAAGAGAGGTCCCTGTAGCTTGAAAGGAAAAGAGGATGTAATAGAAGCCAGGCACAGCAGGTGTGTAGCTGCAGTATCACTCTGCTGTTTACAGCTCACCAAGCCCTGTGCACGCAGACCTTCCAGTAAGGAGAACCCATGCTCACTGCTCTGTGTTTACCTTTGTCCAGGCTGTTGTGGAATGATTTATTTTGCTGAGTTTGCCTGGCCCGATGATACATTTGTGCCCGGTGGCACTCGTCTGTTGACATGAATACACTGCTGCAAATCATGCACCATGGGTTGAGGACTTAAGACCTAGCAGGTTGACCTGAAGTAAATTCCTGTAGAGATGAGGTGGGAATATACAAGAACTGAGCATTTCTACTTGTTCTGAAACACTCTGTTGGAATAGGAAGAGATGTGCTGAGCCTCCTAATGAAGTGCTGTGTTGCAGTTTTACCTTTGGAGGAAGATGAGCTAAACCTTCAAATGTCTTTTCAGTGCAGTGCAGGTATTTTCAATGTTATCTGATCTCTGAAGAGAGAGGGGAAAAAAAAAAGACTAATGAGGATAAGGACTGTTTAGCATATATAAAAGCTGATGTGCCTTTCAGACTTGCCAGTCAAAAGGGAATATTTACTAAAGAGCAGCAGTGATTATTATAATATTTGTAGATATAAAGTTTCTTTATGTGCATAACTACAAGGGAGTTGTAAATACCTGCAAGTGGAAATGTGTGCTTGTTGGAAGAAACTCCATCCTTTTCTCTGCTTTTATCTGTTATGTCCTAGCACCTGGCTGTCCAACCTTTTGTCTTACCTGGGCTGCATTGGGTGAAAAGCAATTGTCTTGGGCCAAATGTGTGTAGCTCACTTCAAAAGTAACACCGCCTATTTATTTCCATGGAAACAACAATATATACAAAGAGCACAATAACACTGTGTGATGGAGCAAATTCTCAGCTACAAAGCTCAGCTTTTTCACATAGCCACCTCTATGAGTTATGCATTTTTGACAGCAATGAACAAGAGCCTGAATGCCATGCTTGTAAAAATCTGCACCAACAGAGGTGACCCACTGTCACCGTTGTCACTGCTGAAATGCAGCACCCATTGCCTCACTGTGCTCACATGCACTGTTTGGTCTCCACCAATGTTCAGTAACGGCCCTCTGCTGCCGTCTGTCACACAGCAACAAAATGTAATGGGATATTGGTGGGAAGGTTCAGCCTCTACTGCTGTACCACCAGCATTCACCTCTGATGTCATGGACTGGCATCATATTTAATAGGATAAATAATGTAGTTAATGTATATAAAGTAACAAAACTTACTTTATTTTTTTTAAATTAAAACGTAGAAAAGAGAGTGACAAAAACATCAAATGAATGGGATATTTGGCCCCATCTTTGCGAAACTTACACATCAGTCTGGTTCAGTGGCAGTGGCTGTAATTCTTAGTAAGTTCCCAATGTATTTGTCAGAAATGTTTTATGAAATTTGACTCCTCCTGTGATTCATCCTTCAAAGCAATTGTTTGCAAATAGAAGCACTGCCAAAAGACAATGGCACGAATAAGGCGTGACTGTGAAGTGAGGGATATTTCTGTCTGGTTAGAGAGGGCTTATAAAGATCCGGTAAAGGGAAATCCATGAAGTTATTTGCCATCACTCGAGCAGGCACTGCAGTGCACACCGTGCCCTGGTTCCAGGCAGATGGAGCTCTCAGTGCACTGTTGCTGAGGGGTGGCTGCAGTGCCAGCTGGGCCAGGCCATGAGCGGCCTGCAGGCTGGGCACGCCTGTCCTAGCACATGCACATTTCTTGTTGCTGCCTGGGTGAGTTCTGTGGGCGCTGTATGGCCTGGATGTGGCCCAGTTTGTACCATGTGCCAGTGAGGTCGGCTGCTCCTGAGCAGAGGAATGGTGGAGGTGATTCTTGTGTCTGGTTGTGGGGCTCCCAGCTGACGCAAACCAGGACCCATTGCTGCAGACAGGCTGCAGGTGGGTCCCACGCTTTGGGAAACCCTGCAGTATGCTTCAGCAGCTCTTGTGTTTGCTTTTGACTTGTTTCTGGCCCTCTTTGGGCTGCGTGTACTTAGGTGAAATCAAATGCTCTATCTGCAGAAAGGAAAGGTGAGCCACTCAAAGCGAGTCCAATCCTGATTCAAATAATAGAGACTTTTATTAAAATGTAACTCTAGTAGCTCTGGTGCCATTAACTACAATAAAAATGTTTTATTTATTCTATCTGCAGTATTTCCACTTTATGACACATCCTAGGAACTCTGATAGGTTCATTTATTTGTCATTTGAGCAGTGAAATATGAAGGAAGGGCTGGAATCTATAGCGTTATTATGTAGGAGTTATTTGTGCTTTGTGTTTCGATACTGCAGATCGTAATGACTCCCCTTGGGTTCCAGTCTTTCATCTGGCATGAAGGAAGCTGAGCTTTGCATTCATTTTCTGAATGAAAGAGGAAGTGAGGGGAGCATCATGTTTTATATGACTGTGCAATAGTAATACCTTTGCAAAGCAAGTGTTAAAAATTAACTTAAGTGGTTAAATTCCAGTGTGTAATAACTTCTGCTTTAGTTTCATGTGCCCGTGATGTAAGCTGGGCTTCCTGCTCGGACCCAAACACTTAAACCAGCTGACTACTGCGGCTCAGACCGCAGAGTTAAGGCAGTTTGCAAAACTGTTAGCTGAATTCTCTCCCAGCAGGGGAAAAGAAACACAATTGAATTTGCTTGCTAAATTATTCATTGTGAATCATTCACTTAATTCTCATAATAAATGGTTTCTTACCCTTGGTTCTATTGACTAATTACTATGCTTAATGATTTTACTTGCTTTTGTTTTCTGTACAATTTAATTTTGCTGGGATGATATTGTCTGGAAAAATCCAAATGAGGGGAATGAGAGCTGTGTGTCTGTGCTGGTGTGTAGCTGCTACTGAGCACCAGGATTTCAGCTGCAGCCATTCCCAGCTAAATTATGCTCCGGGCTTTTACGGGAAGAGCTGTCCCTGCAGCAGTGCAGCCCCTCCTTAGGCTGCTTGCCATGAGGAAGGCCATGCAACCGTGTTGGGTGCTTCAGCTGGTACCATTTTCTGCTAGATTTGATCACCCCGAGGTTGTGGCAAGGCATTTCTCACAAGCATTCAGGTGTTGTAAGGAGAGATGGAAGCCTGAACTGGGTGCCCACACTGCAGCTGATAATCTTGGCAAATGAGCTGGAAAAGCTAGGAGGAAACTTTTCAAGTGTGAACTCAGACACTTGAACAGCTGAAGGCGATGCTGTGGCTATAGCAGAATTACAGCTCTCTCCCTCAGGAAGCCATAAGGAGGATGGGTGGGAGAGAAGGGTATTACAATTGCTTTCAGTGTTGCTTTTGTGCCTATAGATACTGTACAGATGGATCTATTCAAATGAACACATGATGTGACTGATAATTGTCCAGTAATGAATATTAAAAATATTCCTACTTCTCTCTAAATGCTGATAATGCTGCTTTCCATCACACAAAGCAGTGGAGCCCTAATAGTCATTACTGAAAGAATACCGGATTGGAAGAAATTAAAGAGATGTGAAGATGGAAGTGAAGCTTGAATAAGTTTTATCAAGGGCTCTTCGCACAGAAGTGCCTTTGACTTCTGCTGCATACAGCTTATTTGCACTACCTGAGGAAAAGTCTGGAGATTTACTATGTAGGTCACAGAGCTGTGTTTGAGTTTCCAGCAGGATGTGCCAAAACAAGGCAGATAGGAAGCAAAATAGTAACAGATTTCCTTTTTTCACTGAGTATGAGATGCCTTTGTAGCTTGTTACAATCCAAGGTGCATAATTCTATCTTACTGCCAGGAATATGATTATTTGTTACAGTCTTTTATCGTATTTTGATTTGTTTTACTCCTGTCGTGCTAACCTTATGATTAGATGTCGAAAGCTTCATTTCTGAAGGGTGGTGCCTCCTTACTCCCTCTCCTTTTCTGTCCCCCTACATTGTAACACAATCCATGTTAAATCTAAATACCATTTTGCATGTTTTATGGCTTGTCTTCTGGAAGAGGAATGGTCAGAGGATGAGGATGGGCCCAAGGGGTGCTTGTAGCAGCAAGGTTCCTTTGGGCAGCCGAGTGCCCATGGAGGGGTGAGAGCAGGAGCTGGCAGTGCTGTGCTGTGCTGGTGAATCTGAGCCATTGGAGCAGAGGCAGTTTCTTGGTGGACTCTGGGGCTGACAGACAGTCTCAGTCCTTTTATTTTAGACCCCAAGAGCTCTTTGGAAAACCAGGTGAGATGTCCTTGCTCCCTGAGGAGATGAGTTCTCCGTAGCTTGCAGGGCCTCATTTTTGGCATAGCTTTCTGCACTCTGACCCCAAAAGCTGAATCCCAACAGTTGTGCTGATTTCCTTCATTTTTATGTTGATTTAATAGCTCTGTTTCCTGGGTGAACTAGTGATTAACATCAGAATGGCAGTGAGAAATGAACATTTGTGGATTGAGCATTTCTGGGTTTTGGTGCATGAGGGTGAAATGAAGCTAGAAATAGTCACTCTGTGCAAGCGGGCACTGGGAAGCTCCTCAGCTAGCCACTTCTCACTGTTACCAAATACCTATTGGGAAACATCCAAGGAGTGATCTCCCAGGATTGGAAGGCTGAGGCAGATTTCAGAACTGGTTACTTGGAACACTGAGCAGAACAGTGCAAACAGTGCACCAAGAAGTCTGACTATTATAAAACCATGCTCTGCTATGTCTATAAAATCATGAAAAGAGAGAAAAGCAGCACAAAGCCCGTGAGAATTTTCCTAACATCTCTTTGCTGTCTTTCCCTTCTTGTCTCAGGCTCTATTTGCAGTGATTCATGAAAAAAAGCCCTGAAGAGCTGACATTTGGGCTTTGGTCCTTGACACTTAAGTAAAACGCTTTAAAGTGTAGTTTGGGAGCTTTAGACTCCCTCCTTCCACTCACTCTCTCAACCGCTTTTGAAATAATGAAAGGAGCAGTAGCGGATGTTGGTTTTCAGCTTTCCTTTCTTCTGACTTCATCTGCTCTCCCGGGTGCTCGCGGGAAGCGATGGCTGCGAGGCAGCGCTGCTCGAGGGGTGCAACCCGCGGGGCTCTGCGCTGCACACCGCTGCTTTGCGCGGCTCCGAGCGCAGCCTGCGAGCACCGCCCCGGTGCGGATGGGGAAAGGCAGGAGCAAAGAGTTAACCTGCTCCTGCGCGGTGAAATTATCGGGACTTTTCCCCTGCAGACCTGCCTGTGAAACTAATAAAGATAGCTCTTAGTGCCTCTGTAGGGCTTTGCTTTCAAAGAGCTGTACCGATCCCTCCTGACTTCTGAAATAGCTGTGGGAGTGGTTTGAAAAGGTGTCAAATTCTTTGTGCTTTATATATGAAGAGGAAATGCTTTTGAATGCATAAACAGTGCCTGTTCTGCTGTTGTGAGGAGGTAGGGGAGACAGATGCTCCCAAGCTCACGTTCAGCCTTTCTGCTTGGAGCTGCTTCTCTGCCAGAGCTGTGTGTGCTGCACACACTGCAAAGCTGCGCTCAGTAATGTATTCCTATGCACAAACCGATCTTACCGGAAATAATTAATAATAATGGACCAGCCCACGATCTTAGTTATCCTGATGTAAGACTATCCTAACTCTACTGACTGCACGATATGCATCTCACAATTAGTGCATTTTTTGTTTCACCGTAAAATAGTGTGATATGTTGTAGGGGTCAATAATGTCTTATGCTGACAAAGTACTTTTTCAGCCTGCTTTATTAGTAAGGTTGTAGGTACCACATTTCAACATCTGGGAGGCTGCATCTCAACAGGAGCTCTAGAGAATAACCCTTGATCCTAAGAGCATTAAACAGGGAATATACAAGGGTTAATTAGGTGGCAGCAGCTCGGGTTTATACAAAATGTCCTGCAGCTGTATCAACCAAATTGCCTTGTCAGAGTTGGCTCCTGAAGCTGCCTGATCTATTTGCAGCATGGCTGTTTGCAGAAGCCAGCCCTGCTTCCTGCCCAGGGGATGGGAGAGCCTCGGTGTGAGGTGTGCCCAGCTCTGTCCTGCAGCTCAGGGAGGGTCCTCCTTCTCACAGGAAAGAAAGGAGTTTTTGATGGTGGTGGTTTCTGGATTTCAGAATGCAACAGCTGTAGGCAGGAGGAGGTGTCTTGCCTGGTACTGGTCTCAGTGTTTCACTTGCACTGGATGCATTGTTTCCCAGGCAGAGCCTCATTCCTATGAGTCTGTTTCTCCGCAGCAAGTAACTTTCCATTATTCAAAGACTTAGTAAGTAAAACTGAAGTGTCCTCAAAGAACCATGAAGCTGTTAGAGGTAAAATGACTACTCCTAGGTGAGGCGGGAGATGAAATCTGCTTTGTCAACATATACAAAATGACATTTTGGAATGATTTTGCTGAAAATAAGCTTAAGAGAATATATCAAAGTAAGGTGATCTGCTTAGAATCACATCTGCTTGCTTGCTTGTTTGCAGTCATTACCTTTCCATCAAAGATGCCAGTTATGTGAACCTCAAAAGAAAAATGAGAACAGTGTATTCAAGGTATTTTTAACCAAATTCTGCTTCTTTCCTTCCTCCTCCCTCCAAGTTTCTATTATGACTTTCCTTTTGATACTCAGATGTTTGTCTCATTTCAGTGCAGGGAATATAAAGACAGATAAGACAAATGTACATGGATTTTCTATGTGTAAAGGGGCACTACAAAGGAAAGGATATGACATAAAGTAACAGCGCTACAGTAAACAGAACAAGCTACTATACAAGGGAGAGGATGTCAGGAGCATGCTGTATGTGTCAAAACAAGACACACATGTAATAAAAAGTGCTGCCAAGAAAGCCTTTCATGTGTTTATTGGGGGAAAAGAGACTGTTAAAGTATTGCTGGGAGGCAATACAGGCAGGTGGGCAGCCCCTGACTGTGTGCTGAGCCATGCAGTGCCCAGCCAGCCATCGGCCTCCTGCCCTGCTCTGCTCCCCAGGCTGCTGCTTCTGCTGATGCTGAGGATGGGAGCGGCCATTCCACCACTTCAAAAGTTCTTTTGCATTTCTGAAATGATTGTTTCATGTCCTTCACTTGTTTTTTGTGGCATGCAATAAGTCTCTAATACCCCCCTAATATGACTCAGGGATAAATCCTTCCCGAAATGTATTAACGTTCTATGGGATCCAGAGATTAGCAGAACTAAATCCTTATTCCTCTGGGACAAGGGAGCAGCAGTGAAGCTAATGGGGAACTGCCACCATGTGGCTGGAACCACAGGAAACAGAGGACTGCGGTGTGTCCGCTTCCAGGGGAATGCACCGTTCATCTCTGCTCCAGACTCCTCCATCCCTAAGTGCTGTTTGTTATAGGGTCAGATGACTTTGGAACAAACTCATACGTGACAGTGTGGAGCTACCACCAGGAAAGCTGTTTCAGGGGATAAAACCAAGCAGGTTAGGGTATCACCACAGGTCACCTGTAGCAGCTGAAAAGGGACTTCTGTTGTCACACACAAAGAACTGGTACTGGGGGTGAGAGGGGAAGGGAAAAGCTCTCCACTGTTCTGACTGCTGAAATACATTCATTCTTTTAGAAAGTTACTGCTATTTGTCTGATGCAGAGCAGTGAATTGCATCCCACTCAGAGGGAGGGTCCCAGGCTTTGATTGAATCCCAAACCAGACAGGTCCTATTATCCTTTTTGTTTCTTATTCAAATGTGCCTCAATCATGATAGATTTTAACATAAGGTACTATAAAATATGCTAATTTTGGTAAAATTTCAGGCTTCTGAGACTTAAACTTTGCAAAACCAGCTTATTGATTTCTGTAACCTACCTTAATGTAACCCTGTACGTGCAACTCTGGTCACTAAAATGCGGTCTTTTTTCCTTAAATCAGTTGCAATGGCAATTTCATTATTCTGGTTCTGCTAAGCCTTTAATTTATCTGTATGTGCGCAGTTGGTTTTTTTGGCTTCCATCCCACTCGATAGTCGGTGAAATAATTATTTATGGAGTTCAGAGTTTTCATGGCGGTCGTGCTGAGGTTAGAGCTGTGTCACCCTGCTTGCGTATGGGCAGTCCCAGATGTGCACTGTGGGTGCAGACATGCTGTCAAATCTACCTGTGGCCGTCACCATGAATTGTGATGCTGCGGCTGTGCCAACTGCTGCTGGTCTGTGCCGCCTGCTGCTGGGCTCAGTGGTCTCTCTGGTCTCCCCGACTCCTGGTAACGTGGAGTCATCATTCTGTCGGCAGTGCTTGTGGAGCTTTGTCCCATGCAGGTTGCTTTGTGTTGGCATTGTTAATATAGCAACGCTAGTATTTGAAGGAGGAGAATGTGCTGCAAATGAATGGAAAAATAGACTCCCTCCCACATTTGTTATTTGAGTAACTATTCACAGCTCGTTCTAGCAAACTTTGCAGCTGTCTTAAGATTTGCTCTACAGCAAAGAGCGAATAAAGCATTAGGCACATCAAACAGCATGAGAGCTACTGAAGTGTTACCCTTTGCTCTTGCGTTAAAGCCTTGTTGTTACTACCTGCTTTGAAAAAATATGAGTGTTCGGTCCTTCAAACCTAACGAGCCCCAGCTGGGACACGTTTCCGTTTATATAAATGAAAGTGGATTTAACCTTTGTACAGTGGTGCTCACCCAAATTATTCAGCCTTGGGGATATTCTGCTGAGTGGCAGGATCTTGCCAAGCTGCGCGTTGCTTGTTTCTGCCCCATTTGTCATTGCACTGCAAGGATCTCTCAATAAACAACATCTGGAAAGTGACTTGAGAGCCTCTTTGTTAATCATTGGTTATAGGCTGAAGAGCATTTGGTAAACACAGGCTGATGTCAATTAACCTGGCAAGAGGTTTGGTTTGCTCAGAAGATCTAAAGGACTCTGTGATCCTTAAATTCTTCCAGTCTCTGCTCTGGGAAAATATTAACTTGAGAGAGGCCGAGCTGTTAAGTGAGACATTTTAACAATCGACAAATGTATGTGGCAGCCTCTTCACAGACTTGTCTGCTGAATAAAATGTTTGCACTTTTTATCATTGGTATTGAAAGTCTGCTCTGTGGAATTGTTTGCTCAGTCTCTCGAGAACAATAAGTTTAGATCAGTTACTTTCAATCCTTATATTGTACGCTGAGCACCACCTCAGAAATGTTACTGATGTCTTACCAGCAGCATGGAGAAGGATCAAAAACTTGGATTATTTTCTGCTGAGGCTTTGTTCATACTGTGTTGGGAACGTTTCCTTTGGTTTCCCATGGCAGAGCTAAGATTTTATTTTGTTGTTCATTGCAGTAAGATGTTACTCTCCATATCAGCATTTCTTAGGCAAGCAGCAAACAGGGAGCTTGGTGTTGTATCATCACACCCACCTGCTGCAGGCAGGGAGCTCGCTGCGTTCTGTGCTGGCCTGCTCTCTGCCAGGACCTTGGCAGACCAACACTGGATCTCAGTGCAAACATATTCTTACGTGGCAACTGGCAACGTTTTACAGACAAAACAATAGAAAATAGCCAGCTTAGCATTGGCTTAGCCCAGGTAATTCCCAAGGAGCACAATTGGGATTCCATGCTTAAGCTATGCACATCTCTCCTTTTTTTCTAGAGCTAGCACGGAATGCTTTGTGACTTGTTTTGCCTACGTTGCCTACAAAGTCATTTTTTCGCCCTCTTCTGTAACTATGGGGACAGCTTAAGGTACTGCCAAGTGCTGAGACCAGCTCTAGCTGATGTGGTACCACTTCCCAGGAAGAGCACACGGACTTTGACTTCAATCTGAAAGTACGCTGAGGTGATGGGAAGGTGATTTGGAAGTCAAACATTATTTTGAGTTTTTAGTGAAAGCCAGAACTCTGAGAAATATGCATACAGGGTTTTCTTGTTTTCGTGGATTTTTCAAACAGGGAAAAGATTTTAAGTAAAGCTGCTTTCTACCAGGTCCTGAATTTTACAGTGACTCATAAGCTGTGCTGGTAAATCTGTCTTCTCTTATGTTGCAGCACTCTTCTTGCTGCTTTTATTCTTGTCATTTGCCTTTGTGGTCTCCCAGACAAATCATTTTGATAAATCCCCACACAACAGTTTGGCAGAATACTGCATTACCCAGACCTGCCAAATCTAGTGCTGTGAGCAGCAGAGCACGGCTCTACCAGCATCAAGCAGTGATCTGCCTTTTCCCTATGTTTCCACTGGCCAGAGATGCTGAGAGGAATAGCTCCTGCTGGCTTGTGCAGGGCTCACGTAAGCAAGCAGTGAATGGTGCCCTGCTCTGCCCTGTGGGTGTTGGTGCAGGGCAGAGCACCCAAGGGCTGTGCTGTCTGCCTTTGCTGGAGTTCTGCTGCCATAAGAATTGACCAAAGCACTTCTGTCAGAAAGTGCTTATGGTATTTCCTTTCAGGAACAACTTGTTTGCCTTTGGAAGGGCCCAAAGGGCACCAAAAGGCACTTATTTCCAAAGCATTCCAGGGGAAAGGTATAACAATCCCACTGTGTTTTCTTCCTTGTTCGGATCAGAGTCCCCATCCCACAAAAACAAACAGGTAGGGCAACTGACAGGTTGTGTGCATTCAGCATTTGGCAAAGCTTGAGCAGTTTGCCCCTTGATGGTGGCTCTTCCCCTAGGTGGCCTTGCAGGAGAGAGGGGTTTGTGATTATATTGGATGACCAGACCTCATTACCCCTCGTGGCGCCAACCTCATATGTTTTGCAGTAAATCACAAGGTTTTCCATAGGAAATGGAGATTAGAGTTTGGTGCAGCTTTTAACTGAAGTATTGGCTGCTTATTAATGTTTTCCTGTGTTTGCCTGTGGTTTGAAGTGCGCTGCTGAGACATGGAGCATGCCCTCAAAAAGGAAGGGAGCTGGTCTGCCTGTGGGGTGCGTGTTGCTTGGGAGGTGAGGCTGGAGAAGGGCAAGTAGGCTGGGAAAAAGCAGTGTGGAGGGAGATGCCTCCTCTTTATGGCTGCAGCCCAATTATATAAGTGGACTTCATTGTCTTTGCTCTTAAGTTGTTACGGGGCAGTTAGACAGTCTGTATGTTTTCAGGTGTAGGAGGAAGAAGCATGAAAGAGAATCCCCCTCTTGCTGTGTCCCCTCCACAAACAATGTGTGTACAGGTATTCACAGCTTTCTCAGCTGCTTTGGTAGTGATGAAAAATCTCTAGGTGAAGTGTAACTAACCAAGTGTGCCCATGATTGTGAGCAAGCTGCCTACCAGCCAGAATGAGCCTGCTGTTGGAGATTTCACACGTCTGTGCTGCTCAGCAGCTGCAAAAGCTCTTTATGTGGTCAGAGGACACTGCCTGACAGTGTTCATGCTGCTCCTCCTTGCTGCCTTACTCACTGAGGCAACCTGCACAATGCCAATGCTGGCACTGGGTGCTGTGCTGGTTCATAGGTTCATAAAGTTGTGGCAGTTCAGATGGAGGAGTAGATCTCTGACTGTCTGTGCTTGGATCACAGGGGGTGCATTATGCTCCCCGTCCCGGACTTCCAGGTCAGGGCAAGTACCCTGTGGATAACTGTTCTGTCTATTAAAGACAGATGTGAAGAAGGCACTGAGAACCTCAGCCTTTTCCTTATCATCTGTGGTTACATTCCCTGCCTCGTCCAGTAAAGGAGAGAAATTTTCCTTAGTTTTTCTCTTGCTGTTAATATATTTGTAAAAGGGTTCCTGTTCTCCTTTACAGCAGTAGCCAGTCTAAGTTCAAGCTGGGCTTTAGCATTTCTAACTTTCTGCCTGCAAATGAGTGAGCTGGTGAGCTGGTGTCAAGCCAGAAGGACTCACTGCACCGGAGTCATGGATGTTGAGGTGATCTCACAGGTTAACAACTGAGTGCAGACCCTCTCACAAGCAGACATCAGAGGTTAAATAAAGCTTCCCTCTACAGGAACAATGATTAGAGAGCCCCACTGCTCCTCTTAGACCCATCTCAGCCATTTGGTGTATTCAGTGTCCCATCATAGCTGGAGATGGGTGGGCCCGCTCAGGTTCCTCTGCCAGGTGAGGTGGTAGATGATCTGGAGAGGAGGCCTGGAGAACCTGCGCCGTCGGCGTCGGACCAAGTTGTGCTGGGACCAGCACGCAGATCTTCTCCTTTCCCACCACCATCGGTGCCTCTGGGGCCTTCCCTGTGGTTGGCGGGTGGCAGCGTTCTCTGGGAGCTGTGGCACGGTGTTCAGGATCACACCGCGGCACACTGGGCAGTTGGCATTCCTGGCTGCCCAGCGCTCAATGCAGCCCCTGCAGAAGGTGTGCCTGCAGGGGATAATGCAGACGCGGTTGACCAGCGGGCCGAGGCAGATGGAGCACATCTCTTCTTCAGCCTCCCGGCTCCTGTTGGCAGCTGCCTCCAGGCTCATGGCCGCAGCTGCCCTGGCACGGAGGTGCTCAGAGCACTGAGTCTGGAGGCTGCCTGAGGCAGAGCTGTCAGCAGCCTCCGGCCCTCAGCACCTCTCACTTGTCCCACCAGTGATGGACTCCTCGTGCGTCTCTGGCAGGACCTGAGGACGTCTGGCGTTCCTGGTAATCTGCTCACAGGACTCTGACGTCTCACGTAGCCTAGCAAGGTCTCAACGTCTCGTCTTCCTGCAGGAAGATGTTGACGCCTTAACAGTCGCCAGCAGACTGTAGGTGGGCTGGGTGCTCGCCTGGGGTTCATAGGCACTCGCCCTATTGTAAGGTTACGAGGTGACTGTGACTCGCCGGTGACATCACAGGGCACACGGGTAGATGCAGATTTGCATTCTGGTCCTTGTTGGGTTAAAGCTTTGCTGTTTCCCTGCCAGTGTCCACCCAAGGACTTTCACAGGGGCAGTTTCACAAACACTGAACAGTAAATGATTTTTTGAAGCATCAGATGTAACAGACTTTGGAGTGCCATTGATAAAGGCACCAGCTGCGATAGCTCTGGTATAGGATATAAAATAAATGCTATCCCAGGTATTCCTCTTCAAGAAGTGAGGGAACAGTGCTTCCTTTTCCTTCTCCTGACCTTACTTGTTCCCTTCTCAGGGTTGACTGACTTTTAACATGACTTTGGTGGAGAGTCAGGTACTATCATAAAGCCATGGAATGCCTGGGGTTGAAAGGGGCATCAAAAATCACGTAGTTCCCATTGCCTGCTTCAGGCACGGTTGCCAACCACTAATCAGGAACCAGAAGATCAGGCTGCCCAGGACCCCATCCAACCTGGCCTTGAATGTCTCCAGGGGCATCCACAGATTCTCTGGACAGCTTGTGCCAGGGCCTCACTGCCCTCTGGATAAAGAATTTCCCCCTGGTATTTAATCTAAATCTCCCCTCTTTTAATTTGAAGCCGTTCCCCATAGTCCTGTCACCATCCAACCATGTAAAAAGTTGGTCTCCCTTCTGTTTATAAGCACCCTTTAAGTTCCTGAACTTCTCCAGGGATGGGGCATCCACAGCTTCTCTGGACAGCCTGTGCTGACACTTCCATCACTCTCTCAGTGACTTCTTATATGCAACTCCCACCGTTTCATATTAGTGCTATGAAAGTAAATGCTATCTTTTTATTCTTCTCCAAGAGGTGAAGAGGCTGTACTTATTTTCCCCTGCATCCTAACCTTATCTGTTCCCATATCAGGAGTGATGCTTAGTATGACTTGGATAAAGAGCTGAGTACTATTGTCATATATGTTTAGCATGTTTTTAGAGCTCATTATCATAGTTAGTGTTATTAACTTTATTATTATATCTAATAATAATAATAAAAAAAACCTGCAGGGCGATTAGATAATTGCAGGTTTTCTCTCTGAGCTTTTGAGAGCAGATATTGAATAGAATATAGCTGATATAATAGTATTTTTGGGAGTGTTGCTGCACCAAAGATTTATAGTTTTTTGGGGTGTTTTTTCTTTGCTCATTTTCTATATTGAAAGAGGGACTATCACCAAGTGTCACCTTGAAGAATTGAACTCACTACAGCGTTTTGTTATATATCAGAAAACAAAGTGTAGGGCTGGTACACTATTAAGCAACAGTAGTGGAGCTGCCACTCTCAACCTCATTATTCAAGCCTCTCTTTAGTTCAATTATACACCTCTACGGCTAAGGAAGATAGATGAAGGTCATCTGGGAGCTGTAAACCACAATGCATTGAATGCAGAACTACGTTCTTAAGCTGATTTACACCTTGTTCTCAGTGTTGTACAGCATGGGGCTTCGATTGAAATGCGGAGGCAGTGATTGAAAAGCCTTTTTCCTCTTCTTAGCTCCAGATTCACTCCCTGTAATTATCATCTTGATTAGATGGTGAGAGACGATGACTTCTGCTTTTGGCGTCCCGGGACAAAGCCCCAAATCCTGAGACTATCAGCACTTGGGCAGAGAGCACACTGGGGATGCACACTGGTGTTTACATCTGCAATGAGTTCATTCTTGGCTGTGCTATTGGTCCAGTGAGAAAGAAAAAGTCTAATTGAGAAAAGCAATCTGCCTTTCCAGGGGAGATGAAGAACTGCCATCTTGTACTGATTTACCTGCAATATATCTCAAGGCGTGAGGAATGTTGTGTACACTGAAGAAAGTTAATTAAACAATGCAAATGCACAAAAGGGATTTTTGTGTGCATGCGCTATTGACAGATGATTGTAGACTTTACTCATGGGGAACAGAGACATTTGTAAAATAGCTTAGCTCAAAGCATGCTGTACAAAACATCTGGGACCAAACTCTTAGGACAGCGAATCTGCAGGTACGTGATGCAAAGTGAAACGTGTAGGTGCCCGATGATGCTCAAGGGGACCGGCTTACAGTTTCTGCGTTTGTTTTTATTGTTCGTTTGTTTTGCTTAATGGTAAATCAATGTCATAGTCTCTAAATACTGTTCTGAGCTTATGCAATGCAGGCACCTTGTTCTACGTGTTCAGGATAAACTGCACAGTAGTTACTGCTTTTATTGAAGTCCATGGAAGCAGATACCATTTCCAAGGGAGCTGAGTAGCACTGATTATCACCTTGTATGCTGCTGTTGTCTTGGGAAGCGCCTAAGCTAACCCGTTAAATGAGAGAGGGGGAAAAGGCATTTAAATTCTTTTCTGAAAGGTGGTCTGCTGAGCATCCTGCATCTCTAGCAACTAATCTTCACTAAGAGTAATCATGTCTCTCCTTTAACAAAGAGAACAGGACTTAGAACAGAACCATATGCACTTTTGGTAAAGAAATTAAGACTAGTTTAACAAGGCTGTATTTTTTTCTGTACCCAGACTTCTTCATTAGTGTTTCCTCTCTGGTAAGGTAGATCATTAATTACCATGAATACACAGTTACTTATGATATTTCAGAATTTGGTTCAGGCGAAGATATTCTTCTGATGTTTTTATACAGTGCAAAAAATCACGTAAAAGTCATTTAAACATCAATATTCTATGAGATTGTATTGTCTTGAAACATTTAGTTGTGTGTGGGTTTTTTTTGTATCATAAACTTTTTTTAGAATTAGTCATTTCAAGTTAATAAAACAGAAGGGCTTTTGACCTTTGTTTTAGTTTCAGGGAGTTCCTTCAAGAATCCTCTGTGGGTTCAGCACTGTGGCACTGCAGAAAAACCTAATACTGCCCACAGATGCACCTGCGATCCCCACCATTTTCATAGCCACCTCCACCTGCAGGCCAGCACTCCTGTTACTTGCAGCACCTGGCCTACTTCAGAAAGGAGCTTTCTGCCCATCTGCTTGTCAGGGTGTCCTGACTTTGGTCTAGGAACACAAGCAGCTCCTATTGCTTTATTTTCTCTAATGACACGTGAATCCAGCCCTGCTGGTATTTGAGTCAGTGGGAGCCCTGGGTGGGCTGGAGGCTGCCAGAAGTTGGAATCTCTTAAGAAAGAGTCCATCGGAGATGAAGGTAATGATAGATACATTCAAAGACAATAAAATTGTAATTATATATAATTTGCTACTAACTTAATTACAGACATTCTAAATGAACATCTGGAGTGCCCTTTTCTCATGGGAGGAATCCCACTTTTGTCAGTAAGGCCATTGTTTAAAAACAGGCGGGTTTTGCTCTGATGCTGGCATTTTTCAACCTCAGGCTCTGCCTGAGCTGCCCAAATGCCACAGCAGGTGCTGCCAGCACCAGGTCCCAACTGTGGGAGTAGGAACTACCCACGTGTTGCAGATGGATAAACACTGACTTTCTTTTCTCCCCTCCTCCAATGATTTTTAATTGTACTTAACAAAGCAAAGTTAATAACTTTGAATAGTACTGCCTTTTTCATTTGTTCCTTCCGGTAGTGACTTTCAAATCTACCAGACATCCAATTCTGGCAGAAATACTGCTCTGAGTCTGCACTGGCATCCTGTCACGCTCTCTTGGAAAGGGCAGGGCATGGCTCTGCTCCAAAAAGAAGCCAGCAGTGAGGAGAAGTAGTTGCTCCAGGGTGCATGCATGTTCTGTGCCCTCTGTGCACAGGTTCTGTGCAGAGGATTGCTGGGGGAGGTGCTCCACCTCAGCTGCATGAGCTCATCTGTGCTTCAGGTCCTTCCTTCAGAGGAACTGAGGGAACCCCAGAATGTTCCATGCTCTGGCTCAGATACCACGATTTACATCAGTGCTCTTAAAAGTATTCGTCCTGTTATTTGGCAAGCCTTAATCTCAGTGATTGGGATATGGAGATTCCTCACTCTGCTGAAAGACGCGGACAGACCAAGTCTTTTGCAGCTCATTTTCAATATTTTCCCTGCTTTTTTCATTTCCTGCTATAAATCCCAACAACATCAGATCCAGAAATTATTGCAAGCAGGCTCAGAATCCTGGTAGAGAAGGCAGTGAGTACAACATGCCTGTTCTAGTATTACCTTATGTAGACTGCTGTTACACTCCCACCTTTCTTCTGCATTTCCCTTACATGTGGCAGACTGTGTGTGCTGTCTTTTCCTCTATTTCTTCCTTCTGCTAAAAATCTTTCTTGTTTGTATATTGAGAAGAACCCTCTTTAGAAGCAACATCTGATAGCTTTATGCAAAATTTGCAGTAAAGTACTGAAGCAAATGATCCAGGTGGACTCTCAATTAGCTAAGACATCTTGGTCTGTGAACCTGAATAAAAGGTGCTTGTTGGCGTGACCTTTCCAGTAAGCATGAAACTGCTGCGAGTAGAGAAGTTACTGAAATCACCAGAATGCAGGGCAGTAATTCTGGAAGAAGATCACACCAACTCACTTTTTCTCTCTCAGTGTATGTTGCAAGGGGTTTTCTGAGCTCTGTGTAACAATCCCAGCTGGTCCTGAGGAGCTGGGAGGCTCAGGCACAGGCTGGGTGTGAGGCACCTATCACAAACGAGCCTGTGTATCTGCGCTGGTTTTTGCCCAGCGTGTGGGTGCACACACTGTGCCCGTCACAAATGCAGCAGCTTGTAGGCAGGAAATTAAAAAAAAGAAAGAAAAGTACAAACAAACAGTGGATGGGTCCCATTAGTGAGAGTGGATGAAGGTGGATAAGCAAGGACATAAACGTAAACCTCTTGTCTAACAGCAAGTGCTACAAGAGGTTAATCTGAAGCGGCCTTTCTAAGCCTTAGGTCTTATCCAAGAGATTCATACGTGCTGTACCATTCTGTATTCCATCTGTTTTTCTTGGAGGGTGCTGTGCTGATCCTGCAAAGGCCTCAGTCTGTTCTCAAGCAGATATTCTTTACTAGTGAAGCAGATATACTTTACTAGTGAAGAGCTTGCATGTGCTTCCATCTAAACCGGAGCCTGCCCTGATCAATACCACCTGGTGCTACCCAGTGGTTTTAATGTAAGGTAGACTTAGACTCTTGCTTTTAGTGCTTTTTTTTTTGACTCTCACTGTCCAGCCTAGAGCAAGTGATCTTCAGAAATGACAGAATTCTCTCGCACAGATTTATTAATGTCTGCTGCAGAGCTATAACAACCTGGGTTGTTTTTCCAAATGTCCTGGCCCCAGTTCCTGCTTCCATTTTATGCCAGCCATTCAAGTCCAAGTGTCAGAACTTGGGATTCTGCCCTAAGTAATTGAGGTTTCTGATAACAGGGCTCTGCTCCATCCTGCTTGTCTTCTGACACCCAGCTCCATGCTCTCTCCTCCTTCACAGTGCTGCAGCTTCTGGGGTGGGAGTGAAGCTTTCCCAGCCTGTCACTTGGTGACCACAGTGCTCTGCAAGGAGATGTGAGGTCTTAGCTTTAGTGTTAGGCTAGGCAGGGCTTAACATCAAAGTACTGCTGGTCTTTGCAGTACTCATCTGCTGCATAAACTACAGATGGCAGTGATACTGCTTCATGTTTGTTTTAAAAACAGAGCCATCACAGATACGTTTTGTGCAGCCTTCATTCCTTAGACATACTCCAAATGTGGCTAATGGATGAGGCACTTTCCAGAGGACTGACATGCTGTTCCGCTTGTCTCTGGATCTTGACCAGACTTTATTTGGGGAGAGGTGCGTTCAGGTTGAGTTAGTTTTGAGTAAATGCAGAAACAAAACCATGAAATAGAGAAATATGTACTTCTCTTTCCTGCTCCTGTGTTGCAGCATTGGTCAAAATATTTAGAAAAATGCAGGTTGGAAGGGAGCCCTGAAGCTCAGCCAGCTCCATTCCCTTTCACAGAGCAGGGGCTAAGCTCAGAGGGTCCTGAGGTCAAGTGCTTACAGCCTGCACATCCCAACTTCAGGTTCCATGGCCTTCGCTGGACTTTTATGTTAAACAGCTGGGATATCCCAGCACAGCTGTTGGGACCATCGTGTTCCCTATGTACTGACAAATAGATGGAGTTAAGAGCTACATAGAATGGGCTTTATGTAACACAGAAAAAGAAGAATCCTCACCAAACTGGGAACACGGAATTGCAGTGGTGTATAGTCTGGATAGTTTTAATAGAGTCATAGATTTCAAGGCCAGAAGGGACCATTATGTTGTCTGTTCTGACCCTCTTTATGATGATGCAGGGCCATTGAATAGTCCTAATGCTGGAATAAAAGAGTCTGCTTAGCTCTACTTTTCTAAAATGGTTTCTAACTATTATAACATTTTTCCGAGTTATTCTCTAACCCCTAAATTACTCTTTTTCATATAAGGCTGTCTGTCAATCTGTTCCCTGCTTCTTCTCTGACAGCCTCATACCCACCTTCCAGTGTCTTAGGTGCCTTTTTATGCTGCTGTCAAACTCGGGCTAATTCATTTTCAGTTCCCTTAAGAGACTTGTCTGAGCACTGAATGATCTGGACTCTCGCTATTTCATTAGCCCTCATTATTTTTCAGTTAATGGCTAGCTGGCAGCATTGGTTTTGATTTTTTTTTTTTAATAATAGAAATGAAGCGGGTTTTTATTTTGTAGTCATTTCTCATCAGTCTCAGGGAGAAAATAATCTGAAAAGTCTATCTAAAAGTCTGCAACGATACTACCGTCCCCCTGAACCCAAGCTTTATTGCATCACATTCAGTTATGCACAATTTTATTGGAAAAGTAAACGAAGTTACAGTGCATACACTGATGAGCCCTAGCAAATCCTGCTGCAGGTGAGCTCCCTTACCTTCTTTGTTACCAGACTGTAATTTCCCCAAGACACCAAAGAGAGCTAGAGGGAGAGACTGATCAGTAGCACTTCATTTTCTCCCAATATTGTATATTTTCTGGTACTTGAAATTTACAGAAGAGCTTTTTTTTTTTTCCTTTTTTTTTGAGGAACATTATTATTTTTTGCTGGAATAAAGCAAATATTCTCCTGGAATAAAGCATAGAGGGTTACAGACTTCAAAGTGCCATTGTTCAGCCCGGCTCTGCAGTCAGCCACACCGAGCTGCAATTTTCAAACAGAGGAGGGGGAGTAGCGTACTTCCCTGATTGCCTTTTGCTGGGCTTATTAATTAATCAAGCACAAGCTTGTTACAATGACTGGCTCGAGAATACTCATAACAGAAGATTGCTGTGGAAAAAGAGTGAGAGGAATGTGAAAAAAATATCACAGCAGCATGTACAGCTATTTTCCTGAAGACAGCAGACCCACAAGGAAGAAAATATTTGACATACACAGGTCATTAGCCTGAAGTTTTCAAAATGAATGGGTGTATTGGGTTCCCACATTTTCACAGCATCTTTGGTAATCCCAGCTCACACAAAATCCATCAGAAAATCAGCTAAGCATATCTTAATTCAGAGTGAAGTGATAGTCTCCTTGAATTTACCTGCATAAAAGTGAGTATGCAGTGATTTGCAGTCGCTGCTCCGGTGAGAAGCGGAGCGACAGTCTGAGCTTAGGTGGGTGCCAGCTCCACTCAGATGGAGGGAATTATCATTTGTGATTGTTTTGTCAACAGACTGAGTGACTATCAGCAAAAGATGTATATTTTTCTTTCTTCCATCCAGACCTGTCCAGAACATATATGAACTTCTATTTGTCATTCATTCTCTTTTTACATATTGGCTGTCAATTTGCCACTGAACTATCTTCTCCATAACTGAGTTTCCACAGAACTTAAAATATATGCAATTAACATTTATTATAATTATGCTTCAGTGCTGGTGGGGGAAATGTCAAGAAATTTATACTTAATGTAGAACGGAGGAGATGGAAAAATGATTACAAGAAGTAGTGTTTGGTAATGGAGTTAGTGACTTAAAAGGATTAGGCAGAATTAGCAGCTGGATCAGCAGTTGCTTTCCTGTTTTCTTCCAGAAACAGTTCTGCTAATAAAACAAACACAGATGTGGAATGGTTTTCTAGCTCATCCTTAACTATCCTTGTGCAGTGTCTGAAACCTAATCATCTCAGTGTTTTGCATGAAAGCCAGAAAGTGAGCAGGTCATTATGCTGCTCCATGTTGACATGGTTCCTCAGTATCTTCTCCTGAAATAAATACAGTCTCTCCGTAGATTTGCTATAATTGGATTCTACTGCACTGTAATATGTAAATCATAAACTCCAATTACCAGTGCCTAAAAATAGAAGATCATGTAAGTATCTTATGGAAAAGTGTACAAGCAGCTAACTATGTTTAGGATAGCCAAAATATATATTATTTACGTACCGTCATGGTCATGGCCCTGGATCTTTAGGCTTTTTTTCTTTTCCAAGCAATTTTACAGTCCTCTGTTAGGTTGCATTATTGCCAACAGGGGCTGCATGCTAAAACGAGGTAGATTTAGACTGGATATAAGGCAGATGATTTGGCACAGATTGTCCAGAGAGGTGCTGGATGCCGTGTCCCTGGAGATGTTCAAGGTCAGGCTGCACCAGGCTCTGAGCAGCTGATGGAGCTGTAGGTGTCCATGCTCACTGCTGGGCAGTTGGAACAGATGGCCCTTGAAGGTCTCTTCCAACTCAAGCAATTCTGTGATTCTTTCATCTATGTGTCTGGCTTGCTTATTGAAGTTCCCTTGCAAACTGTGATAAGCGTGCCAGTTTATAAGGACAAAATTTGCTGCAATATGTAATTCTTGTTTTCAAAAGATATGGGAATGAGGAGGGCTAATGCAGCACCTCTTGGAAGGGATGTCAGAACAGCGAGCAGAGATACCCATGCTCATTATTCTTGGCCACGATGTAATGCTCCACATGTGGGTTCCTGCAGCAGAGCAGATGTGGTCTCGTGAAGAGAAATACAAAGGCTGGTTTACAAGTGACAGCTCAGTGTTGGGCTTCACTGGTGCTCCGTGTGCTCTCTTGGGGAATTCCTGTGCCACATTACTGCCCGCAGCAGCGAGTGGGGTGGGGCTGGGCAAGACTGCTGGCTCAGCAAGGAGAGGTGGGAATAAAATCTGCAGCGTACGTAGTGGGCCATTGTTGAAGGCATGAGATTTGACTGCTGACATAACTTGTTGAGTACTGTTGTTTAGGAGGCAGCAAGCGGGAAAATGGGAGCGGGGTGAGTTTGCCAGTGCCAACTGATTTCATACAACAAAAGAACCAATCTCTGCTTCTTTCATCTTACTTTTGCCACTGAAGCTCACTTGCTTTTGTCCCTTACATAAGGAAGACCAAACATAAATTCAGTTTTCATCTTTTACGTGAGCTGAACTCTTTGTTTTCCTCAGGCCTGTCTGCTCCTGACTGTTCTGCCGCCTGAAGCTAGTTACGGGTAGGAACGTGTTCCACATTTACATTGCACTGATACTGTACCAACATGCAGGATCTGAACAAATGAGCTGTTAGAATATGTCCTAAGGTGAGCTTTTCATCTAACCTCCACCACTGTGATCCAGAGAGATTCTTCCATTACCATCACAATGTGTTTACTGATGTAAGTAACATCACCACTCATTAGTAACATCACCAAGCCTCTTTGGATTAGATTGCTATACCTCAAAGTGTCTCAGAAAGCTGCGACTTATTTTCTCACCTGCCTAAAGGATTTCAGTAATAAAGAGATCAAGGAGGAAATGCAAAGTTCTTTCACCTGCTGTTTATTTCTAGTCTTTCTACATTTATCTTCATAAAGTTTAATGTTATGACAAAAGTATTCGCTTGCCATAGAAGATGTATCTGTCCTTTGTTCATACTGTACTTAGTGTATAGGTCCAAGAAAGCATTAATGCAGAAACTTTCTAAGAGACCTTGAAAGTGTCATTGCTTAATTTTTGTTGAATTCTAGTATGATATTGTTGTCTGGTTCTTGAAGTCGCTGTGAAGACTCCAACTTAAACAATCTTGTATTATATCCTGAGCAATGCAAATTCAAATATCTTTAGCAAACTACTGCATTGATTTATTGATGTGAGATGATACTGAAACTTGTTCTATGAGATGATCAACTCTAATCTCACTATTAGAAACTGTGCTCAGTAAGAAAACAGGCCAAGAAGTCATGCTAAAAAAAAAAAAGGTAATGATTTCAAGAGATTTTTGTAATAAAGTGAAAGAAGGAAAAGCCTACAGCTAGCTTCAGCATGGCTTACATAAATGTTTAAAGAGGAACATTTTTATTGTGAAGAATTACATTTCCAGGAAAAGACCTTTGATACTTAAAAAAATAATAATAATCTGGTTTTGCAATGGTGGAAAATCCCATCGTTTCTCTCCAGCCAGACCTGAGCCTATAATACAATGGGATCCTATCGTGATCTTTCATTTGCTGAGCCCACTATATTTTTTCTTGACACAGCAATTACTACTTAATCTTGTTAGGATAGATGGTAATGGACCCTTGTTGTAAAATATCCCTTTGTATTTTTTCTTTTGTTTTGTTTTGAATATATTGCCTTGATTTTTATCACATTTATGTGCACATCAAAGCACAATTATTCATTGGTAAAGCCAATCTACAATCAATGTCATTTTCTGTATTTTGTTTACCCAGATTAGTGGTTTGATCCTGCTCATTGACTTCAATAAGAGTTTGACTTACCCACTCCTCCCTCTCCCCAGGGTCTCCATTTTACAAAGGAGCAGTTTGTCCTTGGCCCTGGCCTTGGTGCACAATGAAAAGAGCCTGTGACAGGGGCTTTGGCATGCTCAAGGAGGAGACCAGTGATGTTTACCCATGTGGGTGTTGGGGCAGGGCAAGGTGTGAGTCTTTCAAGTCTCCCTGGCCTCTGGTAGAGGGTAGCTGGAGGACAATGGCTGGGGAAGAGTGGAAGGAGAAGTTTAGGGAGAGAGAGGATGGCAGAAAATTGCTGCCAAAAGATTTGGAAATAGGAGACCAAAGTGTGATATCCCATGGAAATACTTGGTGATGAAAAGAGCTGCAGCTGGGCTCTGTGCATCTGGGAATGTGAAGAGCTGCATGGGTCCTCCAAGCTCCCTGCTTCCACCCATGAGTCCCAGAGCATACACTGCTGCCCTTGAGCTCTTGAAACACAGGGCTGTGTGTATGGGCAGTTCAGCTAATGAGGACAACTAGGAGGAGGAAAATTAAATGTACTCTGCTTCAAGGCACAGTCCAGAAGAAAAGGAAACAGCAGTCTTTTCTGACCTTCACGTGCCTCTGATTCAGAGTGTTTCCAGTTTTGAGCATTATGTAAGTGTTCAGGAGAAACTTTCCTCTCTTCCACTGATGGGATATTTGTGCTCTCCACCCTTTCCTGTGACTTTACCACTTATTACCTTCCTTGAGTTATGAATAAGTAGTTTTTTCCCCTGTGAGCTGCATTCCTATTCTGATGAACAAGAAACTTAATGTGACATTAAGCAAAGAAAGAAACTCATTTTCCTATCTCTCCAACTTGACTCAGGCTATCAGTCACCCTGGAGTAAAGTGGAGATTAATCTACCCCATGTGTACTTGCTGTATTTAACAGTAACAGCCCATTCACCTTATCAGCCTCCCTGTGGAAGTTCTGATCACAGAGCTGGAGGAAGAAGGAGCCAGTGTTGACTCTTCCTGAGGATCTTGACGCCTGGCAGAGTGTTTACCTGCTGGGTCAGTGCCAAGCACTGTGGCCTTGGGTGGCTGTGTGACAGGCACAGAGGGCAAGGAGGAGAAAGCTCCTATTAAGGATCACTGGGAACAGAGCCCTGCAGAGTTTTCAGTGTAGTTCTACTGCTTCCAGTTATGGGGAGATGTTGTGTGGCCAAAGGAGAGTTGTTCCCATGAGCAGCCCGACCTATTTGCCACAACCAGGCTGTGATTTTTTGTTGATGGAAATATTTATCTTTTATTTCTTTTTTGTCTTTTCTCCTAAAACCAGACTGCTTTCTGGTGCTGCAGGAGAGACCATGTCCTCCCACTATTTATTTCAGTGTGAGGAAGATCCAATCTGTCCATATCAAAAACCTTCCTTAGGTTGTCTGAAAACACAGAATCCTCTCCATCTCTATCCTGCCTCAAGAAAGCCCTGTAAATGTGCTTTGTTCAAGTGGCTATCTTGTTGACTCTGTGCAGATTAGTTGCTCTCAGGATAGAACATGGTTCCTAGAAAGTCTTTGCATAGTAAATGAGACTGAGATGTTGTCCAGAGTTTTGTGACTGCTAATGTTGCACTTCTTCAACCACTGTCCTAACTTAATTTCCTTAGAAAGTACATTTTGAACATTTTTAAGTAGCTGAAATTGGTCATATGGACTCTGCAACTTTATGGGACCTTAATATTGACGGAGACTTTGTAGTATCATTTCATATAAATAACAAACTTTGGAGAAGAAGAGAACATTCATGTTCTCTTCAGGACTCAGCCTATCCGAGTTGTCATTGTGGAGTTCTGTGAGTAAAAGGAGATTAGTTATTTTTCCCTTCTTCTTCCATAGCAGTTCTAAGGTCAAGATCATCTGCAGAGGGATGTGTAGCCGCTCACGTTTTGTGGGATGCGAGCAGTGCAATGCTGACCAGTTGGGCTTCCGGGTCTCTGTGGGAAGGGCAGCAGGGTGGCCAGCAGGGATGCTGTTGGCTGCTGTGGCATTGCTGTGAGGATCCCCCTTTTGCCAAGTAAAGCTCAGAAAACACCTGCACCACTTTGCAAAACCTTTTCTTGGGAAGAGGATAAGGATACTTAAGATTTATATGCATATTATTGTTGATAATTATTTGATCCTGACAGTAGATTTCTTCTACTTTTTTTTTTATTAATCCTTGAGCTAAAATTCAGCATTACCAGTATGTCATTTTCATTTCAATTTTTCTGCCAACTTCTACTTTTTCCCCTTATTGATTTTATTCCTGTCTAAAACCTCTTTCTGTTGTTTTTCAATAGAATAAAAATGGGCTAAATCAAGCACTTTATCCAATCGATGACTCTTCATACTTGACCAAGAATCTCTGTGCCAGAAATAACATTCCACAGTCTGGAAACTATAAGGATGAAAAGGTCCATTACAACATATTAATCATTGTTCTTTCATTTTTCTTTAGGCAGGACAAGTTCCATTGCTGTTTATTCTGTGACTTGTGATGGGAATCTTTTGAAGCCTGCTTTACAATAGCAACGACCTTAGGCCCTACATGCTTTCTTTGACTTTTTAAACTGCTGTACAAAAATATATGCCCATCAGTATGCATAATTTGCGTGTACACTCACTAGGACAGAACACAGAACTCACTGGCAGCCTGCAGAGGGGAAGTCGGTATTTTTCTGTGCCTGATCTGAAAGAACAGATGTGGTAGGAGTGTGCTGAAATCAGGGTCACAACTGTGTGTGGAAACATGCGGGTGGCCCATGCACTGAGAGAAGTCAAGAGGAAAGCTCTAGGGCCAAGGAGACTGCTACAGTCCATAACTGTGCTTGTCGCAGGAGATGGGAAATTGACAAAAAGGTTTGGAGATCTAGGGTTGGAGAGAGCTCATAGAACAACACGGCTCAGCTGCTTCTGTGAGAGTAAAATCTGTGTGTAGTTTGAAGTAGTGCTGTTGCTATGGAAGACGACAAAGAAATGAGAATAGAAAATATTTTCATTCAAAGCTGAGTGTTCATCTTATGCCATGCTACTCAGAACTCCTCCTGCATGGCATATGCCAACAAGGACCTGCAGAGTCAATGTTTTTAATATATGGTCAGTTAGAGTCAGTGATGTGGGCTACTTGGGAACTGGGATCGTCAGAAGCAAGTTTCACTGTGCTTGCCAAATGGAGAATTTAACCCGCTATTTCTTGGGCATTCAACAGCTGACATTTAACTTCTGATGCGCATTCTTCCCCTTCTTCCTCTTCACAGAGAGTTAGGATTACAGCAGCTTACATACCGCTTCCTCTTTCTGAAGCAGCAGTATTCACAAAGTAGGTGAAATTGGAAATTACATGGTATAGAACTGAGATCAGTAATTAGGGCTACTTTACATAATCTCAGACTAAGCGTTGGGTGTTTCTCATTAGAAGTTTGAGGAACATTCTCACTCACTTGTGCTTCCCGCTGCCTGTTTCTTGGTGTCTCTGTAATTCCCCGCGTGGATTCACCAAAATAATTCGTTGTGTATTCTGCTGTTTCCCCACTGGTGAGGGTCCATGTTTCTCATCCATTTAGTTAAACAGAAAGTTTGCTCTAAGAATTCAGGATGAAGGTATTTTTAAGGATTTGCCAGTTTAAAATGTATGGATTTTTTAAAAAGCGAACATTCTTGATATTGAATCAGACGTTATGAAACGGAGATACATAATGTGGTGGCACTTCTATTATTCATGACAGATCAATTTTGTTTAAAAGGTTATGGCAAAAAATGCAAAACAGCCTGCCATGAGAGGTTATAACTAAGATAGATCACAGGTGGCATTGGTTTCTGTAGAAACTACAGGCAGATAAAAGCAAATAAATTAACAGAAAACCAAGTTTCTCTTTTGGTTTTGTTGGCATAAGGATCAGAGAGGTTATTTACTTGTTGTTTTACAAATAGATGAACGCACTGAAAATGTCATCAGAAAATGTTTTGGACTCTAGATCAGATCTGAGCACTTCAATAGTCCTTAACTGAAGATCATGGTTTATTAAAACAAAACACTTGTGCCTGGATTCTAACAACCTTCTTTTCTCAGGCACTCCTTAAGGAGCCCTCTTTTCCTCCTCCTCAATCTACTTGCTGAGTTCAGTGCTGACCAAAGACACGTCAGACAGCCTGGCCCTTTCCAGCTGGTCCATCCATCTGTCCATCGCAGTCTGATGCTTCCCCTGCAGAAGTGAGTGCTGTGCCCATGGGTTTGGTCGGACAACACAGAATCTGCTGCGGCTGCTGAGGGTGTCAGCAACAGTTCCTCTTCCACATAACTCCTGATTCTCAGTTCTTCGCTGGCTAGAGCATCCTGGTTTTGTGAAGGATGTTTTTTCACACATAACAAAACAGATACCAAATTGACCTAAAGGTTATTTTCTCTAAATTTCCTTTGAGTTCTGTTTTCTTCAGCTGGCTGGAACCAGGTTGCTTCAAATGAAATTAGCCTATCATAAATCTTCCTGCACTTCCTTTCCTGCCACAGGCTCTTACTTCCATGTCAGTGCTCTTCGATTTTTTGAAATGTACTTATTCGAAGGTAGACTCGGAGGACTTTTTCTAGATCAAGCTGATCACCAGAGTGTTAATTCAGCTGCACATTAATGCAGCATCTTCCAGGGGGGCCCAACACCCTGTGCCCCAGAAGAGTGTTTGCCACGTTGCTTCTGTCCTGGTGTGAGCAGTCATTTCTGGGATGTCATTGTGAGGTACCTTTGCCACTATTCAGTTTTTGTGATCCTCCTGAAGTGAGTCAGAAGGAAATAACTGAGTTTTGTAACGCCGTGTCTTTAAGTGAGGCAGCTCTCCATGAGTTAAGTGAAAATATTACAGCTGTTGCTTTATGAGTCATAAGTGCTTGATTTTCATCAAAGCCTTATACACCAGCTTGTCCCAAGGGGCTGACCTCTGTATCAGGTATCATTTGTCAAGTATTAACACAAATTAAGTTTTAATTGTAAGGTATGATGGAAAGTTGGATTTGTTTAAAAGAGGCAATAAAAGGAAATTTATGTGTTTAACTGTGTGCAGAGGGGGATTGGGTGGCTGGAAAATGCTTAATGCTTTTTGGGAAAAGTGAGGAGGTGAAGGATGGGAGGGGAGACAGCCCCAGCTTGCTGATAACCCCTGGGCAGCAGGCCTGGTGCTTGCCTGCCGTGGGATGGCCCACTGTGCATCTCCACTGGAGCCAAACCTCCCAGAGATTAAAGCCACTTAGGGAAAGGGCAGTGTGCCGGCCCCGCTCGTGTTCTCGTTCAGGGAAAGGCTCACTCTTCACTTGCATCCTCGGCAATTTGGGGCTTGACTGAGATGGAGTTTGACAGTAAAAGAGATAAAGCTTATCTTCTGGTGTCACAATTCAGTACATAGCCCCGAAGATAAATGACTCATTTCAGAGGTTGATAAAAATGTATTTGTTCGTTTGCCATTGTATGATCTGTTATATTTTCAAGCAATCTTACAATAGAAGTAGCATCCATTAGCTTGGAACAGCTGTGTGCTGTCTGCAGAGTTAAAAGGCATTAAAGCACAGTCATGTTTAAAAAAACCCAGGGATTATTTTTCAGATTTCACTCACAGCTTGATGGAGCACCGCTCAATACTTGGGTGGCCAGAGCAGTCCCTGCTGATGCCCTGGCTGTGAGCAGGGTGCCCAGGGATGCTGCTTTGGGAGGTAGCTCTGTGTGTGCCACTGCCCCAAGTGGAGGGCAGGCCATGTGGGAGCCCTGCCATGATCCGGGTACTGCTGGGGCTGACTGTTGCCCTCCTGGGACAGGCATCAGAAAGGCTGTGCCAACAGCATGCAGGGACAAGGATCTCCAGTAATGGCAGCTAAGCAATGTTAATGGGGTGTGCGGTACAGATAGCAAGGCTTTGAAGCCCAATTCTAAACCAAGGAGAAAATAATTCTTCTAGTAGGGCTGGAGAAAATGGCATCTTTTCTATCTAAGAGCTCTGTGCCAGTTTCTTCTTCTTTTGTGCACTCCCTTTTTATCTTTGTATGCAGTTTCCCAGGCTGCCTTCCTTAATGGGCTTTTGCAAATCCTGCCTGCAGAGAAGGGAGCAGTCTGGTGCTCTGACTCCCGTGTCAGTCTCCACAGCTGCTAAGCAGGGACAAGCTATTCTCTACCCTCCTTGCTGACTGACTCTCCCCTGCATCGTTCGTGCAGTTTCTGAACCAGGTGCCATCATCCTCTGCAGAATCCTGGTGGTCAGAGGTACCCTTGTCCTGAAGATCTGCCCTGCCCCTTTGGTGTCGGAGATGTTGTGCACTTAACTGTGTAGCTAACTGAAATCGCCAGGGGGTTTGTCACTGTTAAGATCTAGCATTTAGGTCTGCAGAAGCAAAAGTTATCTTAAATCCAGAATGACACTGGGCATGTTTTACATAGTTCCCAACAATTTGCAATTCCATCAGCAAAAATGTTACGCTTCGGGGCCTGGTGCAGAAACACCGCTAAGGAAACACGAAGATGTTTTCCAACGTCTGTCCCAGTTCAGAATTATCTTCCCCTTTCCAGTCTCTTTATACCCGTACCTTGGTGGGAAAGTGTTCAACAGGATGTATTTTTACAGCTGAAAGTAATTTTATGTGAGATGCAGTGTGATGCATTATTCCTGTTGCAGAGAGGGCTGTTTTCAAACATACTTAATAAGTTCATTATTATAAATATGACTCCTTGAAACTAAGTGAAATGACAAATGACTGGAAGTTTCATGGATTTTGTAATTTAATTTTTATCTTCTTCTCCCTCTGATTCTTCCATAATCAACTTCCCCCAAATATACACAATTAATTATTGATAACCAGCCCCCTGCACTTCGTTACCACTTCTCAATGCCGGACGGCCCAGCCATCGTTTCATTAATAATACACTGAGCCACTCGATTGCAGATAACCACGGCAAACAATGGCTTTTCTCCTACATTAGTCCGAGTTACACAGTGATATTTTCTCATGACTGAGACCCTGGCAAATGGTGCTTGCAAGACACAGAGCTGTCTGCAGGCTGCAGAGCACGGGGCAGTGGTTCCCGGCTCCTGCTGCGTGGGGAGCAGTGTGGCTGTGGGCCCAGCCCGGCCCTGCCCTGCCAGCAGCTGGCTGGGGGTTTCTGCCAGGCTTTCTGGTGCCTTTGTGCTTTTCACACGTTTGCCACTTCTTTCTTTGTGATACTAAAGAGGAGTGACAGCTAAGCTAGGACTGGCCTTTTGTTCAGTTGTGCTTCTCCTGGATGATTTTAACCTATTTTTGGATGAAAAGGAATTTTTTTCTACTACGAAAGGGCTTTGTTTTGAATCTGGAGAAGGCATTTGATCTTTCACTGGATGATCACATTAACTTTCCAACAGTGCCTAACTTTTCAGTATCCAGACTATTTCCTAGGTGAAGCTTCATACTCAATGAAAGCAGGTTGTTGCTAGAGGAAGAGAGGCAAACCACTTACTGCACACTAATTTTTGGTCATTTTATTCAGTCTGTGCTAATGTGCTGAACCCTGGTAGATGTTCTGCAGCGTGTAGCACACCACACATTCACACCTTTCCATCCATGCTAGATGTGCTTTCCTGCAGGTTCTGCCCTCCTGCTCCCAGCTGGGAGGATCTGCCTTTGCTGCAGGCTCGCTGTGCCAAGAACGTGTCCTGGTCACCAAGACGTTACCACAGTTAAACAACACTTAGCAGACTGCTGGCTGTTTAATTGTGAGTAGCTGATGTTTTCTCATCTATATGATTTATAGAAGGTATACCTGAAAGAGGATGGTAGTAAGATGAAGTTTATATCAACAAAAAATATATTAACTTCAGGGAAAAACTAGGCGCGTTTTCTGTGATATGCTTACCCGGTACGTCTTGCTTTCATATCGTGCCTGATGAGATGTAATTCTGTGTAATGCACAGAACCTTACCAGAAAATAATCATGAACAAACCTTCTTAGGTCTAAAGCATCCATTTTACATTATTTCAGAATTGGCAGCAATATCTTTCCTCCACCACAGACATAGCATATATGATCCATACTTTAATAAAAAGCATTTGGTTCCCCTTCTAATATTCCATTCAGCAATTGAAAAAGTGTCACTCAGGACTGGTGGGCATTTTCCCCAGGTGTGTTTCTCGATGCAGCAAGGCTCTCAGGCCAGAAGCACCTCCTGCTGCGTGCAGTTGTTGCAGAGTCATTGGCCAGAATGGATTGACAATAGGCAGTCTGGACTTGAACATGTGCTGCAAGCTGTAGAGAAGTAAATTCCGGCATTCATCAGGTGGAACAAGTAGTTTTCAGGAAAGCCCCACCTTCTTCTGATTAGTCCTTTTTTTTTCTTGCAAGATCCATCCCAGGCCCTCTTCTTCGCTGTCAGCCTCCAATTCCTGCTGAAGTCAATGGGTGCTGCAGACACAACTCAGAGACATAGAAGAGACTAGGTGTTTCCCTGAGGATAAGTGCTTCCCCTCCTTCCCTGCCCCTCACTACTTGTAAGTGATATACAAAGAGGTCTTGAAGAGCTGGAGCAGGGAAAACTTCAAACTTACGCCTTCTGGGTCATCTTTTTATATCCTAAAATAAGCTCAAAGCAAAGAGGCCTTTAAAGGTTTTTCTTTCTGTTTGAATGCTATAATGAGAAGTATATAAACTGACATTGATCTCTTCCCGTTAGGGTTTGTTATGCTGAGGCACTGGAGATGTTTTTAGGTGATAAAGTTGTGCTCAAGTACTCTGTAAATAAATGCGGCCATACGGTGATTTGGTTTACATCAAGAACAGCTGACCTGAACGGAATAGGACTATAACAGGCAACTTTTCATTAAAGCATCAGAGCATTACAAGGACAGTGGGGTTTGTCACAGTCCTTAGAACTCAACAGAGCCCACTGTGCGTGAGCTTTTCTCAAGGATAGGGGAAATGGATTGGATCTAAGTCTGGCTCCCTAAGGTCTCCTCTTGGCTCTGTTGTCATCCTTGGTAGCTGCTGCTCACTCAGATCAATGTTTCTGTGAAGTAAAGTATTCTTGCCATTGAAAGAAGTCTAATTTAGATGCAGCCTAATTTAATTTGCTCTGTTTGGACATGCTGCGTAATCTGGTGCTGAAAACTGTATCTTAGAACAGCTTTTCTTGACTCTACTGACAATTACACACATTAAGTGGTTTTGCCTTTTGGGACAGCGTGTTCACATCTTTGTGGCAGGTTTATATTTGTTTTATTTAGGTGCTATTTCAAGTCAGGGTTTATGTGATAACCACTTGGGCAGACAAATTAGCTGTTTCTCTTCTAATTAATATCTAATAACTTTTATTGGAGGCCTTCAAGAATATTACTAATGAAAATATTTGAGATAGATTACTCATAAACAAATAGTTACGTCTTCATTCCTAAAACATCATTTAAATCTGAAAATATTATCACACAATTTCAGAAAGTTGTGGGTTGCATCCAGTGTAAATGTAATGATTACATTAGCATTGCATTCACAAGCTGTCAGCTGTCAGATTTTACTGGTAAATATATTGAAGTAAATAGCAAAGCAACATTGCAATTTCTTATGTTAATGTGGTTCTGTAGCTATTAAACAGGCTAAATACAAACAGAAAATAAAGCTTGACACTATAAAATTCTGACATAGGAGTGATGTCTCCCAGCCGCTCGTGGCATGAACGGAGATGTGGGGCCAGGGCTGCAGCTACGATCGGCTGTCTCTGGGCATGGCAGGCACTGCCCTAGGGTCTGCCTTGCTGACTTAGAGACATGACATCATGTTTGAATGGGATTTGCCTTATGCTGGGCCGTTGGAGGGTGTGAGTTTCTCTCTTATTGAATTTTTAGGCAGATGGCAGAGAAGAAAAGTTTGCATTGTAGGGATGGCAGAACTTTGAGGCAGTTGGAGATGTGCTCTAAGAGAGAGGTGAAAGGCTATGGAGTGTTCGGATGAACAAAAATTCTGGGCTCCTTCTTTCTGTATGTCAGGAAAATGACTCTTCCTCCCCACCAAAAGCAGACCCTTTCCCTGCTGCAGGCTGAGCGTAACACTGGAGCAAGCAGTAAAATATAAAGTGCACCATCTTACAGCGTGACATATCATTTTTCCTTGACGTCTCATAACTTACCCTTTTCTACAGCTTTTTGTTCTGAGCCAAATGTCACAAGTTAATGCATGAATAAATGAGGACGGTTCTCACCACTTTCATGATATGTTGCAAAATATACACAGGTGGTGCTTTAAAGCTTGCCATTTGCCTCAATAACTAAATACCGTTTGCATTTTACTGGCTTCTATGTGTGTCAGATCCCACACCTGTTCAAGACCTATTTCAGTAGACATTATACCAGATCCTATATTTTACCTCTTTCCAGTGGTAAATAGGTCAGTATTTCATGACAGAAATCTATTAAAGAGAAAGAAAGTGTTCTGTCTGAAAGGAAATACGGCACGTATGAGATTAAATTAAAAATAAATTGAGTAATAATCAGTCAAAAATAATAGAAGTGCTGAAGAAATCCACCCAAACAGGAGGAGTGAAAAGCAAACCAAAGCACACAAAGAAACCCCGAGCTCAAATTCTTGTGGCTTAAATTCATGTTTCCATGAAGCTGTGAAGTATGTATTTAATTTAAAACCATGACTTGCCCAGCTGTAATCAGGTTGAAGCACATATGCTTGAAGTTATACATGTTCTTATGTACCTGGCTGAAGCGGTCCACCTTACTGAGCATCTCTAGACAATGTCTGATTACACATGGTCAGTAAACACTGTTATGTTCACAGTTTTTCTTACACTGGATATTCTTTAAAGCACGGCATATTTGAGCACGCTCACAGGCCGTGTGACACCAGATGTTGTGACTCGTGATGAATGCTACCAAGATTTACATGAGGCTTATTCTGAATGCATACACGATGCAAACGATTGGTGGCTTGGGGAAGAGGTGATTTTTACTGTTTCTGTTAATGCAGATGTTGCATGTAAGAAGAACTCCTTGCACCATTGAGGAGTTAGGGCCTAACTGGAATGGCTGCTGCTGCTGTTCAGCTTGCTGTTCTTTGGTAAGGTGCTCAGAGTAGTTCCAGTGCAAATTTGAGCAGGCCCTGCCTAAAGCCATCCATCATCGTCTGCAGACGTTTCATCTTGTGCCTCTTGGCCCTAGCTAAGGACTTTGACTCGCTCTGAATGAGAGTGTTCGTGATGTTTACAGTTTACATTAAGTGGCTTTTAGAAAGGAAGAAAAGCTTTTACTTCATGAATTAATCGTTCTGTATATATTATTATGATGGTACTAATAGGAGCTAGTATACACAATAAAAGCAGAATCAAAACACATCAGCTCTGGTTGTCAGGAAAATCAGAGTTTTTAAGAGTTGCACGTACGCAAATTAAATTGTGTTAAGAAATTTGTAATGCTATTAGACGGCATTTAAAGGCTTTAGATTTATAAACCAGGCACTAGGTTTTCCCATTTCCCATTGTCAGTTAGTGTGAGCATGCACTGACAGCCAAACTGGAGAAAACCAGAGCCCAAAATGTAGGCAAGCCCATGAACATCTCTTGGTGCAAAGCTAGTGAAATGAGCAGCCACGGGCTCAGATGGAGAGGTGCTTATTGCTCACGTATCCAGAATGAATGCTTAGCACTTCCCATAGTGTTCAGAACCCTAGCTGTCCTGTTCCCAAGGGGGTTCTGCTCCCAAATGGAGCAGTTTGCTGAGGACAGGATGGAGCTGGTCTCAGTGGAGCTGTGGGAGGGCACGGCAGGGCTGCTTAACCTCATCCTCAACAGAATATTTGGCTGATGTGCTAGCATTTGGTATGACTTATTTTGTATCTTCCTCTAGTTATTTTGGGGGTAGAAAACCAGGCTAGGCTGGGTCTCTGTTGATGCAGCTCTTGGGGGGGTCACAAGTGCAAAGAACTCAGGTCCTCGTAGCACAAACCCTAGTGCAGATGTGGTCATTTACCCAAGCTTCAGGGCTTTCCTGAAGTAGCTTGCTCGGTGTTTGCTGGGAGAGTCTGCCTCTGCTGATACCTTTACTGCTACACCATAGTCAGGTTTCCCCAGAGTCTGCTCGCATATGGATGCTGGGATGGCCAGAGGACCCTTAAGGCAGTGTCAGAATACAAATAGCACAGAAAGGAATTGGTCATACTCTGACCATGGAAAAACAGCTATTAACCTTGCAACCGAGATGGACTGCTTTGAGACCAGTCCTCACTGCCACCAATGGCTTCGTAGCAGATGTCCAGGAGAGTCCTCAGGGACATCTGAGCCACGGCACTCTAACCTTCTAATGTATTTGTTCGGATAAAAAGAGAAACGCAATTTTCACTCAGATGTTTCTTGTTTGTTCTTCATCAGTTCCTAACTATGGCATTTACCAGTCCGAACCATGCGCTGCTTCATCTCCTTGCAGTGCTGTGCTGCACTGTGTCTTCTTGGAGCTCTGCAGGAGCTCGGCTCTGGCTTCTGATAGCAGGAGGTGGAAACTGCACAACAGAAGGACCAGACACTGCCAAAAGTTTACCTTACAGTGAGCTATTGATTTTCTTTAGGCTAGCTTTGGATTCCAGAGCTTTAGCCATCATTTTCAAACCTGGTGCTGCAAAGTGTTTCTTGTGTCTGTTGACCATAAAATAGGATATTGCCATTTTTAGCTGCTGGTAAAAGCTGAATGATAGATTTCTCTTTGCAAAGTTTGAATTTCGATGACTTTCCATTATCCAAATAAAACCCTTTTTGACTCTTCCTCCCATGACACAGATTAAGGGGTATTTTTTCCTCGAGTATAACAACTGTTTATGGCACTGTGTGCATCTCTCTGTGTGCAACGCTTGTTTGCACCATCGTGTGCCTAACCCTGCTACTGAGAGTGCTGCCATAGGAACACACCTGTTTTCACAAAGACCCAAATAAATCAATCTGGATGTTTACCTATCCTTGTATGTATGA
Source organism: Cyrtonyx montezumae (assembly GCF_038088225.1). Lineage (NCBI taxonomy): Eukaryota > Metazoa > Chordata > Aves > Galliformes > Odontophoridae > Cyrtonyx > Cyrtonyx montezumae. The sequence goes on along the minus strand of NW_027072056.1, from coordinate 7,147,308 downwards.
AAGTTCTACTGGTCTTGCAAGATTTCTTATGCATTTCTTTGCTTTGAACAGCAGCTATTGCTTTACAAACGCTGACTGCCATATTGTAAAGTATCGGCATGATCTCTCTAGGAATTAGGTTGTATTTTTCCAGCTGAGGTTTATTTATCTACATTTCTGCATTGGATTGGGAATAAACCCTTTTAGATTGGCTGTTCCAGACGGAGTGTGGTGGAATGTGGAACGAGCTTTCTACATGCCATCAGCTGAGGACTTCTGCAGAACCTGAGGCGAGTGCATGGCTGGCGGCTCTGCTGCTCGTGCTCAGACAGTGCTCTCCTGCTCCAGCCACGCGCTTGGCTTCTAGACTTGTGTTTGTTTGAGTTGTGTGCTGCAGGAGCACACAGAGACATGGGCATTGTTCTGCTGGCACGGAAGCTAGCTGGACATGTTACTGTTTATTTTTCTGAAGCTATGGGATCAAGTACTTGATATGGTTAATTTATTATGAGACATAAATTGAGTAACATGGTAAAGAACTTACTGCAAAATGATGGACAACTTGCATTAGAATTCCTCTAATAATGCTGTACAATGTTCATTTATTATTATTATACATCCAAAAGTGCTTTTGGCACAGTTTTGACATACTCTACTAACAGACATCCAGACCAAATTTATTGCCCAAGATAGATCCCTGTAGGAATGGCAAACTATCCACGTGTTCCTGGACTGTCAGATACACGCTCTGCCAGCTATCCAAACAACTGCAGGCAGGCAGCCAGAGAAAACATATTATAACTTGTTATAAAACTCTATTTTGACTTGCACCTTTGTTAAGAAAATAGGGGGCTGAATTTTTAAGTAACAATAATAGAAGAGAACCTTTTGAATTTGGGAACCAGTAATCTGAAGGCAATTCAGTGACCCATCAGACTAATCACATATAAAGTCTAGGCACAAGCATTCAGGAAGGTTCTGAAGCCAGTGTGGGGAAGTGAAAAGCCAACTCCTGTGTCTCCCCATTCTTTTTTTTTCTTCTCCTTATGATTTAGTATTGAACAACGATGAAATATGTCATCCATAATGGGAGAATTGGCTGAAGCGATTTTCCATTAATTAAAAAAATGTATGGAATCTGGGTCAGTCTCCCAGCAAAATACCCAATATAAATTGATTCAGAGAGCCTAATCCATGAAATATATGATTTCAGTTCATTATCTGATTTCTGAAACACTGCAGTACCTGAGGATCTTGTTTTCATTATCTGGGCGGATGGTGAGTAATCCAAAGTTCCTCTAAAATCAAAGGGTGCTTTGTAGCTTCCCCAAGATGGAAAGTGTACTGGACATGTCTGAAGTGCATTCAATATGGAGAAAGCATGCCAGGTCTCCTTCCCTTCATCGTGCAGTTGCTGTGCTATGCCTGAGGTCGCTCCAGAAGCAATGGGCCAAATCACGCTTGCTGGAACTGTACGTTTAGTTTGCTTGAAAACAAAAGAATTACAATTCTGAGAAAGGAAAACAGTCTTTAGTTGCATATCCAAAAATCTTCCACTGATTTCAGGGAGCATAGAGCTATATGAATCTATGAATTTGTAGATTATTCCAGTTCCCATTTTTTTGTAATGGTAAACTCCTCTTGGCTTCTGATATGCTCTTCTCTCAGGAAGCCTGCAAGAACATCCAGCCTGCACAGGCAGTAGGATGTTGGTACATTTCTCTGTGCGTGTGTGGCATCAAGAATGATAATCTTGTTTGAGGCCAGACTGTTCCATCTTCAATAACTTCAGCAAAGTAGATTTTGAGATTTTGTTGTTTTAAAATCAGAATCTTTTTATTCCTATTTAATTAGAAGTAGTTCAACAGATTTGTAATAAAGGATTTGAAATCACTCTAATTTAATGGAAGCTCTTTCCTAATATGAATGATAGAACTGGTACATGACTAATCAAATATATTAGTGCACAGAATGGAGATTGCATAGACTCATTTGTCTTTTTGGTCATGTTTTATATTGTCCATTTTTTTACTTTTTTTTTTCCAGTTTCCCTTTACTTTTTCTCTGAGTTTCAACTGGACAAATTCACTTACAGTTGATTGCAGTATGGTCCTGGAGTAGATTACCTAGTTCTTAATGGATTGTATTTCTGCAAGACCATTTATTAGGGAGTTCAGGTTTACAGAAAATTAATACAAGTATCAAAAGATTTGTAATATTAAATATGTTTCTGTGTACCATGATTTTAACTGTTCCATATATTTATATGAAGTTGTATCATTTTTGTAGACCTAGTAAGTGATATCTCAAAGAAACACATTTGCATCTTTCCATAGGGTTTTGGTATTACACTCCATTCACTTAAGATATTTTAAGAATCAAGAAGTCTTATAAAAGTTAATTAGGTCTTTAAAAATGTGAAGAGTAATCAAAGAGTTTTGCTTCATGTCTGAATCTTGGTGCTAGACTATTGGCATCATATTGCATGATTAAGAGTCACTCTCCTAATTTAGCTATTAGACAATCATTAGCCTGATTACTACGTATTGACTACTGTACTTAGCTCACAGATCATACTACAGGAGGGAAAAAATACACCGGGAGTGAGGAATAATTTACCAGTGACAGCTTTGCCTAACAGTTCCCAGAGCTGTTTTGGTTTTTGAAATGTTTCCCCTTTCAAAGTAAATTCTCACCTTGGCATTTAGAGACGTAAAGGCCTGTCAGGTTGGTTTAGCAGTTTGTGGCTGGGGCCAAATTTGTGCTCTGTGTGAGGCCAAGTGCTCCCTATGTGCCTGAAGATCCCTCCAAAGCCAGACTGGATTTTCATAGTCAGAGGTAGAATTTAAATTCAGTGACTTTTTTTTTCCCCTTTTCCCTTGGCCCCAAACACCCTCCATCCCTAGGCTCCAGGCATCCTCCAGGCTGTTCCCACCTTGCTGTAGCCCTCTCTGGTGTGGGACACCTCACCTGGCCCTAAGGCTGTTCTGGGTGTGCATAGCTCTGCCATTCTTCACCCCCCCAAACGCTCATGGAAATGGGCCATAGCTGAGCCTAGGGATGGACGACCAGTCCAGGACCGACATTACTGCTAAAGTGCATTCCGATCTAATCAATGCCTTGATTTCTTCCTTCTGAGCTCCTTTTGTCATAATCAGGCTTTTGGAAGACAAAGTCCTTAAAACATTGCTCTGTATCATCTGCACTCTGCAGCGGGATGAATGCCATCCATAGCAAGTAGATAATTTAGCACCTATCTCAAAATGTAGTAGTGGATAATCAGTGAACACTTAAACGATCAGGAACTTAGCTACGGTTTGAGAGACTAAAAGATGGAACTCAGATCTGCTGTTGCAATGTTCTGTATGCACTATATAACGCTAAGTACCCATACAGACATTTATATTAAAAGATAACGCTAAAGTTGTTGGGCCTTAAACCCATGTAATGCATTTTTATGCTCTCACCAAGTAATCTTAAATTGTTTCCCTTGTCAGTATGATTGACTGATCCTGATTGAAGAATCTTTCATTGTCAGCGAATACCTTTTTGTTTTACAATGTCCCTAGTTAGCTGTAAACCCTGCCACTGCTCGCTGCAAGGAGCTGAGCCTGCCAGCAGTGACTGCCCACAGAAATGCAGGCCCTTTGAATGTCGCCTCACAAAAGTTTATTTTCCATATCAAAAGACGTATGTGCCACACAAAAAGGCTAGATTGTTTTAGCTGGAAAAATGGAGTTAAGCACAGAAATAGAGACCCAGAGGAAATACCTGACCCAGAGCTGCTGGGGAGCCCTGACGTGCCACAGCCAGGCTGCAGGTGGGCACTGGGATGCAGCACCCGGCAGGATGCCAGCCCTGCTGGGCTCTCAGGGCTGTGGAGATGAGGAGCCCTCCTCCCACATCTCTGCAGCGTTCTGCAGCACTCCTGAAGGCCTTTTCCTTTTAGGATCATGGTTCAAGCTCTGCAGAAGGTGCACACAGCCCCCAGAGGCCATGGCCATTGCACGGCCCATGTGTCCCAACTTCCCCGCTCTGGGCTGTTTCCCCAGTTAGGGCAGCTCTCCTGATGGGAGGTGACCGGCCTGGAAAACAGGACCAGGCTCGGTTCTCTGAGGCTTTCAGCTGTATAAAGGGTTTAGATCAGCTTTGGACAAGTTTCTGAGCTGAAGCTTTTGTGGGGCATGAATCTTTTTTCTACTCACGTCAATGTGTTTTGAATCAGGCCCCTTGTTGGGACAGGCTGACTCTTTTGATATATTAGCCTGTTGCTGATTAAATGTATATTTTGCTTTTTAATTTTCGCTTTTTGGGGGTAGCCATTGCTCTAATGGAGACCCATTTAGCCATTGCTATAGATCAAAAAAGCCAAGCTTCCTCTGTGCCACTATGGATTTTCCATGGAGCTGCCCATAAGAGCCTTGAAGTTATTAAATCCTTTTGTTTTGCTGTCAATTAAAGACGGGTAAACATCAGTCAAGGAAATTTTTTTTTTCCTTAGTAATTAATCAGTGAGCCCCTTCTCTCACTCTTCTCTGCTCTCCCTTTTCATTCTGTGCTTCGTTTTATGTCTGTCCTCGTTTCTAATAGTAGCAGGCAGCTGTACAGCGTGGACCTAAGTGCTTTGGTAGCAGAACTCTTCCTAGATCAGCCATAGCCTTATAAATGATGACAAACACTGTTACACATGTCAAAACATGAAAGAGAATGCTCCCTATTTTATTTTATTTTATTTTACTTTACAGGACTGCTTTGCACACAGCACACACAGTGTTCTTTTACATTAAGAAATTAGTTACATTTCCTTGATGGCTCACTTTCTTATTAGGTCACATTTGGCATAACTATTCAGGACTACTTCTAATTATTCATGTAATATCATCTTACACATGAAGATGGCTCATTTTCCACTAATTTCTCAACCCTGTTTTTCTTTCTGTAATGGCATATGACCAGCTCCTAACGTAAAATGAAAGAAAGGAGGGTGAATAAAAGGATAGGAAAAGAAAAAGAGCTCTGCTGTACAACCGAAACGGGTAATTATGCTCCTCTAAGCACATCGCTAGAGCCCAGCTGGCACAATTAAAGAAATAGCTGATCAGTTCCAGTTATTGATTCTGCTAACATGTTTGTTCATGGTTGCTTCTTGTCTAATTAGTTTTTTCTGCTTTCTTAGTCTGAAAGCATACCTTTTCAGTCAAATCTGTTTTCAGGCATCAGATAGCAATGCTTTATTTAGAACACTCACTAGCCAGTTTCTTTAATGCAACAGTACTTCACTTTTTTTTTTAACCCCAACGTGGGTCTGATCCTTTGGAATTGTACCGAACTTTGTAGTGCAGTTGGACACCATTGGAAATGTGAGGGAGTTCATCCTTGCAGGGAGATAACTGCACCTGCTGTGAACGTCAGGGCAGAGCCACCTCTCACATCTTGCAAGAAGTTAGAGGCTGTGCTTGCCAGCTCGGGAAGAGAGAGTGCTGAGGCCCTGTACTGCATGTTGGCTGGGTAGGCAGACGGTTTTAATGCTCACTGGTTCTCCCTGTGCATGTGAATCTGCTCGGATATTTTCCCCCTTTTGACAAAACAGCTCCTATGTAGAAAGCTGCTCTTTAGCAAAATGAGACCTGGCAAAGAAAAGTGAATCGCGACTTTAATGGGAATCCAAGGGTACTCTTTTTTGACGTTTTTGAAGTGCAAATGTGTAACTGTCCATTTTACATAAAAATAAAGGGGACTGACTATCAAAAACAAGAAATAACTTCCCTACCCTAGAATCACACCCTGTGAAAACATTCAGAAATACAGCTTTTCACACTTCTTCAGAACAGCAGCAACAACGGAGAAGAACTCCTGAACTGATCTGCACAACAGAAAATCTCTTTCCCAGCCCGTGCTGGTGCTGGTGTTTGTGTTCCTTTGTGCTGATAAGCAGCTCTTGCACTGCACCTCAAACATGACTGCATTTCAGTGGCAGGTAAAGCTTTATATATTTCAATAAAGAATAAACACAGCATTGCTCTCTGAATAACTTTTATCTCATATTTAAAAAACACCAAAGAGGAAAGAATGTGCTGCAGCCTTCATGACACAATGCGTGTGTCTGCACACACGGATGAGCACAATATGTATAAAATGGATAGCAGTAGTCTGACAGATTTAAAGGTGCAGAACATTGAAAAGACATCATAATTCTGCAACTTAAATACGTTGTTCAGGCAATGATTTCTTCAGAAAAGAGAATTGCTTATTGCTTTGTGCAAAGAGATTTGAGAAGTGCATTATCTGGTCTGAGAGAGTAAAAATGACTTTTATGTCTGCTTGAATCATGCTGTTTTTAAGATTTCTTTTTGGGTTATTAGATCTGTGTAAGTAAAGGTTGCTATTAGCTGCCTTCAGTGCTCAAAGATGTACACATCTCTGAGATACTGCAATATTTTTGTTTGCAGTAGTCACCTTGTCTTTGTGGCTGATGCTGCTGTTTGCTGGTCGTCCATTTTCCACTGATGGCAGCTGTAAGCAGAGGAAAGATCCACCTGCCACTGGCTGTCATTCCAGGAGCATCCAGCACAAACATCCGTGAGGTTCTGGTGCACAGGGCTCTGTCACCTCTGCCCAGCTCAATCCTGGCCCCTCCTGCCCTCCCTCCTTCTGCACTCTGGAACCATGTGCCCAAGTGTCTTTCTGCGGTCTCTCCCCGCAGCCCCGTGGCTCTCCACATGCAGAGGAGCTGTGGGAGCAGAGATAGAGGCAGCCTTCCAAGTGCCTCCCCTGCCCCAGGCCATTGGAGAGGCCATGGGGACATGGCGGCCGCGTGCTGTGGAGGTGAGAAGGCTGGGCACTTGGCTGGGCTCGGTGCCTTGCTGGCCCTTGCGGTGGCTGCTGCTCGTCGTGGGAAGTTTTCCCTCTTCCTGCCATAAAAAAAGATGTAAATTGCAAAAGCACAGCACTCCTAATAAAAACACTGTGCATTTATATTTAAACACTGAAGTCACACCGCTCTCTATTGAAAACCACTCGGCTCTGTTGTTGCACATGACTGGAGCAGAAAGAGGCCATTATACTCGGCAAAAATGTATTTTCCTTGCTCATTTTCCTGGAAACAAAACCTTCGAGCCCGGGTGGCACAAACCTCACCAAATGGTGCTGATGAAGAGGGAGAAATTGCACATGGCACCAAGTCACCATCCCCGTCCGAGGGGATGGAATAAAGCCCCAAACTGGGGCAGCAGATGCCTGCGTGACGCGGCGAGCCCGCCTTTGTGGGGCACGGAGCAGCGTACCAATAAAGCTCTCTCTGGCTGTTATAGTTGTGTTCAATAGCAATGACAGCTGTCAGGGAGCTCAGGGACTCGCTGTGATGCCTTCGACATTTTAATCACTCCAGGAAAGGCACGGGAAAACTGTTTGTGTTTGGAGCACGGTTATTGCCATATGATATTTAAAAGGAGTCGGTAATTGTTATTTACCTCAAAATTAGAAGGAGCTTTTGCTTGTTGTGGTACAGCTCTCATTACTGTAAGCACAAAGGACAGGTCCTCCTGCATTCTAATTCCGTGCGGTTAATTGGTGATCTGCATAGCCCCTTCACCACCACACACTCGGTCCTCAGACGAGGAACTATTTTTCCCTGAGAAGCTCTACTGACAGATTTTAATATTCCATTAACTTTGCAGTTTTGCTGTAACACTGCATCCCGAGACACCGGGGCACTTTGATTCAAACTACAGGAAATTAATTTTCTCTCTTTTATTATACCACCAGTAACTACCTTAAAAAAGAAAAAAAAGGAAGAAACTTTAAAACTACTGAAGACATGAGTATAATATGTAAAAATGACAGGAAGAATTATGAATTTTATTTCCAGAAGAGGAAGAAGAGGGGGGTAATTATAGTGCTGAACCATTGTATTCAATCTGAAATTAAGATACTTTTCTAAGACATGAAATTCTCAGAGTGAAGAAATGATGGGAAGTAAATCTTTGTCATTGAAAGGCATTAACAGTTGTTAACCCCTTTTGCTGCAGCCAAAATGTTTTGACTGAATATTCCTGCAAAAATCACAAAAATTGATATTGAGGAGATTGAACTTCATCCTATCTGAAATGACCACTACTGAGAGGAGGCAGAAAATATTGCTCCTTCCCTTTCATTGTCACCTTCATATTTGGATTGGGTTCAGCTTCTTGGTAATAGTCTGTTATGGCAAAGGCTGAGTTATTTGCAAGTTATGAGAGTGTTCTACATGTGGATGTAACACATATAGATGAATTTAGATGACAGACTCATCTATATTATACAGGCAGATATTTTGATTTCTATGAGTAATCTCAGTATTCCCTGAGCAGAAACAGTGGTTTAAGTAAAAACACGTTCAAATTGAAGAACATCTTGCTGTTCACATGCACACACACAGACACAACGGAAAACAAAGAAACACATAGATATGATTATATAATATGTGTTTTCTTTAAGTGCCCAGATGGAGCTGAGAGGTGCGCTGCTCCATCTGCCTGTGAGAGGAGATGTGGAAGAGGGGATGGATGTGGGAAGTCGAGCCCACCACATGGGCAGGGAAGAGGGAATGGCAGGGAATGGTTCGCTTAGTGCTGTGCTGGGGTGATGCACCACTCCCTGAGGGTAGCAGATGTCTGTCAGGAGTGCAGTCCCACTGTGGGACAGGGGTCTCAATTAACCTCTCAAGTTCCTTTTTTCCACTTTACTTTTAGCGATTTAGTGATTAAAGAGGGACAAGAGGATGGATCTGGGGAAACCTCTCTGATCAAGCAGTGAGTAGGAAGATACAGTAGTTTCTGAAAGGTGATTGTGTTGCCCATATTACTGGCATCACGGAGTCACATTTGGGAGGATTTAAACTTCTTTGTTCTATTTGATTTGTAATTTTAAGTCAAACAAAGATTTACAAGCTCCCATGCACGGATTCTCTAATAGATGCCATTACTCGCACAGAGGCTTCTTTTTGTTAATCTTAAACTGTAGAAGAAGGGATTTTCCCACTGAGTATTGTGTTGGGCTGAAAAAGACCTGAGATGTCTGCACATCTTCAAAATAGTGGGTGATATAATTGCCACACAAATTGCAGCTTAGGATGAGGAGGCATGGCAATAGCAAGGGGAGAGATCCTGCAGGCAGAGAGGCGGTTGCAAAGTGCTCACCAGATCTGCTTCAAAGCAGATGAGAATAGCCTGGAAGCTCTCAGCCTCAGCAAGAAAGGGAGATTTCTGAGGCATGTTTGGGTCGCGAGGGAAATGGGAGTCCTGCTTCTGAGGACAGGATGGGTTCCAGCACAAAGCAAACATGCTCTCTCTGTGCTGCTGGAACTGAGGCAGTCAGACAGAGACAGAAATTACTCAAAGCTTCTGCCTTCTGTCTTTCAAAATAGTAATATTCTCATAGTAGTGCTATCTTCAGTCTATCCTTATGGATTTTTGTACTCCATCTTTACCTGTTAACGAAGATCTATCCTTCTTTTTCTTTTTTTTTTTCTTCTTTTTTTTCTGTTTAAACATATGTAAAAAGCTGAAAAGCAGATTTTTGCTCGTATTTCTGTGCCACCTGTGTCAGATTAGGGCTGACCTGGGAGCTGCACTCGCTGCCTGCTGTTTTCACAGGGCTTCTGACAACCAAGACCTGCACTTCTATAGCATGGGTGAAGGATTAGTCACATGGAGAAGAACCTGCACACAGTAAGTGATGTGACACTATTTCCCGCTGAGATAATAACTCCACTTTCCTGACAGGACAAGTACAGAGGTAATTGAGATCTCAGAGAGATTAATTACATGTACATGGCAGGGACTATGGCACTAGTAGCTTTGTTACCATAGCTTTATGCTGTGTGCTCCGAGGGAAACCAAGCAGGGATTTATGAGCTTTTCAGTAACAGAGCATGCAATGGACACATGTGACTGCTGGAGAACTGTACTAAGATCTGGTAGTTAAACTCCAGAATTCAGAAACTTTTTCAATGAACTCTTTTGCCCCTCAGCCACATAATTTCTGTAGCCTGAAAAATTCTAGCTCAGAAGTGTTGATTAATCTATATAAAATCCCACATGGAAACTGACATCCATCCTTAACCAGCCCTGTAGATTCGTGAGACAAATCTGTATTTATTATTGATATAAGATTTTGTCTGTGAGGTGATAAAGGAGAGTGGAGCATACCTGTCATGTTTCTGTCACTTAGATTGGGTCTGTCAGGCCTCTGTGGTTTTAGCCCTGCCAACACAGTGGAGAGGAATGATAAATGCCAACTGTTTTGCAGTAAAGAAGTGAGTTTTGACTGAATTTGGGGTTAGAGACACTTGTCTTAGGTAGCTTTTGCTTATCCATACTTGTTTTCCTCACAACTGAAGATCCATGTGGTTTTTCAGCTTAATTCCATGAAACGCTATAATAAATTTAGGTCATCTTACTATAGTGATTTCTGAGCCTTGGAAATTTTACTTCTCTGTTCTGCTTTGATGCCTTGTGGAGAACCAGCTATAGCAAAACAGTATTACATTTTTATCTCAATCATAAATCCGTATCCCCTTGGCTTCAAGTGCTGGAGCTGGCACATGCTGTGCTCTGGAGCCAGTGCCGCGTGGGCTGGCAGCGGCCAGGCACAGCAGCTGTCTTGCTGTTGGTGTTCATCATACCAGCACTGAGCAGTCACAAAGATTTCCTCCTTCTTCCAATTTATTCGTAAATGCTTGCTGTGGGACAAATCTACTGAAAGGGCACTTTGGAGGCTGAGGCTTTCCATCACTGGCACAGCTACAAAGCCTGGCTGGGAAGCTGGGCTCCCTGCAGCGGGTGCTGCCTGGGCTGGGAGCTGCCTGTACTGAGTGATGCCTGCAGTGGTTGCTGCGTGTGCAAGGGAGCTTCCTGCCTGCCTGCAACGGGAGCTGCCTGCAACGGGAGATGCTTGCAGTGAGCGCTGCCTGCAGTGGCTGCCACTTGCAATGGGAGCTGTTTGTGGTGGGTGCTGCCTGCAATGGGAGCTGCCTGCAGTCTCTCCCCCCCCCCTCCCCTCCTGTTGCCATGGAGAGCAGATTTTGTCATGCACACTAGTGGGTCCCATGTCTCCTCTCTTCCAGGGTAATCTGCTGTCACTGCAGTCATCACAATAACTGGGCTTTTTTTTATTTTTTCAATATACTCTTCTCAGTACCACGTATCACTTTCAGCTGCCTGGGTGCATTCCTGACATTAGCACTGTGATGTGCTGTGCTCATTTGAACTGGGAGACAAAAGCCAGATGAACTGCGCTCAAAAAATTGCTCAGTACTACTGTATGCTGCGAGGTTACTTGGGATACATGCACTAGTGTTTCACCTTTTGTCTTTAAAGTGATGTAGGATGAATGTCTTTCAAATGAAAAGACAGGCAACTGAAAAAAAAGGGGGGGGGGAACAAGTAACAAGATCAAAGACGTAAATAGAACAAAATATGCACAAGAGATCTCATCTGAGATCAAAGATGTGAGCATAATTACCATGAATAAGACGTGCAGAGCTCACCAGAACAGAATGTTTTGTGTGCCTGGAGAATTCTGCAGAAATGAACCATTCTGTGGGAAATCGAATGCTCCACAAAGTGAGGAAGGGACATTTGTTCTGCAATGAAGGGGGAAAAGTGGAAAGCCCACTGTTACTGCAGTGCTGCGCGGAGTTGGCTGACCCAGGGCAGGGTGACAGCCAGCGAAGTAGCTCAGAAAAAAACTCCTAATGTTTGATCATAAAAAGGCTCTGATTTGGGTGGGGAAGAAGCCACAGATGCAGTTCTTAATCCTTGGGAGATGCACATCTCTCAGGCAGGCATTTCCAAGATTAAATGCAGTGATTGTCTTACAGGTGCAGCTGGAAAAAAACAATCGTTCTGTTAAAGTAACAATGCAGAGAGGAGTTGTACAGAACAAGAAGGATTTCTTTTCCCTAACGCTGTTCTGTCAGAGATTGTGAGTGCATCTGTGATTCTTAGGGCTGTTACACACATATGCCCAGAGAAATCGCCTATAAATTCAATAAATAAATAAGTTGCCTAGGAGAGTACATAAAGACATTTACAGTGACTGAACTGAGATTGAAAAATGCTGGTTGTTCCCAGGAAAAGATCTCATGAGCTTTATCCTGGTCCTGTATAACAGAATGCTGACTGATTCCCAGTGGAACCAGTGTAGATTTGTTCTTTTCTTGAGAACACACTCTGGCTGCTGCTCAGTCCTCGCTGTGTTCCAGGTGTACCTTCTCCATGACTATCTCAGGCATGGGGGAAGCGTGGAAACCTGTGGAGCTTTGAGAGTATTTATTATTAATTTTCATACCTCTCTTTCTATTGTTGTGAACCAGAGATTCAGACTCAGGTCCACATGTCAGTCTTGTTTGCACTTGGAAGAGAGGAAAAAGTGGAAAGTGTGTATGCTGAGCCTGCTGCCAGTGCTTATTTTCTCAGAAACATTACTGGAACTGTTTAGCATAGAGATTTGTATGGTTTTTGTGTTGTTGTTGCTGTTTTGTCAGGTGTAGACTGATCCTGCTACATATGAGCATTACCAAATGCTGTAGAATTTTTATGATATAATAATACATTTTAAAAGGTATCATTTTACCAGGCAACAAGTATAGCTTACTTGGGTGAGAAGTTGCACAGCTTCTTCTATTCTTGTTAGCACAACAGACTGAATTCTATCTTCCATCATGTCCCCACGTCGTTCTAAAATAGAGGTATAGAGATTCAATTGAGACAATATTTTGTGCTTTTGCAGGAGATGGAGCACTGTTCAGTCTTTAGTCCAGGATGATTTATGATTTATCATCTTAAGGTCACCAGGTGCTGTCAGATCAGAGACAGGGGACAGTTAATTCTGCAATGTGTACTACTGTTTCTGTTCTCCCGAGAGCTTTGGATTGGGCTTCCATGCTATACCAAGTCAGTAAACTCACTCAGAAAATGAATAATGTATATATGTGTATACGTATATATATATATTAGCTTGATGGTCTCAGTCATATTCACAAATCCTTTTGAAATAACAAGTATACCCATGTTTCTGGGCAGCCCACTTGCGATGTCCTGTGGGAGCTGGAGCATTGCTCAGGATGAGCTCCGCAGGTCTCTTCCAACTTCAGCCCTTCTATGGTTCTATATTTGGAGCTCCTCAGTCTCTTTATTTTGATTCAGATGATATAACAATAGAAACTCCTGTCTCATTTTATTCTATAAATGGGATCCATTCTAGAAAATGGACTCAACAGGAATGGTGATCACAAATTTCGTACTTGTCTAATATATTTAGTTATTTTCATTAGATAATGTTATGGGCTCTGGTTCAACTAAGTACTTAAATGCCAAAGACAGGCACACGAATAATCCTGAGGAAGTCAAGAGAGGTGCTTTTATAGTGAATACTTAAGCTTAAGTGCTTGGCTGAATAACAGCCATACTCTTGATTTTCATTAAAACTGTACTGAGAAGAGCATGTACATAGTTTGTGCGGCAGAGAGAAGAAGGCCATTAATTGCATGTGAGTCTCTACCTTCTACAATAGTTTTTGATGTTGACACTTGGCCTCAAGTAATGCAGAAAGACATAGCCTTGTCTCTGAAAATGTAATTCACAATTGCTGAGCAATGAAGTAAGCTGGACATGGCATTTAAAAAGTATTTTGGTCCACCTTCTTCCTAGGACTAGAGCCTTCCTTGTGATTCCAGCAGTGAAAGAGTTTTAGGGTGGGCATAAAGACCATGCAAAGCCTAGTTTATGTGGGAATCAGGCCCAGAGTGTGTATATCAAGGACTATTTGAATTACATTCAGTGCTGCTCACGACTTCTGCACATTATGGAGTATGTTAGAAATAAAATACTGCTTACAAAAGGGACTTATGTTTTCCATTCCTCTGAAAAAGAAATAAGGAAGAAAACATATCTGTGTCTGTTCAAAGGCTGCCCAAGGACAGCTTTCATTCTCTGTGACCCACTTATATAAACTGTTTCCACGAGAATTCCTCAGACAGTTATATTATAAAAAAAAAAGGAAAGAAAAAGCCTGATCAGTGCGTCCAATCTTCAGCCTGAGAACAGATCCAGGCTTGTAGCCATTGATAAATATTTTGCATCTCCTGCTACCCTTGCAAAAATTAAACAAGGAGGTGAGCAGTACTGGAAATGAGAAATTAACTCTATCCATGTAAATATCACATAGAGCAGTTAAAGATCCTTTTGTTTTTAAGAACTAGGTCACTGAGTTTTAGTTTCAGCTAGCACAGGTTGACATATTGCTCTCACATTATCTTTCTCCAGCCCCGTTCTTTTTGTGAGTACTTTTTGTGGGTGTTCTGTTGGTAGTGCCAGCCCTCCCAGAGCCCACCTGGAAGCAGTGCTCCCACTGGATTTGATGCCCACACCAGAGGCACCGCCCTGGCACACACATGAGGAAGGTGATGCTCACTGGAGGCTTATCAGATAGGAACCCCATCTCCTTTGATAGCTCACTGTGGGGCAGGTGGGCAGCACCGAGGGGCCTCAGCCTGCTCTGCACTGAAAATCTTCACCAGATCCAATCTCTCTGCCTTTCTCAGAACAGAGAGAAAGGAAACCTGTTAGGTTGTGGTATCATACCCAAGAACCAAATTAGTATGTGCTCTTTAGAAAAATAACAAAGCTTTTTCTTGCAGTTTTTAGTATTGCTTTTCAGCAGCATTCAACACTATTTGAGGAACATGCAGTGGGCAAGATCTGGGGGCTTATAGTATATGTTTACATCTCCCAGAACTTCCAGAAAGGAAAGAGAAAGTGCACAAAGCTCTAGTGAGCTCCAGGCAGTAGCACTGCATATTCGCAGAGAGGTCCTATGCAACAGAATAAGCTTGTTGTGGAAACTGGAGAAATGTGGAGATCCAGAGTTAGGTGTAGTAAAATACAGCAAAATGTAAATCCTTTGGGGCTTCTTGTTCTCAGTGACTAAACTAGCATCAAATATGCTGGGTGGTGTTGTTCCTAAGGAAGAAGAAAATAAAAACTAATAAAGTTTGTTGTTGATCACGATTTGAAGAAGTTAAGATAGTCACCATCTGCTGTACTAATGCCCTGGATACTATGTCATGTTAGGTCTACCAAAATGAAAAATAGATGAAAAAAAAAAAAAGAACAGTTTTATCTTGATACAAGCCCTGAATTCTTGTTGTTCCCATCATATGAATATTGAGTCATTGATATTTCATGTCACAAAGAATGGTTGAGATATCAGAGAAGCGGTTGATTTGCATAAGCATCCCAGAGGCATTTTTGGATGTCTAGCATGCAGAAGATTTAGCCTGTTGCCTTCACCCGGAGTCTGCTGTAATACTGCATGCCAGAGATGATAATTCATTTTGAGAAACATGATCAGAAGAACCCTTATGGAGGTGTGACAGATGCAGCTGTAGCCATCACATAAAGTACTTTCCCATAACCTGAAAAATGTATCTCCTGATTTTCTTTCTTGATGACTTTTTTAGGCATTGTTGAATTGTAGCTGTTGCACACAATGAAATACCTAAAAGAGCAAGGGGATAAAAAGGTTAAAGTGCTCACAGTCATGGTTTCATGACTTAATTGGACACTAGCTACTCAACTAGGAGCATTCCTCCAAAGAATGCTGGAGTTCTTGTAGGCTTCAAACAATGGAGATGCGTGGGCTGATGCCATCTGCAGCCTAGGGCTCGTGGAACAAAAAGATGTTTGAAGAAGAAGGAAATTCTCAGAGATATGGTAGAATGGGAATGATCTGAAAGTAATCAATCATTACGGTGACATAAATCACAACACACAACAGCCCACAGCCAGAAGATGTCAAATACCGCCTGCGGCGCGTCAGTCTCTCTGGCATCATCACTTTTGTGTGCCGTGCCACTGCTTTTTTGTGGGCCATCAATTTTGTTGGGTGATGAAATGCGAGAATGCTGCTAGTCCTCCTTCCTCACTAATGCAAGCTTTATGATTGCGCACCCTAACGTGCACTTAAGGCGCATTCATCCTTTGACCCGAACTAACAATCAATTGTGAACTGGGTGCCAAATCCACCAGATGTTGCTTGATCTCATAATTACGTTAGTGCCATTGCTCCAGCGCAACAGCATCAAAACAATACCAGCCAATCTGGGGCACAAAGAGACTCTGCAACTCTCATGTGGTCATCTGGTTCACGCCTGACGTTTTTGCCTAAAGCTCTCAGATGTTAAACTTAATTTTCCTTCCTTGATTATAAGCAAAATGATCTGTGCACAATATTAAAAAAACATTTATCAGCTGGAAAACAGTAAAAGGCATGGCATAAACTCATATAAATGTTAATGAAAGGCAGGCAAAATTAAGCAATATTATTGTGTTCTTCAAGCTCTTACACTCTTTAACTTAAAAGAAGATCTGGTAGGGGAAATTAGAACAGTTTGAGGATAAGCACAGAAAGCACTGTTTTGAAATTTACTCTCATTCTTGTTGTGGTTCAGAACACCGTCTCAAGTCCTGCTAAATGGAGCAGGCATAGCTCTCCTTTAACTTATTCCGATATTGATGAACGGGTCAACAAATAATCAGGAATCCCTTAATTCTGATAGAGTGGCTCTATCTTCCTGCTGTTGCCTATAAAAAGAAGCTTGACCTAGCAGCTGCATAGCTCCTACCAAGAAACTCTACGGAGTGCTAAAGCAACGACTGTGGCAGTTGTGTAATGGGATTTATTCCTCCAGGTTGAGTGGTGCCCTGCTGAAGGTCTGTAGGGCATTAAGAGTGTAAGGCTCCAAATCTCAGCACAAACGTATTTGAATGCAAATGGCTCAAACTGTTATTCTTTGTCTTGTGAAACTGAGCTGTGTAAGTGAAGCTGAAATATAACAGGGACGTTCTCATCCCATTTTTTTCTAGCTCTCTCACACCCCAAATCACTGGTGGGCCTGGTGCCCCTCTCATTCACTGGCTTCCCATTTTCTGGAGCTCTGACCCCACAGCTCAGCCGTGAGCACTGGGGGCAAATGTGGGTGCAGAACGGCACGTGGGACCAGAAATGCAGGGGCCCTGGCTGCTGCGCTGCCCTCAGGAAATTTCTGCTTTTTTAAAAAGCGTGAGTTCTCATCAGCAGTGATGGTGAAATTGCAGCGTTTTCCTTCTCTCTTGATTGTGGACTATAACGTCTCAAACATGACGCAAGGAAAATTGAAGTACCGGACAGCAACTGTCAGCTAAAAAAAGGATTTCTAAACAATACAATTTGGCTTCGGTGTGTCCTTCTAATGTTCTCCATTTTACACGATTTTCACTTCAAATAGAATATAAAGTCACATATAAGAGAAATTCTACTTCCTGCACTACTACAGTTTTAACCATAATGGCCCATGTAGACCAGTAGGCAAATTTTATACCCTAAAAGTTTCAAATAATTGCAGTTCTTTATGCTTCATATTCTTCATCTTTAATAAATGTTGTTTTACACAGTGCAATTATATTATGGGATGTAAAACTCAGAATAATCCTGAACCTTTTAGCAGAGCTGGGTATTTTCAGGGCGCACACACGTCTTGGCTCCGATCTAACTAACGGCACAAATCTGAAGCAATTTCCTTGAAATCAGTACAATTACATCAGCACAAACCCTATAAAAGTGGGATGAGAGTCAGACCCTTATTTCTTTTCCAGTCAGTTCTAGAGATATAGTATTTTCCATTTGGTCAAATGAAAAGAACTGTAAAGGGATAGAAAGAAATGATAGAACTAGATTTTATTATGTAACATATGGGAAACTTGGTTATTTTTTTACCATAAGCATATGAAGGAAAAGGAGCTGAAGTAAAGTGGAAAAAATTCATCTCAGGTGTTGTGTCATGAAATCCAAGGAAGTGACATCAAAGATTAAGTCTGGTCCATTTATTTTTAAGCTATGGTCTTTAAGTATCAGATTTTATGCCTGGATTTTAATGTGAATTTTAAAAATATCTTTTTTTCTTTTGGTAAACATAAAACCGAATAAGGATCCAAAAACCATAATCTGTCACCTTGGTACCAACGTAAGACCCTCATATCAGGCACTGAAATTCTTTTTTTGTTGGAGAAAGCGCAGAGCAGGGGAGTCAGGGCACGCAGAGCTGTAGGGCTGCTGGCACACGTTTCCCCACGGATGAGCTCGGTATGGATCGGACGTGGATCCGTCGTGCTGAGTTCTGCTCCGAGTCCAACACCAAAAACCTTTCTGTGGGAAGAAGTTAACTGGAACTGCTGAAGTTTCTTCTCATGGGTTATTTAAGCAGTACAAGATGTTGTTAATTCTGAGTTTCTTGCATGTTATTCAGGAAAGTATGTCTGATTATGTAAATTAAAAGTTGCTGCTTAGAAATATTTTGCTTGAGAGATTGCAAAGGCAACACAGTAAATGAATTAAGATCAGAGAGTCTTGCTCAAGTGAGAAGATGCATAAGTAACCACATGTGTTGTTGAAAAATACATATTGTTTACAACATACTCTTACAAGATCCTTAAATATTTCACTTTGAGGTTTGCTTGATATAAAATATTGCATTTGTTCAAGTTTGTCACATGGGCCAGGCTCTAAGCTGACTTGCAGCTACATCCAGAATAAAACCACTATGCCATCCCACTGCAATTTTGGATTTAATTTGGTTACTTTCCATCTCTTTAAGAGAAACAAGAGAGTTTTCAAACCAAAAGGCATTGACTGCTTACCTAATTAAAAATGTATCCATCTGCTGGTTTGGTGGCTGACTTGTTATTCAAAGCATGCGGATCTAAGTAGGTTGATTTATTTATGAAGACCTTATGACACTGAGAGATATGCACTCAAAAACATGTAAAAATGAATGTGGCTGCAGATGGGTAGATGCACGTAGATCTTTATGGGGTTCCAAATAACATAGTGTTTTGGAAATAGGCTTTACAGGGAAGAGCCTTTTGTGAGTTCAGCCTGGAAAGTAATGCCTCCTATGTTATGCTGTCAGCCTGCAACATCAGAGGTGGATGGTGGTGGTGTGGCAGCAGAAGCTGAACCTTCACACCAATATTCTGTTCCATTTTGTTGCTGTGTGACAGCTGGCAGCAGAGGGGCAGTCTGACAACATGGTGTCTGACATGGAAGGGTGCATAAAGCAAAGGTGTGTCACTGAACTCCCCCATGCAGAAAAATGACACCTATTGACACTGTACATGCTTGCTGAACATTCATGGAGACCAACGAGTGCATGTGAGCACAGTGAGGTGGTGGTTGGTGAGTTTCAGCACCAGTGACAGTGAGTCACATCCACTGCTGAACATATTTACAAGAGTGGCATGCAAGCTTTTGTTCATCACTGGCAAAAAAAGCAAATCTTACAGTGGTAGCTGTTGAGAAAAAGCGTTTTGTAGCTGAGAATTTGCTCAATCCAATAGTGTTTTTGTGCTCTTTATATCTGTTGTCCTTTCCGTGGAAATAAATAGGAGGCCTTGCTTTTGCAGCGATCTATGTACAACCGATGTGTATATGTTCCACATATTTAAGCTCCAACAACAAAGCAGCCAGCTAACATGCTGTGTGATAGTTGTACTCTGAATATCCCCTAGTGCCCTTTAAGGTGCAGTGATTGGTTCTGAAAACTTTGTGTGAGAGATTGACTCTTTGGGAGACGCTACATTTTCATCACTGCCTTATTTAGAGAATGTCTTAAAGGGAATTTTAATCAAAGGAGAAAATCATTATCACTCACAAATGTCATACATTGGAATCAGGGTAAATGCTCTCTTCTTCTATTTATCTTCATTGATATATTGGTAGATATTCACCAAATTAAATTTCTCAGTAACTGCACTAAGGCAAACAGAAAGCCAGGTTCTAATGGGTTTGTTCTTGATGCCATAAATATTGTTGCAGTTCTCAGGTAAAGTTTATTCACCGTTTTATTGGCCCTGGGAAGTTCCCGGTGTAATGAAGCCATCATGGGATTTCCACGCGGGGAGTGGAGCTGTTAGTGTTAAGTCTCACATCATTACTGCTGCAATTCCACTGGCATGAGCTGGCTTCTTAAACTAATATAATGGACTAATGCCCACGCTTTGTATACGGTGCTGTAAGCAAAGCTGAATTTGTAGGTGGTCTGCATTGGCCACCTGAGAGGTATAAGGAAAGTGGAGAATTACGTGGCTGGGAACAGTGCTGGAGGAGCTTTATGGCCTCTGTTTCTGTTTACAGCATGGTTTCTAATGGATCCTTCTCAGCTTTTCTTCCCTCCATGGGCCTGGCCACGTTTCTTCAGGTTTTGTGTACGTTTGCATGTGTGTTCACATTCATACGTGACAAAAGAGACAGAAATGATCCCTTTATAGACCACCTGACTGCACGGACACCCTAACAGATTGAAACCATCTTGCATCTAACTATGAAGTTGCTTTCAGCACAAGTGTATTTTGTACTGTACCAAGCACTGACAATTGTGCTCAGCTTCACAAAAATGCATTTCTCTGAGACGAGGTCAGTTTAAACTGGTTCCCCAGTAATGTGCATTTTTAAATTCCCTGGGAATCTCTTTTTATTTTCATGTCAAGACAAGCATGTGGGTTTCTTAGCGCCAACAAAGTGTAGAAATACAGTTTGTATGTAGATTTAGCCAAGGAAGGATATTAGACTGAGTTGGGTTTTGGTAGGAAGCCATTTTTGGGGGGGAAACTCTAGAGATGTTTGAATAATCCTTATACTAACAGATGTCACCACTGGGAATCTGTTTTACTTTTACAGCTCTTTATTTGAGTGTCTTGCTGGTATTTTTGGTTACTTTGGAGCCGTGGGTGAAACTCAAACAAATCATTGTCCTTGTGCTTTGATCTGTCCCAAAGACATATTTTGATGAAAGTTCCTGATAGAAATCAAGGAAGGAAAACCCGTACATCTTACTGCATGTGCTCCGTTAGTGCAGAAGCATTCTTCTCTGCTTCCATAAGGAACGGATACACAATTTTATCGGTGATCCTTTGCTTTTGTTTCCAACACACTGCAAATGGCTGTTTTCCTGGTCCCGTGCAAGCCCTTGAAATAGAGGACGAGGGATCACAACGGGTCAGGGCAAATGGTTAGTCACACTCCTCCTTAGAATCGAGCCCATTGTCTGGGGACGCTAAGCAAGTTTTCCACTGCTCATTTCAGCCACCATTAGGAACCGTGGGCAGCGCGGTCACGCGGGCAAGGATTCGTAATGGTGGTGGGCAGGGGGCTGCTGAGGGAAGGTGGCAGCTCCGGGCCAGGAGCAGCTGCAGCAGCTGTGCATTTCTCCCCGAGCATAACAGTGTTCCTGTTTTCCTCGGGATACTGCAAGAGAAAATATTTAGGGGAAAAATGTTGTTGGAAACACCAGCTGCGTAGGAATTTGGAAAGTTTGACAGCAGAGTGTCGCAGTAAAGCAGTACGGGTGAGACATTTCTAAGGGACACGGAGCCCTCAGGTAGAACTCAGAGGCTGCTGCCGGGCCCAGCAGGATGGCACAGGTTGGGGCTGCCTCCGTCAGCAGAACGAGCTGCTTGCTGCTGGGGAGCGGGGGGAACAGGCTCTGGGAACCTGCACTTCTGTCCAAGGGAAGGCTGTCTGATGGTGCCAGCGGTGTACTGAAATAACAGGAACTAATTTCTACTAAATTAGAAGAATTCTTAAAATTAGGTTTGTGCCTGAGTAGCACGGGGTGCAGGCACAGACCCATGCGGGTCTTTTGTTCTCATGTGCCCACGGTGCTCACATCCCCAAGAGTGGGCTGGGGAGCAGGCTGTGCTAGGGGCTGTGCAAGGATATCTGTGTTTGTGACAAGAGCCAGCAGATGGGAATAAATGAAAAGCAAGGCAGTGCTGTGGCAGCGCTGCCAGCACAGCAAACTTCACCTTATTCTCTGATCAGTGGCAGCACCAGGGAAAACAATAACTGTCACCTTTTTGACTTAAAATCAATCAACTGTTTCTGTTTATTTATTTATTTTTGTATTATTTTTTGTGCCATTACTCCTCTTGCAGGTTTTCATCTCTATGCCTTTTTTGCTTTGTGTGAAATTAATCTAGAATTTGAGATATTTTGCAAGAAAATCAATGCAAATACTGAGTTAGGACACATGCAAATGTATGTACTCACTTTCCCCAGCTAGGGGTTCCCCTGAAACGTGACAAATCATTTCTCAGATAATAAACAGCCATTCTTTGGTGCCTGCAGCTTCTCTGTAGCGAGGACAGAGACATTCAGGGAGCACATCAGTTAGAGATAAGCCCAGCATTGTTATTTTCAGGTTGGCCCCTAGACAGCAGGTATAAAGGGTCCTTTCGTGCCTTGCAGATGCTCCTGAATGAAGCTGTACCTCTCTGCGGGAGTGGAGCAGCAGACAGTGGCTGCCTGCGGTTCTCTCTGAGCTGGTATTTATTCAGCACCTCTGCTTTAGGGCGGGCACGGCAGGCAGTCATCTCCAGCCGACTTGTAAAGTTTTGCTGTGACAGCGACTTAAAGAGTCTGTGAGGAAACCTGCACGGAGCTGAGGACAGCCCCCCCTCCCAGGAGGAGCACTCTTCTGTCCTGGGAAAGTGGCAGTCACTGCTGTGTTCGTGGAAAAAAAGCACAAATGCTTTCCACTTTTTAGGAGAACAAAAACCAGGGTCTTATATTTCATTCTACAGAAAACCAGTCTTTCTGTGTCCTGCTACTAAAAAATGACATGCAGTAATAAAGAAGGAGGGGCTGGTTTCGTTCCTTAGTGTAAGCACAGAAACAATTTCCTTCTGTATGGTTGCTAAAATTTTGTTGGTAAGACTGGGTGGAGTGTCTCAGAGAGCATGGCTCACAGAGCTCATTAGGATTTACTCTCTTGGAAGTGCCAGAAATCTTCAGGGCTCCGTAGGGAACCTGTCCCTGCCACACTTTGATTGGTGCCATCATTGCATAAATAATCTCTGAAAAGATCACCGTCTCCAAACGCACGGAACAACCACGCGTCAGAGCTCCGGCACGCAGTTCTTTAGGTTATTTTATTAAAAAAAAAACAACAATTTGGAGACTTTGTTCTGTAATTGCCTGTGCATCCAAAGGCATTCCTGCAGAACATTTAGTAGTGCAATAATCCTGTATCTTTTTCAATTATTTTTTTTTTTTAGTAATACCTGCAGTAATTAATGGCAGAAGAGCTGAAATTCCCGTAAGAAAACAAATCCAAAACATTTATATTGGTTTTAGATTGATTCTGTTCCACACAGAGGGCCCAGTTCCACCTCTTCACCTTCCCTAGCTAAATTTCTAGGAAAATTCACTCCAATTCACCTTAGGCTAGAATTTAGCTCAGAAATCCCAAACTGCGACCTTACTCTTGAAAGAGGAGAGCAACATCTGTGGGACTCATTCTTTTCCCCACTACAGAGATGGGTGTGTGCTTCTAAAGAAATCTGGATGTAGTTTGCAATTCCCTGCTCTTAGACTTGAGCCTCACCCTTCGCATTCAACAAAGGCTCCTCCAAAACTGCCACAGACAGCTTTCCCTGCCCCTTGGGCTCGCCGCGGTTCCTCCTGGATGGAGCAGCCCTCCCAGCTGCACCCCACAGCCCCACAGCTCATCCCGCCCAGCTGCAAGTGGATCTCCAGTCAGGAGCACAGCTGCTGCAGACCAGCAGCACAATGCCAGCGATGCTCAAAGCATTTTGTACTAATTCAGGTATCCGTTAACCTCCGTCACTTGGCACTGACGACCCGCGACATCTCGCTGACACTCACCCAGCTCTCCTTGGTGGCACTGGTTGGGGAAGGGAAGCATGGCTGCCCCTGTGCTGCCAAGGCCTGGCTAGTGCCCAGTCAGAAGAAGCACGCCGTCAGGCTCCTGGCATTAGCATAAAGGCTGCAATAAATAGGGAACTGTTGTGATGATGGTCACGGTTAAGAGAAGGAAGTGTCAATACGGTGCAGTGCCTAAAGCTTGCTTGTCTTGCAGAGTGGATTTGCAAATGAGCTACTGATCTGATCCCTCTTATTGAGGTCAGCAGCATAGCTCCCCGTGTTCCCGGCTGGAAGAGAACTGCTGGGCTGCCGTGGTGCTCTCCTCGCTGGAATCCTGCAGCTGTTTGTGCTCCAGCAGCACAACCTGGGGAACCGCATCCTGCTCAGACCCAGGAGCAGCTGCTGCTCCCACACAGCTAACAGGGGCTTTGGTCAGGGGACTGATCGGCAGATATACTGTGCTCACAGCTCCACCAAAGGTCGGTGAGCCCAGAGGGGATGGTGGGCAGTGCATCCACTGCGCTGTGTGCCGGGCCTGGAGGGCCGTGCCATGGGCACACGGGCTGCTGTGCCCTCTGTGCAGGGGCTGACCGGGTGCAAGCTGTGTGGGAGAGCTGTAAATTGCTCACATTTTTGTGGGAAAAGGCTTTTCAGAAGAGCCGAGTGCATTTTCCCCTGCAGGCTGTGGAATTGCATACTAAAGGAGGATCTCTGCTTCCTCCCCCTGCTGCTTCTTTTTCCTCCTGTTTTTTCCCCACCTCAGCATGGTGCTGGGCCCCAGGAGGCCCACGAGCACACAGAGCTTCCAACCAAGGCTGTCACTTGACTGACAGCAAAAAGCTTCCGGGAGATGGACGAGTGTGAGTAGGTGGGCAGAAGGAGCAAGGGGAGAAAGGCGCAGTGTGCAGCAGCCCCGCAGCCCGCTGGGGCAGGAAGGCTCCAAGCTGTGTGTGCTGCTGCATCCACAGCCAGGCAGGGTGCAGAGCAGCTCCCTGTGCAGTGCTGTGTGATGCTGCTCAGCCACAGAGCCCTGCTAGGAATGCTGCTCGCTGTCAGACCACGCTCTGAGCACACTGCACCTGCCAGCGGGATGCTAGCTGGGTACCATGCTGTTCCCCACTGCTTCAAAACGAACAGAAAACAGATGGTGAATGAAGGGGCAACAGCGATCTTTCCGTGATCGGCCGCCCCACTGCAGCCAGCAGCGGCCAGGGCTGGATCCCAGCGTGTGCTCAGGGCTGCAGGCAGGCTCAGCCCCAGTGTGGCTGCAGCTGGCACAGCCAGGCAGGTCCGTGTGCACTGAGGGGACGCTGAGTGAGGAACCCGCAGCTGTTTTGGCACCGCTTCTTTCAGAGCCTCCTGACAGCCAAAGTGCAGTGGATTTGGTGTGACTGGGAGCATTTCAGTGGTTACATTTACAGGCCTGTTTTGTACTGTCTATGTTTATTCTATCAAACCAAACTAGAACGGCATCAGCATACCAGGAAGGTTTTACAGGTTTCAAAGTATGCTGTATCTTATGATAACTGACACTGCGATAGAAGCAACCCTGGCACTTGGCACTCCAGCAGCCCCATACTATTTGCTCTAACGTGAAGGGGGAGGCTCACATCACTGGAACCGAGCGCTGCCTGCTTTAGGATGCAATAATAATGGGACAATTCCTTCCCTTCCTCCTCATTAGGCCAGGAATTCACATCGGTAATTAAAGTCAGGAAGCGCAAGGTGTCACAGCGGCACGGCCGTGATGGCCCGGGGCTTGGAGCTGTGCCCCTGCCCTCCAGGTTCCGCTCGGAGCTGCGCTCAGGGCAGGGGGGCGGCCGAGCCCCGGCCCGGAGGAGCCCCGTTGGTAGCGACGGGTTTGAGAGCCGTGCTACGGGCAGGCAGAGAGCGCGCTGCCGGAGCTCACCTACATTAAAGCAGTGAACAGTTCTTCGCTGATGCAAAAGTAGCAATGTTTATGGCGGGGGGGGGGGGGGGGCCGGCCCCTGGCTCCGGCGCGGGCAGCGGTGCCTCCGGGGCGCCCGGCGCTGCCGCCAGGTGGCGCTGTTGCACAGCGGTGTGGCGGCGCGGGGCCGCTCTCCGCCCGGTGCCCGCTGTTCCCGGGCGCCGCGTGGCACCGGGAGAGGGCGGGAGCTCCCGGGACGTTTTGTTATCCATTCACTTATTCATTTATTCTCTCGTCTGTCCGCGTGCTTTTCCTTTTCCCTCCGTTCTCCCCGCTCGGATGCTCCCGGGGCCGCTCGGCTCCCGGCCCCGCAGCCCGCTACCGCCGCCGCGGCGGGGGGGGAGGGGGGCAGAGGGGCGGGGCGGGGCGGGGCCGGCGGCGCGGGGCGGGCGGCGATTGGCGGCGGGGCAGCGCTCGTCCCGCCCCCTTGGCAATGCCTATGCCCGCGCGCCCATGCGGGCGTTATTCCACTGGGATGGCGCGGCCGGGCGGCATGGCCGGGGTCCCCGTCGGCGCGCTCCTCCCGCTCCTCGTCGGCGTCTGCGGGGCCGTCACCGGCTCTCGCGTGTACCCCGCTAACGAAGGTGAGGTGCGGCCGCCCCGCTCTCCCCCGCGCCGCGGGAAAGTTCGGTGCCGACGGCGGTCCCTCCGCTCCGCTGCCCCTCGGGCCGCGCGTTCCCGGCCGGTGCCGCGGGACGGGGCCGTGCAGGTGCGCGGGGCGGTGCGGCGGCCCCCGCCGCTCTCGTGCGGCACTCCCAGAGCGGCTCCGGGTGCTCGGGGAGCCGGCACGGGGCGGTTGCGAGACAGCCCGCGGGTGCCGGGGGTCCTACGGGGCTCTGCCGGGCGTACGAACCGCCGCTCGTTCGCTGTCCGGTGCTCCGCTCGTTGCCGGACCTTCCCCTCCCCTCCTCCCCCCGCTGCCCAGCATCGCCGGAGCGGCTCCGGCGCACGGGGCATCTCGCGGCTCTCCCGGCCCTGCCCCGCACACAGCTCCGCGCTGCTGACCGCGGGCACCCCGCTCCGCTCCGCGCCCCGGCTGCGGCTGCGGCTGCACGGCTCCCCGCGCACGGCAGCGCTCGGGTGCGCGGTGTTCCCCCCCACGGAGCAGCCGGAGCGTAACGCGCTGTGTTTTGCCTCCCCGCAGTGACCCTGCTGGACTCCCGCTCGGTGCAGGGGGAGCTGGGCTGGATAGCGAGCCCGCTGGAAGGAGGGGTAAGTCCGCCGCTATCGGATCGCGAGGGCAAAGGGGGTGATGAGTGCGTTTCGGAGAGCTCTAATGGCGCGATTAGCGCTGATTGTGGCGAGGAGGTCAGGTTTCGGCCCGGGCTCGCGAAGTGAATTACTCTTTGTTGGGGAAACTCAATACTCCCTTCGGATGGCTCTGTCATGGAAGAAGTAAAAACCAAAAGGGCAGAAAAGAGGTTTCGGAATTAAGGGATCGGTTCAGGCGTGGGCTTAGGTGCCTATTTAAAGCCGAAATACCCACGAGAAACGTGATCCGGCGGCTGAACCGGCGGTCCCGGCTGTAATTAGCGCACCCGGGGGCCGCGCTCTGTGGGTACGGGGCGGGCCGGGCCCGCCGTGACGGCGGCCGTCGGGTCGGGGCCGTGCGCCCGGGCTCCGGATGGATGCCCGCAGCCCGAGGCGCTTCGTGCACTTTTCTCGAGGAGCTGACGCTCAGAGAAAGGCGCTCCGGTTCCCCGCGCTGACAGCGGAAGGCTCTCCCGCAGGTGTCCGGGGCTGCAGGCAGGACGGCGGCTGCCACCGCACCGTGCGACGCGGGGCCGCGCAGCCGGGGGCTGGCGGGTCGCCTCGGGGAGCGGTTGGAAGGGGCTTTCTTCCTTAAAGAGAACAACTGAAGAGAAAGACCAGCTGTGAGCACTAATCGTTAATAGTAGGAGAAAAAAGCCCTCCTCTGCGGTCCTTTTAGATGGCTGAAACAGCTTAGTTACGTCTCTTTCAGCGTCCCAAGTCAAACTGGTTAAAAATAGGTGCTACAAGGTCCGGATCCGTGCGCAACAAAGTGTCGGGTTCTTCGGGAAACCTATGTGTTTAGTTTTGTGTGTGTGTGTGTTCCTGCTTGTAACTATTAGAGAGCTAAGGAAACAGCAGCGGGTGGAAGGAATCCGAGGTTGCACTGGCTGGCGATGCATTATGCATAAGCTCTGAATAGCCATAACACGGGAGAAAGGGGGATTGTTTGGCTCTCCCATTGTTGTTCTGCCTGAACTTGACTACAGCCCTGGCTGGGGCTGAGCCTGGGCACAGCGAGCTCCAGCGCACCAGGCTGAGTGGCAGCCCTGCAGGCTGTGCTGCCCGCTGCTTGCAGCCCTCGGCCTGCCCAGCAGCCAGGTGCAGCTCTGCCCTGGGGAGGCACTCCGGGTCGGTGGGCCGTGTGGGCAGGGTCTGTCCTGCAGCTCTGCAAGGGGAACCCACACTGTGGGTGAAAGCAGTACCCAGCGTGTGAGTTTCAATAAGCCGGTGGTGAATTGATGACGGGGGAGAGCTTTAGTTGCTAATAATTGTTGAGTTCTCCCTTTCCCCTCCTGCCTTGCTGGAGAAGGAAATGTGTGCTCTCCTTGTGGATGTGACTGGTTTCGCTAAACCTACATACGTGTGTTCTATTTTGAAGCCAGTAGTGAAAAATTTAAGAGTACATGGTCTGATGTGAGAGACAGTGCTGGGAAAGCGTTTATTTCAGCTTCATATGCCACAGATTGATTTCAAGCGGTAGCAGTGAGCTGTTTTCTTTATCTTCCTGGGAAGACCCTGTCCTTCAGCACCATTTATCTGTGTGCACCTTCTTGCCTATGCCAGGAGACTTTCTCTGCACCTATGCCAGTTCCTGGGATGTTGGGGCTGTGTGAGTAAGGGTTAGAGATAAATGCCATCGTTTAGCAGAGACTGGCTGTAATCAAATGTATAGTAGCCCTGGAGGAATTCGTGAATTGCAGTATAAACATAATTAATGATTTTTCTCTTGCATTTCACAGTTGAGAAGCAGGTTTTGTGTCCAGAATGTTTTACTCTGCATCATTAAACCGTGAGAAGAGTTGAATTCTGAAAGTTAACTTTTTGCTTTCAAGCTGAAATCATGCCTTTGACCACATACTTGGAGTTATGAACCATTTACAGGGGCTGGAAATCTTAGGGCTCTAGTGAGGCAAGGAGCTGTGGTTGTGTTCAGTTTGTGTGTCTGTGAAGGAAGAAATGTTTGTGTGATGGAGATGGGGTGTGCTGAGATGCTGAGCAGGGCTCGCTGAGTTGAGCTGCAGCCCATCCTCTGGCCTTAGAGGGCTCTGCATCCAACTCTGCAGCAGTGTCCTACAATGTGTAAGTGTGTAAAGGAAATCCCGTCAGCAAGTATTGTTTCCCTCTGCTTCTTCCCTTCTCTTACCACACACGTATAGGCGGTGTTGGCGGAAGATAAGCAGAATGGAAACTGATGGATCATAAAGACAATATTGTAACAGTAAACTAGTTCTGTGGCAGCTGTAAATTAAATAACTGTCTTCCTACTAACACTGTGTTACACTTTACATTGATAGATGACTCTTAAGATTTATTTTTTCCTTTTTCCGTGGAAAGTCATGACATGCTGAGTATTGATTTTCCTCCTGCCCCATCCCCTGCTTTCATTTTAATTTGCAGTCATAGCTGGGCAGCAAATAAAATATTCTCCCTGCTCCCAGTGACTCACAGAGCTAACTGCTGCCTTTCTGTAAGCGGATTCAGCTAAGCTGGAGTCTCTTTAAGTGAAAATCGCTCACATATGAGCAATCCCTGTGAGGAGAGTGTGGGATCTTATACCAGAAGCCCCTTAATGTTAAGAAGGCTTTTGTTTATCACAGCCTTGGCATCAGTGTAGCACTTCTGGGAAGTCTCCATAAAGTTTTTCTGATGGATTTTTTTGTTGTTTATTTTTTTTTCTTTCCCAAGGATAATTTTGATATACTTTTTTGTGTAGCCTCCAAACTTGGGCAGCATGCAGGAGTTATCTAATACGTGCTGTCTTTTTGTTGTTGCTCTTGTTTTGCTTTTTAAAGAAGGATTTCTCTTATACCCAAGCACTGTGGGGATTTTACAAGCAGTATCTTGCCGAGGCCCCCTCCAGGAAAGCTCTGTGGTGAACTCTCTTGTATCACAACCTTTAAAACATTGTGGGGTTTTTTTTATTTGTTTCCAAAGCTCTGGCTTATGTTTTCTTTCTCTTTAAGTTCCTTGTCCTGAAATGGTTTACATCAAGATCCCTTCTTTGCATGTCTTCCTTGGATTGCATGCATTCTGCTTCATAATGATGTTGCCTGTTAGTTGGGTACTTCTGCAGGAGGTGCCTGAACTTGACTGCAGAGTGGCAGGGTTCTAAAGCGTGGTGCTAGCCCAGGATGGGGGTTGGAAGCTCTCAGAAACAACCAGGGCTGGTTCAGCAGTTTAAGAGCTGTGGTGGTGCCGGAAACGTGGATGTCACTCCATCTCTGTCATGTGATTTTGCTGCCTGGTGCTCCTGTGTACAAAGTGGGGTCCACATCTCCTGCAGAGGAAACGTCAGACCAGTGCTGTGCTAACAGTCTGTGAAGTGCTACGTGTGCCCTGATCCAAGTTGGGTCCTGGGGGCTGAGCTGTTCAGTCTTACCTGGTTTGGAGCCTGCTTCTCTTCAACAGGTTTCTCTCTGAATGTCCAAGTAGTTGAGGTCCTGGCTGCAGTGTGGGAGGTGTCCTGTTGCAGGAAAACAAACAAATGCATCTCCGTGTTAGCTGTGGAAGGGCAGGTTAATTTTACTGTGAAGATCTGTTGCTGCTTTTGAATACTGATGCATTTCTCTTCTTTCTTCTTGACAGTGGGAGGAAGTAAGCATAATGGATGAGAAAAACACTCCGATCCGCACCTACCAAGTTTGCAATGTCATGGAGCCCAGTCAGAATAATTGGTTACGAACTGATTGGATTCCCCGTGAGGGGGCTCAGAGAGTATATATTGAAATCAAGTTCACACTGAGAGACTGCAACAGCCTGCCAGGTGTCATGGGAACTTGCAAAGAGACTTTCAACCTCTATTACTATGAATCAAACAATGATAAGGAGCGTTTTATTCGAGAGAGCCAGTTTGCCAAGATAGACACCATCGCTGCCGATGAGAGCTTCACTCAGGTGGACATTGGTGACAGGATCATGAAGCTGAATACAGAGGTGCGGGACGTGGGACCTCTCAGCAAGAAAGGGTTTTACTTGGCTTTTCAGGACGTCGGAGCCTGCATTGCTTTGGTGTCTGTTCGTGTCTTCTATAAGAAGTGCCCTCTGACAGTTCGAAACCTGGCACAGTTTCCAGACACCATTACTGGGGCTGATACATCCTCTCTGGTGGAGGTTCGTGGCTCCTGTGTCAACAACTCGGAAGAAAAGGATGTGCCAAAAATGTACTGCGGGGCAGATGGGGAATGGCTGGTACCCATTGGCAACTGTCTGTGCAACGCTGGCTATGAAGAACGCAATGGTGAATGCCAAGGTAAGATGAGCCATATTGTACTTTTCATTAGGGCTTAGTTGAATGCATAATTGAATTGGAGATGAGAGTAAATGGAGTAAAGCCAGTAATTAGCAGCCCCTGTGGGATGCAATGGGACAGAGGGGTTTAATGAAGGAGTCCAATAGCTCCAGGTGGCAAGGCTAAGAATTATGTAATGCGAAACAAATGATACTGCCATAATAGGCAGAAGGCAAAATGCACTTTGCAGCAGGCACCTAAATTTGCATTGATCTATGACAGCCACCAAAATGTGTGCAACTGCAAAGCAGTGCAGCTGAGCTACCGTTGTTTAAAGTGACAATTCTTTTAGGTTTCCCTTGGATAATGCAGTGGGTAAGAACCAGAGTCAGGAGGAGGAAGGGAAAAAAAAAACC
Source organism: Cyrtonyx montezumae (assembly GCF_038088225.1). Lineage (NCBI taxonomy): Eukaryota > Metazoa > Chordata > Aves > Galliformes > Odontophoridae > Cyrtonyx > Cyrtonyx montezumae. The sequence goes on along the minus strand of NW_027072056.1, from coordinate 7,115,741 downwards.
AGCAGTTTCAGCTGGATTATTTTCCTCCTTTGAGAAGGGGAAGTCTTTGGTGTTTAACTTGTTGCAAATTTTTAGTCCTAAATAACCTTTTGATATTTGACACTGCTGCCTTTGTTAAATATTTTCATTTCTCAGAGGGTCTCCATTGTCAGCTTAATAATGGAGGTGCTAGGATACTCTTAGAAATGCTGAAAGTCTGCTCCCCCCGCCCTGTCCTGTGCCCTGCTGAATTAGGGATTAAAGTTTATATAAAAGACAGATTATCCTAAAAAGAGGGGGGGGGGAGACCTCAAAACCTATGTTCTCTTCATCTCTCCTTTCTGTGGTAGAAGGTTGAGGAAGGAGAGAAGAGTTTATAAATAGAGCATCTTTGGCCTTGGCTTCTAAACTCTTGCTCGTGTAAGCGTAAATGAAGATCACATTTGAAATGCTTTTGCTCCGCTCAGTGGCCTGAATTCTGTCAGGTGCTGAATTGAAGATGCCAGGTTTCTTAGTGGATTTGAACCCACGTTTGTGGAAAAGGTGATTTGGAGCTACAAGTCTTGGCTTCATGTCCTCTTGGAGCATTTTTCACCAGGTCCTTATTTAGTGGGGACTGAGAACAAGCTAGCAAAGCAAGCATCTGGCTGCCCTTGTCCTGGATTCATGTGAGAATGTTGTTTTTTGAACATCCAACTTGATTTCTTTTAAATCATAATCTGCAGTCAATGTGAAGTTAATTACTGCATACTGAAATCAAACTTTGGCAGGAAAAATATACTAAGTGTAAGCCACTACCTTCATTTGCAGAGTTTTTGCTAGATGGAAACTTAAGTCCTTATTGGCAACAAAACTGCTCTGGGCCGTAGTGAGAATTGGGAGACAGCAGCATTGTGAGGAGGGATCCTGTTTGGAGTAAATGACTGCGTTGGGAGTTCTGTGAGACAGAAGCTTGAAAACCTGGGTGCAATTGAAGATGCAGTCCTGCAGACATGGCACTGAATGAGTGCTGCTTAGGGGAGCCACGGGTGGCTGAGGAGGTGTTGCTGTCTCCAAATGGATCGGTAACTTCTAGGCAAAGCATCTTGACACATTAACAGCCTGGGCTGTGAGAGGAGGAAGTGAATGGGGGGAAAAGCATCCCGGTTTATTGCACGGAAATTATTCCGCCTTCTCCTGAAGGCGTGCTGGGTCAGTCCCGGGTCACACCGACTGACACAGATCTAAGCTCTTCCTCGCCGGACGTGGTATGAGCTCATCGTGTAACAAATGCTGCCTTCTCCAAGGGAAGACACTCGGGCTTTGCTGGTGGGCCGTGGTGGGAGTGGGCTGCTCTTCTCTTTGTTTTCTGTCAGTGGATTAGGCCTTGGGGCTGAGCGTGCAGGGCAGGTACCTGCCGGGCTCAGGAAACCCGGCAGTCTGTCTCTGCTGCTGGAGGAAGGCCAGGCAGCGTCACGTTTGCAGCTGAGAAGGAAACTTTCTGTCTTTTTGGGTTTGCCAGAGTCAGGCTGGCCCGTGCCAGTTCTTCTCAGAGGACTTGAGCCAGCAAGTAATTGAAAGTGCTAAACCCATTTCATCAGTGGTTACTTGTGGTTTCCTCTTTCAACGTTTGCCGTTCCCCAGGCAGAACGGTTCACTGGGAAGCTCCTCTGGCTGCTGGAGCCCGGCAGAGCCCAGAGGCACACTGCTGCCCTGATGCTGTGTCTGTGGCACAGAGCTGGCCCCGTCCTGCCCTCTGCCACCGTGCAGCTGGGCTGGGTCCTGCTCGGATGGACCTCTGGGTGGGGAGGGCAAAGTGAGGAACGCTCCTGTGGATTTGGAGCAAGGATGGGGGGAGGAAGGAGAATGTGAGCTTGTGAAAGGCGATAAAAGGATGCCAGGCTGGGCCTGGAGCTGGTGAGCGGGTTCCACCCCAATTGTTTTTCAATGGGCTGACTGTGGCAGGACAAATACAAGGAGAGGTCAGAGGTTGTCCGTTTCCTCATCCATCTTCCCCTGTGATCCTTGGGTCAGAGTTAGGATTGATTAAGACTTTAGATGTCTGACAAAAGCTTGCTGGGCAGAAGTGACTCAGAGCAGCAGAGCGGGGCCCGCACTTGTCGCAGAGCCACGGGAGAGCTCAGTGCTCCCTGCTGCAGGACCTGCATCCCCCTCCTGGCCCTGGGAGCTGGCTGGGCTTCAAGTTCACTCAGCCCTCTGAGTTTTAAACAAGAGTTTTTTTTTCCTTGAGCTGCTTTTAGTTAATATCTGGTGTGTGTAGGAGAAGCATAATGGAAAGATGCTTCCCCTCTAAAGCACCTCCTGTAGCAGACATTAATGACTCTCTGACCTTGACCAGGGATTTATGGAAAAAAACGGTGTGTGTGGTACTGAGGTGTTGGAAAGCAATTACACAAAGCCTGTCCTTCAGTCAAGCAACTGCTGTCTTTTTTCTGCTGACTTTGAAATTGCCTAGCTGAGGGTTCATATGGAATATGAATGTATGGAAGATGTGTATATGAATATATACACAAGCATATAGACACACAAAAGCCCACAGCAGGAAGGGGAAAGGGCTGAGTATTTAATTCCTTTTTATTTAGCTTCAGAGGTGCCATGGGAGTGCTTCAGGAGTGCTGTCTTGTTCACTAGAAATACGAGATGAGCTCTGATTGCTTTCTTACGGCTGGATGTGTAACTGTGAGCCCAAACTTTTGTGGATCTTTATTTTTATACTTCCTCCCAAAACTTCTGCTAATGGCTGCCCATTAGAAGAGCACAAAGGCGGAACATTGTTGATGGAACTTGAAGCTGTCCCAACTGGTGATGCATCTCACAGCTAAGGTGCTTTAGGGCAATGTTGAGACATAATTTTAAGATCTGCTTGTATGCGTCATTGTTATGCAAATTGTTTTGTTACACAATTAATATATTGTGGTTTGCGTTTAGTTCTGATTTCCTTGTGATAAAACACACATCTTTTATCCTCAGATGGGAGGAAGGGGGAAACAAGCAGGAAGGGAGAGAAGACAGATTAAAGAAGCAATAGACTGCAGCCATCTGTGATGATTTTGATGCTGTGAAATTACAAATCTCAATTTTAGACCTGCCATTTAATATAAATATGTGAGACAGTTGAGATTTTTACTGTGATATCGTAAAGGTTATGAGAGCCAACAGCTTTGTCTTCATCTACACTTGCTTTTTTGAGCTGTGAATCGGCCAATTGGCAGAAAATCCAGTGTCATTTAAAATATGGCTAGCTCCTGTTTTCATGTACTGCTGTTTTTAGAATTTTCCTTCTAACTTTGATAAAAGCATCCCTAAGAAGTAATAATTCGAATGATAAGGTTCTTATCTCAGAGGCTTTGAAGAGTAACTGTGATCATTGAGAGCGGCAGTGTGGTTTATATCAGAAGATTAGTCTAATTATGTTTTCTTTCTGAGATAAGATTTTTGGATGGTGGGTTCTGTCGGGGCAGGGAAGTGAAATAATGTGTGTGTGCTTTCCCATTTTTAGTCAGTCAGTTTTTTTTTTTTTGTCAGAACAACACTGATGAACATGTTAAGCTTTAAAGGAGCTGAGAAGAGGGAAGCTAGCAGGAGGGGCATGGCGGCAGTACCAAAACACAGTCTGTCTGAGCCAAATTTAGCTGGTGCTTCTCTCTGTTCAAGAAGTGACTTGGTTGTATTATGTTCTGGTGGAGCTAACAGATCTTCCAAAGGTTGCTCTCTGCTTTGGTAAAGGGGCAGCTCAGTAGGATACAGTCGTCAATTGGAGAGAGATGAGTTGTTGCAGTATGAATTCCGTGGCAGTCCTCGGCAGTCTTTAGTGAGGCATACAGACCCTGGTTGTTGTTTTTTTTTTTTGTTTTTTGTTTTTTTTTAATAAAGCGAGGTAAACAAAAACTTTCCAGACAACCTGCCTTGTGTGTGATGACTCCAGGATTTAGGGGTTATTATCTGTCTAATAACATGCTCCGCTGAGCTTGGTCTTTATTGCATTTGTGAGGAATGATTAAAGAAATGCTCAGGAGTGAGCTTCAGACTTTGGAGGCTGCATCAAAAGCCCCCCAAACTTGTGAGATGAGGATCTTATCTGGTTTCGTTTCATCATGCCACATCCTTTTGGTATGTTGTGGGGAGCAGGTGAGGTCACCCACTTTTGTGAATCAGAGACAATTAGCACTCCCATGACTAAATGGACATTCATTTTATGAATATTCAGAGCCTGTTTCACCTCCCTGGGAAGCAAACACGTTGGTTCCCTTCTCTTTCCTCTCCTGGAGACTGAGGAAGCTCTCCCTGTGAATGGGGATTGGCAGCTGTTCGGCGACTTGTCTTTTGCATGCAAGCGAACTTCTCATTTACATCTTTTGTATACACCCTCATGCAAAGTAGCACACCCATTTCACAAAGGAGATAAGAGCTTCCTTTGGAAACGCCAGCCAAAATCTCCTTCTGTTTATGCAGGGCTCAAAGATTTGGATTTTATGCAAATGATTCCGTTTTGATTTAAATTCTTTGTTTAAGAGAGCGCAATATTTGCACTGCGTGCTTCTTGTGGCCCAGCTCTCCTTTTGACCGCGGCTGGTTGTCACTTTCCCAGTCTCCGCAGCCCTCTTGCTTGCTCCCAGCTGACGTGGGAAAGCTCTGTGCCGCGCAGCCCAGCTGTCCTCGCAGAAGCGGTTTCTGGAGGTGCTGGCGGGCTGGGGCTCTGCCTGCTGGGGCTGCGGGCTCCAGGCTGCGATCCTCTCGGGGTGTTTGCCAGCGACCTCTGGGCCCAGCTGAGGCTGGAGCTAAGGGCTGAAGTCAGGCGGTGGGATCTGCTCTGACCCATCAGGGCGTGCACGCACGCGTGCCCCCAGCAGCATCACGCCGGGTGGTGTGAGCGGTGCTGGCCAAGCTGTGCCTCGGCCCCGTGCGGTGCCCTTGGCTGCCGGGTGCCCACGGCTGCATCCTGGAGCAGAGGGGCCGGGGCTGCTGGTAGTGCTTGGGTAAACATGCTCAAATGAAACTGCGGTCTGTGTGTACCGAAAGAAAACTATCTGTGAGAAAAGCTCTGCTTTCCTAAGCCTTGTGATTACACAAGGGCCCGTATTTTGTTTTATTTTTGGTTTTAGTGGCTTTCTGTTCTTCTTAACTTTTCTTTATTTCAACTTTACTTAAAATTGCCTTTGGCTTGAAGTAAAGCTGAGGCTCATTAAGTGCTCCCAAAACACGGGCTTGTTCAGAACAGATTTGTTGAAAGGTTTATTGATATAAGCTAGAACACATGCTGCCTGAATGTACCGTATTTCTTTAAAGTACCGTTTTTCATTTTGTGTCTTTATAAATCAGTGGTATGAAATTGGGACCTTGATTGTGTTGGGGCTACATCCTATAACAAACAAAAGGGGAAAAATAAGATTGTGGGGAGGGTTCATTTATTTTCCTTTTTTTTTCTTCTTCTTTTTCTGGATGCCCAATTAGTGTTTAACCTGAAGGTAATTTCACAGGGGTAGTAAAGTGCGCAGTGTGAAACCTCGTGGCATAATTAAAGGGAGGAAAGGCTCTTTAAAACAACAAAGGAACGTGCAAAAACTTTGGTTTTGCCCTAATAGTCACCCAGAAAGAGAGACCATGCTGTTTAAAGTACAATATGGATGGGCCATTAAGGCTTTCAAAAAGGCCATACTGCGGCAGTCGCTGTTTGCTTTAGCTCCATGAGTTGTGGGATCCTAGAGAAAACCCAGCTCCCGGGTCTGTCTGTTTGTGATTTTTGTTTTTTTGGGGGTGGGCTCAACTCTCAGTGGGTTTGTAGGGCTGCAGTCGGTGCCGCAGCACTGCGCAGCAGCAGAGGTGTGCTGAGGGCAGGCAGCCTGGGGCATGCAGTGCTGCGGGCAGCCTGGCACTGCTGGGCAGGACCGTGGCAGGAGGAAGGCCAGGCACGCAGGTGTCTGTGGCAGACGGGGCCAGAGGGAAGCTTGTCTGGCTCTGTGTAGTGTCCCAGCCACAAGACAGCTCCTTTCCCCCCCTCTTCCCTCCCCCTTACTCATCAAAAGGAATTGGTCACCTTCTAATCAGCTGCCCGTCTTGCATGCTGGAACTCCTTAAGATGCCATTTAAATAAGGCAATCAATAACTATCGCTTCTCCTTGTGCATGCAGATACTTTGTACAGCCACAGTTCAAAGCTGCAGTACAGTGTCTTAATTACTCAGATAATCCTGTTTGCTTGTATTTTTAAACTATGAAGCGCTGGGTAATTATTCAATTCTTAATAGAAGGCAAATGGCAATGTAAACAATAATTAGGATGTTAGACTAATGTGCTTCAAAGCAAATTGGATTTTTTTTTTCATAGCATTCAGCATGAAGTCCCATAAAGCTAACAATTTAGTGGGGAGGAAACAAGTTCCATTTTGTTCCTATTTGATGGCGTTATCTCCCCATGCCTGTTTCCCGTGAGCAGCAGCTGACCTGCCATGACATGGCCCTGTGTTGGGCTGCACTCCCAGAGGTGGCTGCCTCCAGTCCAGCTCCTGTTTGACCTTCTCAGGCCTTGGAGGCAGGACTGCGTGCTGTGGTAGAGCTGCAGTGTGGTATCTCCTGCTTGAAGAGCACTCCTGATCTTTGCAGCTCATCTCCGGTTGCACAGTAAACGTAATGCAAGCCATGAGCACTCAATGGGTTACTCTGCTGTCTGTGAATCTCATGGATATAGCATATAGGGGAACTTCCCCAGGCCTTAATTAAACCCTGTCATTGTATCTGTTCATTGAGTCGCATGCTGCCTGTGGTTGAAGCTGCTCTCCTGCACCCTGCCGTAGTGGCTGGCCGTGGCCAGGGCTTTGTTTGGCTGCACCCCCTCAGCGCTGAATGGAGTGAGCAGCCAGCTTTATTTTCCCCATTATCAGCATTCAGAAAGGCCAAAGTGTTCTCCAGTACTGATGCTGAATTACAGGAATTGAATTACAGAAACTCAGTTTTCAGTAGACTTCATTTTTATTGTGAGAAGGGGTAGGAGGTGGGTGGGGTAAGCAGTGGAGCACTTGAAGAGGTTTTGGTGATGTTTTCTGATACTAGTGCTGGCTATCTCTGTATTAAAGTGTGCACTTTTAAGGGTGTGTATTTCTTTATTTTAAATCCCAGAGGCCTCTTGCCAGGCCACATTGTAATGGCATTAATTAGCGAGTCTGTCTTTCCATACATAAAACATCTCTGTCTGGGGAGCCAAGGAACGCTGTCAGCCAGGGCTTCTGTGAACTTGGTGCTTGAATTCATTTGTTTTTGGGCTTAAATGTTTCTGTAGTTGAAAAAGAGGTGGCTGCTTTGAAAACAGTTCCTCTTTGAAGTTCTCGGGCTGGCAGTGCCTGGGGCAGCAGGTGGGCACGGTACCATGTGGGAAGCGCAGATCAATACCTTCCCTGCCCTGCTCCCTGGTGTGCTGCGCTGCCCCAACCGGTTTGGGGAACTGCTGCTTGTGAGGCACATCCAGCTGGGATGGCTGTGGTCCTGGGCCCGGCCTCTTTCAAGGAGGGCCCTTGGAAATTGTGTTCTGAGAACTGATGGCTTTGGAAAGAGTGTTGTCCTTATTTTTTTTATTTTTTTCCTTCTTACAACTCCTGTAATTATGGAGAGGATTAGAGGGATGGAGAGATCAATAGGAGAGCACAAGTTGCCTGAACTTCTCTTCAGATGTTGGAGCGCTGTATTTTGTTGAACTTTGCCAGTGTGTTTAGAAGATTTCTTTGGGCTTTTTCGAGAAACAAGTAAACAGAAATTAAGAAGTGTGTGTGGGCAGTCTGTACTGCTTCACAGAGATGCTCGGGGGCAGTGGCTGCTGGATAATTATAGCAGGAGGTGCTTAGATACAGCCATGTTTGCTGACAAGCTGAAGGAGATGGTTCTGCCTCCAATCCCACACTGGTACTTGCCGGGAGCTGTAGGTTGCTGCCCTGCCCCTGCCCTGGGCTTTCTGCTCACCAAGCCCCTGTGCTCTGATGAAGCCCCTACGAGGTCTGTGCACTGAGTGCCCCTCTGCCAGCAGGCACAGCCCTTCCTTAGGAATCATGGGGTCAGTTGAAGACTCCTGAATCCAATGGTGTTCAGGTGGTGAACAAATGAGTGCAAGCACCCCAACTGTCACCTGAGCCATTCTGAAGTGGAGACAGTTCCCTGGGAGGCTTCCTGTGGTCTTGTGCACCTGAGCTGCCAGGAGATTAGCTCTGTTGCTGTTTCTTTCTAGTGGCTTTGGTATTTGCATTTTGCACACCTGCCAACATCTTCCTAATCTCTGTAGTACTGAAACACAGTTATTAGGTTGACACATTTTGTCCACTCATAATTAGTTCTTGGATTTCCTCATTTATTTTTGCGGTGATCAGAAGTGTCCAGGGTAGAACTAATAAGGCAGCTGAAATTAAGACCAGGTCCCTTTACACGCTCCACCTGCTCATTAATCAAGGACTCTGCAGTTAATGAGTACTTTCCAGGTAATATTTAATCTCAGAGTAGCAATAGTTACACTTAATGCAGAAGAACTTTTTTTTTTTTTTGCAGTTTTACTGTAGCCATTCCCATGACACACTAGCAGCCTTGTCCCCTGCTGATCCCAGACACTTGCCCCTGTCTTGCTGACCCACGTTTGGGTGATTCCTGAAGAGCCATGGTGCTTTCAGTGCTGGTTCAATGCTTTAGGATGCACACAGCAACTTAGTGCTGGGTGTGTGTGGCTGATGGAGTACGTTGTTCAGTAACACTCTGTGGTTTGAAGGCCTGTCTACATAGGGGGAGAGTTGAGAGGAGCCAAGAAAGATGTGGAGGCCATGTGCATCATTAAGGTGCATCATTAATCACCTGTGGAAACATTTCCATTCTTTTGGCTGAGTCTACCCGTGTGCAGATGCTTAATCCATTTAGTTGATTCACCTTAAAAGTTCTCAGTGCCTCTTTTGAAGACAAGCGCTCCGTACTCAGTTTTAACATACCCAAAATTAATGTATCCAGTGACCTTGAATTCCACACACCTAATAGCTTGGGAAAGAGAGCTCAAAGGATTTGGGGCACTGTAAAAGCACCCATTTGGAGCTTCAAGGTACGTGAAGCACTTTGATTTGTGAGAGAAAGAAGAACAAAATCCTGCGTGCAGAGCTGGGGGCAGCAGCAGGGGGACAGTGGAGCAGAGCCACAATATTGCCAAGGTTTGCTGCTGGCCAGCCCTGGCAGGAGGCAGAGCCTGCTGGGAGCAGTGAGCTGTGTGGGCCCTGGGGGAAGTTGAGTGGGTGCACCCAGGGGCTGATCCAGCACTGTGGGGCCATGACCACAGGGGTATGCCCTTGTCTTAGCAGGAGCAGTGCAATCCCAGGAGCAGTGTGTGGCCTTACTGAGGATCCTGTCTCCTTCCTGATAGGCTGCACTGAACAGTGGCTATGCAGGGCTGGACTTCTGAGTTCAGGATGAACCGTAATTGTTATATGAAGGTGTGAGAAAGTCTCCTCTTTGTCTTTCTTCCCATTTTGTTGAGTTTGGTCTGCTCTTCCATGCCAGCAGAGGTGCTCTGTAGCTGTAACTTGGGCTGAGCTTTTAGCAGTTGCCTGCTCACTGAGGGCATGGTTGTGGGAAAGAGCTGCGAGCTCTGCCCACCATGTTGCTTTGCTTCTTCAAAGGTCACTATTAAGTCCTTTCTTGTGGTTGTGCGTTTGGCTAACCTTCTGCAGGGATCATGGTAATGTGACCTCTGTGTACACCTGTATTAAAGTTTGAGTTAAAAATGCACTGTGGCAGAGCAAAGGACAGACATTTTTCCGTGGGATTGTTGAGCTCTTTGCGAATGCCAAATGGCTCAGTTAACTCTTGAGCAAACATTGCCTTTTATTTGACTTTGTAGTTTGCCCTTTGAAATACAAACATATTTGTGTCAATCAGCAAGTCTCCCTTCCGGACTTCTGGTTGACCCTGCACAAAGAAATGTGACTGTGCAATTATTAAAGGTGAGGTCTTCGTTTTAACAAATGCTGAGTAATTGCTATTCAGTTGTCTCTGTGCCTCTGTCATAAACGACAGCAAACTGCCCTTCAGCCTGCTGAATAACGAGGAAGATAGGTGTCTGGAAGGAATAACTTGAATTTGTAATAAGTATTGTGTCACAGCAACTTGTGGGTAGGGCACAGAAGAAACTTACCTGTCTCAGCTTAGATTGCAAGAGCCTTATTTGGGCTTTTAAATGCAATTAGATCAAATATTATAGCTCTGTCTCTTGGGCAGAGTAATTGGGGAGTGTTAGAGTACAACGGAGAGCAGCATTTGCCCATTATAAAACGATCTGGAGTAAGTGAATGTGATGCCTGGCAACTTACCTACTGTTCCCCATGATCAAAAAGACCGAAGACTTGCTGTTCTTGCCCACCACAGCAATGGCAATAATTGGAACAAGGCTTTTGATGTTTCCCAGCAGTTTTTCCACGGCGTGTAGGCATGGTGCTGGCTGGTGCTGCTGCCCTGATGGATTCTGGACAGGGAAGTTGTCAGCTGCAGCAGGGGGGGCATGGACGAGTTGTATGAAAGAAGCACTCAGAGAATCAGACCTCACAACTGTGTTGAGATAATGTCCCCTGTCCTCATCCCCTTGTGTTGTTTTTTGCCTTTTGTGGAAGCTCTCTTGAGAAACGAAAGCCTGGTATAGAATTATATTTGAAGCACGCACGTTACCGACGGTGTGTAGAGTTACTGTGAAGATTGTGCAGCACTGTCTGACTGTCTTTTCTTTCTGCATTAGCTCATAATTCCTGCATCCTTCATCCAGCGTGCATATCATTTCTTGAAGCAAATTGTTTAATGCCCTGAATTCAGCAGACATGAATCTTGCAAGTAGACCTTTGATAACAGATAAGTACATGTGATAAGGGGAAATGAGTTTTCTTTAAAGGAGTGCTTTTCCTTTTTGCTCCTCAAAAAGCTTTTTCAGAAGGTAGTAGATTCTGATTTTCCTGTTCCTATCACCTGGCATGTTTTTGGCTTAATTCCAGAAGGAAATACTTGAAATACTAGGCGGTGTCTTTTTAACTAGTCCAGACCTTAATTCCTGGATACACAGGCCAAAAGGGCACGAGGGCTGTGTTAGCACTCACTGCTCCACTCTCTTCAAGGAGTTTGAATTTTGGACTTGTGAAGAGATCTTGAAATACCACTCTTCTTAAAGCAGAGGTGTGTACAAGTTTGTTATAAAGATGGAGCTGGTAATAAGCAGGAAATAGTGGGCTTAAGTAGCAAAAAGAGCAAGCTGAATGAGACCTGAGGACAAAAACTGCAGTCATGGAGATCTGTACCACCAGTGCAGATTGCCCTGGGACGTGGAATGATCACTCCATCGGGGATTTTCAGAACAAGCTGGTGGACGTTCTTGTAGCGTGGTCCGGGTACAGGTTGTCCTCCTGTGGCACAGGGGAACAGACCAGGGTGCTCATCTGCCTTTTGCAGTAAATGCTCTTGCACAGTTGCTATGGGATCCCTCCATCTGTACGTTGTAGCTACGATGCAGCCCTTTGAGGTCTGACCTAGAAATAGAGACCTGATCTCAATCTCTTGCAGCCCCTTTTCTCCAAGAGGAGCAGTTTCAGTCCGAGCAGGCTCTGGAGCCCTGTCCCTGCATTTCAGAGTCCCAGTTCACTGGGCAGGTGGCTCCCACTGACCAGAGCCAGGGTAGGCAGTTTGGAGCTGGTGATGCCTCTGCCACATCGTTCAGATGCGGTGCTGTGTGCTCTGCTCTGTGAGTCTGAGCTGTGTTTTGACTTAATTTTGCATTCCCACCCACGCAGCTCAGGTATTTGGCGAATTTCTCAGCTTGCAAGATGGCCTCCTGTGTGCAGATGGCAACCTCTTCTGTGCACCTAGGTTGGTCTTAATGTGCAGCATGTGCTCGCTTACAAGCTGAATGAGCAGGTTCCTGCTAAGGAGGAGCTGGCTGCTCAGGTATGGTCCTCCATGAGTTGGGATGTAGAAAAGGGACATTAAAATTGTTTACGAGGTCAGAGCTATAGCAAGCCTTGCACCTCCTCTGAGTTACGATATCATTACCTGAGCTGTGTGAACCAAGAAATAAAAGCTCTTACTATGAAATATGAGGAGTGCTTATGACTTTGAAGTATAGTGAAGAAGAAAAATGTACACTACTTCCTAGTGCTTTTTTTTTTTGTTCTGTTGCTGTGGGGTTGATTTTGTTTACTGGTTACGCACACAGAATAGATATGGCGTTTGTTGAGGGTGTTTTTGTTAGAGAAATACTCCTCTTACTAGTTCATTTCCTTTTGGGTCATGCCAGGAAAAATGTTCCCTTCTAAAATGAATAAATTATTCAAGCTTATTTAAATAAACATGGCATTATTTCTCTACGTAGTACCTGTATTCAAGCAAGTCCGGTTCCTTTTCTTATTATACCACATTCTGCTTCTCATCCTTGAACAGTATTTCTGCCCTGTTGTAAAGGGCGTTGCTATGTTTAACCAGATGAGAAGTTGCATTGAAGTGTTGTTTGGATGGAGCATAGATCACTGAAGCAATATTGATTAAGCTGATCATTCGCAAATAAGCTCTAGAAAATCTTGTCTGTTCTCATCCTGAAAGCCACTAGCAGTTTTTCAGAAACTGAGAGCAGTTGGTATCTGTATGCCCTATAGTTAGGGATCCATCAAAACATTCTGACAATTGTAATGGCATCCTTTATAGGTACTTGCCTCTTAAGTGACATAAATCTTGTGAAATTAGATAACACTATTACAAGGTCAGGTATCTGCAGATGTGAGAAGAGTTTAAAAGTCAGCAACAATGGAGAGAAACATGTAGGTATAAAAACTGGAGTGAACGTGGGGTACCAGGACAGAAAGATGCATTGCAGGCAGCAGGAGATGTAGCAAAGACTGTCCCAGGAGAAACTGGGAGAAAACTGCCATGGCAAAAAGCAGTAAACCAGTGTTTGTCAAAGTTAATATTTGATTTCTTTGGAAAATTGATTTTGTGGTCTTGTTGGCTACTGTTATGTCAATAACTTGCATCAAAACTTCAAGTCAGAACATCTGTTGCGGCCAATGGAAAGACTCCCCTTGACTTTAATGTGCTTTGGACCAGTCCCAAAATGCAAATAGTTTTTCTCTCATCCTTTGAAGTCTTTAACATTTCATGGGCTCCCTTATGTTATTGGTAATTTGCACCAGAGGTATTTTGCATGCAAATGAAATTTTGGAGGTAGCAACGACTGCATTTGTGAATATGCATGGAAGCACACGGATATCAGTGAAGCAAATTTTACTTTTCAGCATACAGAACTAGAAATTTCTTTGTAGTAGTGGGTTGCTCATAGTAACTAGAACTGTAATCTAATGTATTGACGAATACATATAAAAGCCTGCATAAAACTGCCAAAATACTTTTTGATGAGCCTGAGGACCTTTTTTGTAACTTGTGCATGTTAATGAATATTCTCTGTGTGAAGTGGCACTTGTCACTAACTTGCTATGGTCAAACATCTAAACACTGTAACTGAACCTGAATTCACTATGGATTTATTATTTACCAGATCAAAGAGTAACTTCAGTCTGCAGCACTCATTTTGTTGGGTAGTGTGATCTAAGCTCAGTGCAGAACCAGGGAGGCTGTTCTGAGCCATGAAGTGAGTTCTAGCAGCACACAGGGTCTTAGGTTTTCATAAACCAGAAGTGGCAGATTGTACTGACTTTAATACGAACGTTTCTAGGTTTCTTAGCTGATAAAAACTTTCCTAGAGCCTGAACAGGCTGAATGTGTTCTTTCACTGTGCCTCAGTGGGCTGTGCTCATGGGCACCGCTGGCCTGGGGCTGTGGGAGGGGAAAGGGGAAAGTAATCTGTGTTTCTAATTGCCCGAAGACATGGCTAGGAACTCTTCTCTGAAGATAAACGTCAGCTACACAGAGTGATGCAGGAAGCCATTACGTGTCAGGGAATCTCCATGTATGACTTGAAACGTAAAGAATTAGTCATGTTTGGACCCGAGGCTGTTCTGTGGGGCCGCTGCTGAGAGCCTGGAAGCAACGAGGAGATGGCAGCAGGAGAAGGGCTGTGGTCAGCAGGAGTGACCTGAGCAGCGATGGCAGCCCATGGCAGGGCTGCAGGCTGGGCTGAGCACCAGGAGAGCGTGTGGGAGCCGGGTCTGCTTGTTTCTGTGCCAAAGGGACACGGGAATACTGGAGAGCTGAAAGGGGATTGTTGTAAACCAATGTGATTGCTCAACCCTAAAAAAACATAGTCACCAAAAATAATTTCCTGTTGTCAGCAGAAGGCCTTTAAAGGAAAGAAATGTCTTTCTGGTTCTCTGCATTTATTTTGCAGTGGCGTAAGAAAATTTCATGTTGAGGAGAAGGGAAGGCAAGGTATGGTGAATACACTGTGGGACAGTGTTACCAGACATATATAGCTGCTGACTGCTGGGAACCTCCTGCAGCACGGCCAGCAGCTACATAAATGGCAGATTGAGGTGCTTGAACTGTTACGGATAGGCTAGTTTGATCCAAAAATCGTGAAAGGGAAGGAAGGGGAGAGCGGGCCAGGTGTTGGTGGAGGCAGGAGTGGCAGTGCTGCAGGCCCTGCATCAGCCGCCAGCCCGTCCTCTGCCTGCAGCACACGGCTCCCAGGCGGCTGCCGCTGCCCTCAGCAGGATTTCTGCTCCGAGGAGCCAGCGCCGGTGAGCACAGACCAGGAGGAGCCCGAGGCCGCCTCCTTTAATCCCTGGAGCCCGGGGCTCCTTGAGCAGCCCCTGATTTCAGCGGGGCTGGGCTTCCTCCTCAGGGTGGCTCCGCTTCGCCAGCTCGAGGTGCAGCCCCGGGGAGGGTGTGAGGGTGTGGAGGAACGAAGGAGAGATTGCAGCCTCCGCCCTGCCCGCTGCCGGCTGCTCCCTTCAGAGCCAGCTCTGGAAGCTTTCTGATTCATGGGCTGTGCTGTTAGCCTGAACATCCTGCCTGCCTTCTCTGAAGGCACACGGTGTCCCAGATCGCTGTGCAGTGCAGCTCTAATGTTCTGAGTTCCGGGGGGAACTCTGATAGTGTGTGATGAGCAATAGCTCCTTCATCTGTTGCGCAGCTTTGGTCACGGGTATCGCCAGAGCAGCACCTAGTTGGTTTTTGAACTCATCATCCAAAGTTAAAAGCTGCTCTCAAACGGTCAGTGATGTCTGGCAGGTAAAGATTGCTAAATCTCAGCACTTCAGCTTGCCTTGTGGTTCTGGGCCACTGCTCAAATCTTCCTGTGATAACTGAGTGTGCTTGAAGCTCATCCTGTAAGCGACCCGCTGTGTTCCTGATTCACAGGGAGTTACTGAAGGGCCAGGGGTGCAGCACCAGCCATGGCCTTTCCGAAAAGCACGGAGCCCTCAGCGTGGGATAGCACCCAGTTAGTACGTGCCTCGTTACCTAAGGCTGTGAAAGAAATGATACAAAGATGGCTTTAGATATGCATGGCGTGCTTATTGATTACCTTAAACACTGAAAAAGCCTTCCTTGCTGTCTGGGAGACGTGGGCAGCTCTTCATTGTGGTCAGACTTACAGCATGTTTGAAACTTCAAGTCCAGAAGTGGAATTGTTTCCTGAGCCCGTGGTACATACAGCAAGTTGTAAGCAGCGTCATCTGCCAAATGCAGAAAGGGGTCGGAGCAAGGGACAGCTGTCCTCCCTAGTAATGAGGCTGGGCTCCGTACTGAAGCAGGGACTATATGCAGTGCTCTGTCCCTTCTGTGCTTGTTTTCTTTTTTCTTTTTTTTTTTTTTATTATTTTATTTTTAAACCCACTGGAGAATATTTAGGCCATCATTCCAGGCTTTCTTTTTTTCCCCACTGCCAGGAAGGATGTACGTAGATGCTTAAATGAGAGTGACAGTGCCTTCAGACAGATTTTGGTATTGCAGCACATTCCTGGTAGCTGGCCCCCAACCCGCGCAGACATGAGCCCAGCCACCCTCATCACAGTGCATTGCTCAGATCTCATTTCATGTCTGTCTTCTCTTCACGCAGCCCTTGGGTCTGATTCTCCCATCTTCCAGCTTTTACATCAGTGAAACTCCATTAATGATGAGAGTTTCAATTTGCTGCTTAAATTTATGTTGGTGCTGATGTGAGAAGACTTGGCCCGTATGTTATTAAGCTGGTTTTATGAGAGTAGTGATCGGGCTGCTGAGTCATTATATCCATTTTACATTTTAATTGGTTTATGGAGCTTGTTAATTTTTGTTTAGTTTGCTGGTAGCTTATAAATGATTATCTTCTCTGTCAAAATATGCCGCCAGTTCTTTCATCACTGCTTCTGTATGGTTTGACACTTCTTACAAATATTCAGGCTGGACTTTATTCTAGATAACTATTGCACCGCAGCTTTGAAAATACCGGGCAGCTTTGTTATGGCTTGTTTTCCTTTCCCTGTTACCAGGAGCAGATATCGCTCAAACGGCATGAGTAACAAATTGGAACTTCTCAAGAATCAACTAATTTGAGAGATAAAACCGCCCAGGTGATGCATTCATAAGCAGAAGCATATAAAGCCCCATGAGAAGTCATTATGTCCACATTTTTAAGTCGTTTGGTGGGGCTGTATCACCGTTTATTTGAAATACCTTTAGTGGAAAGCTGCTGGAGCACACACTGGCGCGTGGTGTGCAGGTGACTGTGCGTGGGGGTTTCCGTAGGCAGCTGTTCCATGACCTTGCCCTACACAGGGAGTTGGAGACTTTCATTTCTGGATTACTCGCTGCCCCTCTGTATCACACGTTCACCTCAGCTTTCTAAAAATGCAGTGGCAAATCACATTGCACTAATGGAAAGCGCTGTGGCCTAGAAAACAGCTTTTACTGCTGACAGAATGGGCTGACGAAGCCTGGGCTTGGAAGGTATGCTATTTTTGACTGTGAAAAGTGGTGCGTTCTGAAGGTTTGCTGAATGCAGTAATGTGATTTCATGTTCTTCTTTGTTAGTCATCGCGAGCTGCTGGCGATGGTAATGGATGCTGTTCATGTTAAACATTTAATCAGCTAAAGTGTATGCCTGTCTGCTTTTCTTTCCCAGAATTTGAGAGGCTTGTTATCAGTTTCATATATTTTCTAAAAAGTCAAAAGCAGCTTAGAGAAGGTGAGCAGAGATCTGCTAAATCCGTTTTAGAAGCCCATGAGTGCAAATGAGTGATTGTGTGAAAAGAATTTGGTCTTTTCACCAGCTGGGAAGATGTCTGCAGCAACCATTGGCTTGTATTCTTTCTCCAACCTTGCCGTGACCATTTAATGAGGTCTGATTCAGACTAATTCCCACAATCTGTAGGTTTTATTCCCTGCTGAGGCTGGAATATTTGGATGTCAACTCAGACATATATTTTTCTTTTTAATTAGCACATCTAATTTTTTTTTTTTCTCTCCAAGGCCACAACCTCTGTCCCAATCCAGGCAGGTGAAATTTCACAAGCGCTTTATCATTGCTCATACCTCAAGCATCCGGACACACCTTTCTAATTGTCATTTATATCCTGTCATTGCCTCTGGCATTTGCTGAGTTCACATTTCCATGTGATTTACGGCAAAACATTTTGTTTAACAAATCACCGGCGCATATTGACAGGGAAGTCCCCCTCAAGAAGCTGAAATAATGATTGCTTTCTTATTTGGTATCCTGAGATAGATGCTAAAAAATCAATCTGTCAGAATCTACGCTCTGAATTTTGCGTATATGGAGAACTCTTGAGATAGGAAAACTGCGACCCTGAATCTGTGAGTGCTTTGAATTGCAAATGCTTTTTGTCATTTGCTGTGCATGTAGCAGGGTGGATGAGCTCGCAGGCAGCACGGTTAATCCCCAATTGCAGGATTTTGAGTGCAGTTGGTTTCTGAGTCAGCGTCAACTCTGCAAGTGTTCAGGTAACTATTAAAGTATTTGGATGCTGAGACTGCTCCTTAGCAGTTCTGGGAGTGCTTATAGTGGAACAGCCATCTCTTCTGTCTTGTGTAGTCAGCATCTCTGGTCACTGTTCGAGTATCCTGTATGTTGCAGCGACAAGAACTGCTATGGGCCACCCCTGCCCATGGCATCTTACTGGGCATGCCATGGTGGGTAACTGGAGTGGGTCACAGCCTGGGCCAGCAGGCTGCTGCCTCACCTCCATGGCTTGGGAGGACGGGGACATCATGAGCAGGTTTTTAAGCCCAAGGATGAGCCCAGTGTAAATGTTCCTATGTGGAAGCGACCTTTCTTGGTGCTTTAAGACAATCTGGGGGAGGGGACTTCTAATTTAGACCCATAATTTTCTCTCCTTCTGTTGCATGTTCACAGTTCGTACCCTTCTGATGTCCTGAAATGACTGTGCAGGGGAGCAGGCGTGTTTGTGTATTTCTGAGTAATGTCACTAAGTGTTCACAATGTCAAAACCCACTTACTGTTGACAAAGGTGATTCATATGAGTCTTTCGAAAGATTGCTTATGTACCATAATGAGTTGGGCACAACTTAAAAAATAGCTCTATATAAGTGGCACATTCACAAAAGGTAAGCAAATGCATAAAAATAAAATATGGTGAAATATCCATCTTCCCCCTCCCCCTGTTTGTGGCTGATCTCATGCATCCAGAGCTCAGCCTGGCATAGTGCAAATTTACTGGCCCATTAGTGGCTGCTGTTTGACTGCACCTTCACAAAGGAAATATACATCTCAAGAATAAACTTGACATGTCAGACGCACCACAGCCAGCACGTTGCAGCCCTGCTTGTCCTTCACTGTGTTGCCCAGCTGCCCCAAATTTTCACTGTGCACAGAGTACTTTTTTAGGTTGTTAGAAAATTCTTATCTGTGTGTTTGCATGTATATTTCTAAACAACTGAATGCAGGCAAGGAAAAGTTTTTGGAGTGATTGCAAGTACACAGAAAATCAATATGCTGATCTAAGCACCAGTATTCACCAGTATGTTTTCCTGATAGGCTAATATGGATTTTGGTAATGTAGTGATGCTGTGATTGAAGACTGAAGCCAGCAGTGGTCCTGTCTGGTGCACCTAACAGATTGATGGTGACTAGACTTTGGTGGTGGGAGGCAAAGAGCAGGTAGTGCTGCTGTGGGGTGGACACCAGGGGGAAGCCTCTGATGGCCATTAGAAGGCTTCTAGGCTCTTCATCCATCTGTAGTCGCATGGTGCCTTTTACTGTGTGAAGCTTGACAGTCACTGAAACACTGGGAAGGCAGTGGAGCTCCTGAGGATGCAGTTATCTAATTTGAGATGATCTGACAGATAGTAACAAAGGGAGAGAGAGAAGGGGGAACGGTTTCTTCTTGGCTGAGGTTTGGAAGCAGAGGTTACTCTGTACATTTGGGACTTATGGGAAAAGTGAAATGTGTGTGAGGAAAAGAGAAGATGGCCTTGCACACCCGAGTGTCTGTGTCATGCAGGCGTGACGTTACCTAATGGACAATGCCTCAGTCTCCTGGGCTATCCAAGATGCAACTGGGATACCAGTGATAGCATTCTGTTAATTGTTGAGGCAGAATCAAATCTTGATACGATGTAGTGAGACTAGATAAGTTGTGCTTATGAGAGCCAAGAACTGATAGAGCTTATCAGACCAGGAAGAGCACGGCCGATGGGAAGGATGTGAGTCACAGGCCGGCATGGAGCGCCGAGGCCTTGGCCAGACTCAGGGCCAGGTTTCTTTCCCAGAGTGAATTTTTGTGGCCTGGATTGAAGTCAGTGGTGCTTTTGGCCATTTCTAAATAGCTGCTGCTTACCGCAATGACTTTGTTTATTATCTTGCGCTCATTTACGTATCATGTAGATATTTGAATAGCTCAATTGTGTCAGCTATGAGGGCTTCTGAGCCAAAAGTGCGATGTTATTGTTAGGCTTCTTTGCCAGTATTTTTGCAGGAGATGGATGCTTTTCCAGACTACAAGCAAAACTGTGTTTGTTTTGCCACTTTCCCCTAATTAGCAGCCATGTGACATCACACAGCAGCGGGACGGGAGGCCTTTCTGCCAGCATCCCCGTGGTGGGTACAGGCCCTGCAGACTGGCTCTGCCCATCCCCGTGTTGTGTCCTGGGGCCTGGCCACAGCTCTGGCTGGTGCTGGCTCTGGAGTTCCCCCATCCACAGGGGAGAGGACTCTTCTTCAGCAGCACTGGCTGTTAGCTAAGCCCCTGAGGAGCTGTTGCTGCACTGCTGGGGACACTGGGCTCACTGGGGCCCAGCTCTTGGCATGGCAAGCACATCCCACCATTGCACTGTAGTGGAAGTGTCCCTGCTGGGTCCTGCAGTACAACCTGCACCTCTGCTGCTCTCCCTGGGCTGTGCCTGAGCTGGCACTTCCTTCGCACTGCTGTGACAAATGATCCCCAGCCAGGGGTCCTGCTGCCACTTGTGACCTAATGCTGTGCCCCAGTGCTGCCAATGATGTCTTTTTCCACAGGTGCTTCCCTCTCTTGCTTCTATTCATTGGTGGTAAAAGACCGTCGCGGATAAATAAGCATGTTCTCACTTGACTTGATAATTTACATGATATTGCTGAAGGTGATTTATAATTTATACGTGGAAAGGATTTGCTGATCTCATTAATAACTTTCCAAACATCCAGATAAACATGCTATCTCTCTAAATCAAGTGAACTTGGAACAGCCAGGGTATTTACCTGCAAGGGCTTCTGGCACTCTGTTCTTTCCCAGACGAGAGGAGTTTGACAAAAGAATGTAGGAACTGCCAGAATGCATTTCCCCTCACAGCCTCCCAGATCACCCCAAGGTGGGACGTTCCACCTATTCTTGCTAAATTATTCCTCCCTACTGAAGGGCTTGTTGACAGGAACAGTCTCCCTGCTCCTTTGATTTTTAAACAGGGGCAGCTTCACAGATCCAAGCTTTCAGCCTGTGCTGGCATTTCTTTGCCTTCCTCCTGTCCATCCAGCCAAAGCCTGTGGTGCTAGAGAGCAGGTAAGCAGCCTCTGCAGGCTCCCTTTGCACTGCCTGGGGAGGACAGAGGCAGCCCAGCTAATTCCCTGCTGAGTGTGCCAGGCTGCTGCCATGAGTTCATTTCATCAGAAGCAATAGCCTCTTCTCTCACATGGGTGCCTTGTTATGTGGAGATCTCAGGGTGCTCTGTACACACTCATTGCTTAATTAAACCTCACAACAGCTTTTCAGTGTTTCTGTTGTGAATTTTATTGCCGCTTTATAAATGCATAAACTGAGGCGGGGATATTGGTTTACAGTTTGGGTGTCTGTGGAGTTGTACAGGTCAGTGAAGTGGACCTGGAGGAACAGCCCTGATTTCCCTTCACTGCTGCTTTCATACCATTAGCTCCTCTGGGAGGGGACTGTCTGCATCCATGATCCCCAGGGAGATGACCTGAAATTTACTAAGCAGGTGAGGGCAGACCTGCAGGAAAGCAAAAGAACGATGTTTCCTCTTTAAATGGTGGTACACATCATCCCTGTGAATGCAAGAGGAAGGTTAGGAAGCTGTTCTCAGAGTCTGACAGTACCAGGAACTGTTGTATAGAGACCTCACAGAAACCTCGTAGCCGTGAGATTACACCTTGCTGTGAAGCACCAGGCCTTAAGTGACAGCACATGTAAGGATAACTCCAAGATGCCTATCTGTGTATTGTTGGTTTTGTGAACTGGATATGGGTTTGGAACAAATCTGTAACCTCATCTTCAGAATTGGGTAAAAACAGGTATCTGGAGAAGTGGTGAGTGGTTTGAGTTCTTCATTTTCAAAACATCTTTGGTGGAGGATGCCAGGTTCAAATAAGGGGCACTTGCACAGCATCCATGTTGTGCACTTCTTCTGAAAATGTGCGATCTGCATAGAATGGAGAAATGTACAGCTTGGGAATTTAAAGAGAAAAAGACAAACAATTGAGTTGCTGTTTTCCAGTCTTGTTGAAATTAAGCTTCATGATAATCTTTGCATCAGTAATGAACTAAAAGTGGTCGTGCGCTCCAAATAGCAAAGGGCAAAGAAGAGAGAAGTAACTCATCAATGTATGACCCTCTCTAAAATGTCATGGGTAATCAAGTGTGAAGTACTTAATGGATCATGATTTGCGCTGCACCGTTTTGATTGATGTACTACTTAGGAGAGGATTGATAGTTTTTTACAGTGCTGTTGATGGGAGCCTCTCAGAAGTACCTCCTCCATTTCCTCTAGTGCTGGGGAGAGCCAAAGCAGCAGCATCTGCTTGAAGCCATTGTGTTCCAGCGTCTTTGTGAAACGGTCAAAAATAGTGTGGAGTTGTTATCTTGCTTAGACCCTGATCTCATCAGAACTGTCTATATTTAGGCATCTTCCAAAACCTTTGTGTCAAGCAATTCTCCGGGCAAAAATAGCTTTTTTTTTTTTTTTTTAAAGTCATGTTGTACGGCCATTTAGAGAGGATGTGATGATTAAACCATATTAAGGCATCTTGCTGTAGCTCCAGAGCTGTCAGCTTGAACTTTGTTCCGGCTGGTTCACAGTTAACCAAAGGCTAAAAATGAAAAAACTATGTATATGTGTGTGTGTACACACACAGAAGAAGCTGTAGTTTCCAATTGGCTGAAGGACTTGGCTCCTGCAGTCATGATAGGAGTTCAAACAGGAGCAGAAAACATTACAGCTCTGCTGCAGTGAGTGGCATTCCACTTGCACAAAGGAAACAGCATTGAAGGATTTATATGCAGAATGAATCCACAAATTCTTGTCAATAGGAAATTCCTTGGAGGGGATTAATGTAATAATTACTTAAGGCAAATTGCAATGTCTCATTAGCATATATTAAATAATTGAAAATAACTTCTTAGTTATCTTTAATGCTTTAATCAGTACTTTCTTCTGCCTTCGGATGATGGCACTTAGGAGCAAACAGATGTGTTAAATGGTGATGTTGGGGCTATGTGTTGGAAGATTTGGACCTTTCGGTGTCAAGCTGCTACAGTGCTCTGTCTCAGGCTTTATCTAATTTAGGACGTTTAATTGGCTTTTTACAGAGTTGTCAAGATTTAGGAGATGAGAGATAATCCCCGGCTGGCTGGACAGTGCTTTGAGGATCTCTGTTCCCATCAGTGCTTTTACACGGTGGGGGAGAGGAGTTTGTAAGCAGGATTAGGGCTTGTTAATGTGGAGATTCAGGGCAATTAACTGGCTTTCACTGTATATTTTAACACTTCATTCATATTTTTTCTATAAAATCTAGTTGCTTAAACAAACGAACGAAAGCATCATGCTGTCATTTTTCTTTCTCCTTAAAAAAACAAAAAACAAACAAACAAAAACCCTCTGACTTAAAATCTCTTAGTTTAGCGATTCTCCTCTTGCTGCTTCTGTTCAAGGGAAACTGTCAGCTTGTTTTTCTAATTGAGTAATTATTTGAAACTGATTAGTTGACTCATCTCATAAATCTCACAGCTTGCAGAAAGGTAACTAAGCTTTCAAAATTGGATGAGGTCTGTGACAGAGCACAGTGACAGCACGAGCAGCTGGAGCCGGAGAGCACCCGGACACTGAACTCGCTGCTGCGTTAAGGATGCTCTCAGCACTTGTGCAGGTGTGCTGGCAGAACTAGGATTGTCTGCACTAAACAAAGGAGAGCAGCCCAATTTCTGCTTTTGAGAAGGTCTTATCGTACCAGGAGAACATCCTAATTTTAATTCTAACTGGGTTTGTAAATTAATGAAAAGTTAATTATTATTTTTTTAAACCATCGAGGTGCTGTTTCCCCACCTCAGCAGCACATCGCTGTGCATTAAACCCCGTGGGCACGAAGGAGCTGTGTGTGCTTTACTTCTCTGCGGGGCAGGGCAGGGCGTCCTGCAGCCCTGGCAGGACAAGCAGCCCTTCCTATTTCCGCTGCCACAGTGCCGGCCGCTCCGCTTGTCATTGCTGGTCCTAGCAGACTTCTTCCTGCAGAGAGCAGAGCAGCCTGGGATTTTCATAGCTCGTGGAAAGTGCTGACTTTTCACTAAGCAGTTGATCTATCAGCTGTATAGCAAACTTCAGAATAATTCTTAATGGCTTTTAGAATAAAAGCTAACTTTTAATTGTTTGGCTTTTCCTCTTGTCTGCCTTTTGAACTTATTTAATATATGAATCTTGTATGTATTTAGTTGTTCCTTCCATGCTTTTGGCTGACTAATTTCCTTAGAAAACAGTGATTGATGGAAAAAAAGTGAATTTTAGCTTTTACTGTGATTGGGCTACCAGCATAATTGTATTTCACGTGCATGAGATAGAAGTTAAATAAGGAAAGCCAAAGCTTGGCTGCAGTTGGACCCACCAGGGGCTGTGAAGGACACTTGTACGTGCAGGCACTGCAAGGTAGACTGGGAGAAAAGTGGTCCCACTGCTCAGTGACGCAGTGCCCAAGAAGGGCTGAGGTCCTGAATGCCTTCTTTGCCTTGGTTTTTGCTGGTTAGGCTGGCTGCCCGGCCTTTCAGGCCTGGAAGTGTCACAGGAGACTGAGTTAGGGGGCACCTGAATACATTAACACGTGGGTCCAGATGTGATGTCTCTCTGAGCACCAGGAGCTTTGGCTGCTGATGGGGGGAGCAGCCATTCACTGCCACCTTTGAAAGGCTGTGGCAATTGGCAGCGGTCTGTGCCTCATCCCTTTTCTTCCAAGGATGCAGGAGACCTTGGATGGTGCTGGTGGACCAGTCCCACAGTAGAGATCTCCCTGGCTGCCTGCTCCTCTCATCTTTCAGCTTCTGCCAGGTGTAGGCAACTGAGCTTCCTGTCCCTGAGGAGCAAAACCTGAACAATTCAGCCACCAGTCACTGAGACCATCCTCTGTCCCCACCTTGCCATGGGTTCAGTCTAGGCTGAGCCAGCACAAGGAGGGAAACTGCTCCAACGTCCCAGAATCATCTTTAGAGGGACTGCTTGTGCTTCCACTTGCCGTTAATGCTATAGAAATACAGGCGTGGTGTGTGGAAATAATGCTTTGCTTGTTGGAGAGAGGGGTTAAAGATGTGGAACTCAATTTGTAGGAATCATACAGTCAATTTTAAAAGGAGGTGAGATAGGCAGTAAAGATATTGCAGCAGGAACATCAAAGGAATGTGACCTTACTTGAAACATTATTTGGTAGGTTGCATCTAATTCTGCAACCTGACTTGTAAGAAAGACTGAAGAGAAGGCACTTTTTTTTTTCTTTTTTCCCTCTGGCTTCTAAGGATCTTTATTTATCACCCTCAGGGGCATTACAGTGAGTAATTAGATTGGACCCGGAGAACGACTTAATTTTACAAGAAACTCATTAATTCATCCTATTTAAAATCTTCTCATTTCACCCAAAACCAATTATGCTTGTAGTGGCAATGATCTGGAAAGGCATTGTCTCGTAGGCATTAGGGGGGCCGCTGGGGCTCCCCTGGCATTCATGTCGGGGAGACAAGGGTGACTCCCTTTCTTTGACTTTTAGGTCAAAAGAACTAGTCGCTGGGACAGCTTGACAATTAGAAAACCCTGATGAGCATTTGGAACTCAAACAGCTGTACAATAACAGAGGAGTTCATGGTGCGGGGCAGAAAGCTCATCAAAAGAGACTATCCAAACAATTGGGTTCTATAATTAACACACAAAAATCTGCTCAGAAATGGTAATAACAGTAAAAGAGAGCTGAGAAGATGCTGCCTACTTATGTGGCAGATGTGGTTTTGTTACAATCTGAGGGAGAAAATCCATCCTTTTAAAGAGTAGGAGGAACATTAGAGGGGGAAAATAAAAGTAACTTTTTATTCCTAAGGGTGCAATTAAAACACGAGCTTAAAATATTTTCACACAGACAGAAACAGTGGAAAAAATAACTGCTGATGACAAAAGATATAATGTGCTATCAAACTGTTTGATACACAAATTTCTCTTTGGACTGAAATTTATAAGGAAAAATACTGATGTATTTTTTTTTCTGAAATTATCTGCTTTGTCCTTCATTTAACCAAGGATATTATTCTTGGTTTTTTCCTCAAAGTTGTCTCCTCAGACTTTTCACCCGTGGGCTGTCAGCGACATTACTCGTGTGCCCACGATAACATCCACTGCTGACCCCATTGTGGCTGTGTCCAGGTGGACCTCATCCCTCGCAGAACACCTTGATGGGGGCACAGTCAGCGCTGGGGTTTGTAAGGGGCTCTGCAGCCTGGATAGCATTGCTCCATCCTCTTGTCCAGCTTAAAATGCTCAAGTGGACTTCTCTTGTTAAGATTTTCTCCCAGAATCAGAGAGAAAAAAAAAAAATCAAAGCTTATTTAAAAATAGTTAAAACAATATTTAATCCTTTTTAGTCGCTATAAAATAAGTATGTGACTAGAACTCCATCCGTATGAAATTCTGAAATTGCTGGCTGAAATTTTCTAATGGAGAATTCAGCATTTGGCAGGAGCACACAAGCAAACTTCCCAGCCCACACATGCTTCCCCCCCCCACCTCCCTTTAAAAAAAAAAAAAAGAAAGAAACCATAAAAGTCTGAAAATCAGGTTTTAATGAGAAATGAAGTCTGAAAAACAGCTTGAGAAAATTTACATGGAGATTTGACTGAAATTCCATAATTCCTCTGAGCACGTTTTGCAGCTCTGACACATATCCCTTCCATCAGGTTTGTTTCAAAAAAGAAACCACGTAGTGCTGTGTGGCAGCATTGGACAATTCCTGCCTGGCTTTAGGGGAAATATAAACTAAATAGATTTTAACGTGGTAACTCCAAGATATCGTGATTATTTCAAGCCAGTGTTCATTTAGAATCAATGAGATTTGTTCTTAAAAAGAAAAAAAGACACTTGCTGAGCCAGCTGATGAGCAGCAAGGTGGCCCATGTGCTGCCTGGCCTGGCTCTGCTGGGCTGCAGGGCTTTGTCTGGAGCTGCCCTTGCAGGATTAGATGTAACCAAGAAGTGACAGTGACACCGAGCTCTGGAGCAAAGATTGTTGGTGAAATGCAGCGTGTTCTCTAGCGCGGCTTTGTGCCGCGTGCTGAAATGTGGTGAATCTCAGAGCACACCAAATGAAGACAGCTGATGGCTCAGCCTGTGCAGCTGGAGCATAATGGCTGTGTGCGTTTTGGAGCAGCCACTGCGCTGGGAGAGCCTTCTTCAGGTCTTGAAATATTAATGATTGTGGCTTAATACAGTAGAAAGCAAAATACAGTGCTTGAAACAAAGGAGAAAAAATCCTTGTCTGTTGACCTTGCAGTACTCACCGCATCCATCTATTCCCTGTGAAGGGTCTGAGCAGAGGAAGGATTCCCAGAACTGTGCCATTTTTTTAGTCCCACACTGCAGTCAGTGCAGAGCTTGCCACTGTGTACAACACTGCTATCTCAGAGAGCTCTAAGCTGGGAAAATGCGAAACGTAGCTCTTCGTTTAATAACTTCTGTGAACAATCTTGGTCATAGTAAAATAATGTTAGAGTTCATGTGCTTTTTTTTTCAAACCCTTGAATAACAGATGGAAGAAGTTAGCGTGCTCTCCTCTTGGACTCTTATTTCCCACTCCTTGTGCATGGATCCTGTGTTTCTGTGCTGGCAGTGCTGCTGGGCTGAGGCACAAGAGCAGAACCAGGACGGAGACCTCAGCTCAGAACCGGCTGCTGTTCAGTTGGCTGCACAGGACTTGTAGCAATAGCACAGCTCGTTCACCACATATTGCAAATCACAGCAAACAGAGGAAAGTTAATTTTCTTTATTTTTTTCCCTTTTCCTAATCCATTCACTTCACAAGCAGAGGCCGTGGCTGTGCCCGGGGGCTGTGCCTTGCTGGGGGCACGCCGCTGTGCCGTGTGCGGGCTGGCCTGGCCCCGCCGCTCCTCCTGCCAGCGCTGCGGTTTCTGATTGTCCTCGAAACCCCAAGGCCATTTGAAGCAGGGCCAGAAAGCACCTTGCGAGTTGAACCTTATCTAATTGCGCGGTGCGTGTAAACTCCGGAAGCATAAATCTTAGTCATTTGAGCAATGTGTTTTTATAAGATTCTCTGGTCCAGTGGCAGCCAAAGCGGGCCGGTCTCCCAGCGCTTCTGCAGATGGCGCACGGCACGTCGTAAAGTTAGGGCTCGTTAGGGAAATTCCAGAAATGGCTTTGGTTAACGAGGGAAGCAACTTGCTGGTTTATAAATGTGTTCCTAAACCCCTCCCCGCTCTCATTATGGACAGCTTCATTAAGGAAGGAGGGAAAGGAGAGAAGCTGATGGAAGGTGAGCGGGAGAAGGAGCCTGGGCTGGGCAGGGCCGGATGGGAGCAGCGTGCTGTGCTGGGCAGGGAGATGGGACTGTGGGACTGGGGCAGTGATAAATGGCAGTGTGTGAGGGTGCCTGGTGTTAGGGCAGTGATCAGTGGCCAGACACGAGCGGGAGTAGTGCAGCAAATGCCAGGAACTACCTTTCCTTTTTACATGTTTGCATGCTTACGTGTTTTCTCTCTTGTCCATAGTGCTGAAAGCAGGGTGGTGGTTGGCTTTTATCTCGAGCCAAGGGAGAAATTTCTGAGATGGCATGCGCCTTAGCCACCGTTAAAATGTGTTATTAATGATACTAATGAGTTTTTTCCAAGTGATGTAAAAGTACCCATCCGTGTAAGCATTGCACTTACAAAGATGATGTCATGGAAAGCTTGCCAAGCCGCACATGGGACCTCATGCCAGTGGTGCAGTCACTGATGAGTCCTGGCTTCGGGGAGGGGAGAGTGCTGCTGATTTCCTCTGCTGGGGAGCAGGAGCCAAATTAATTCCGCCTTTCCATGAGGGAGATGAGCCATTTCCGGGCATGTCAGGCACATGGCCTCGCTGCCAATCGCAGTGGGTTCCTGTCCCACTCCCTCTTAAAAATTGGCAGGGTCTGGCTGTCAGCTGCCATTCCTTAAGTGGTCATAGAATGAAGCAATTGCACCCTTTTGTTGTGTGCTGTGGTGTATGTGAATGCAGGTGGATGTGGGGTAACAGTGTGCAGCTCCACAGTAAGCACAAAGAGCCAGCTGATTTTCTGGCAGTGTCAACACAAGTCCATAATTTTTTTTTTTGCCATCTCTAAGCCAGCTTTTAAAATGGCTCTTGTTGGAATTAGAAATCGGTATCTCCTGACATAGGAGTACTCATTAAGAGTGTGATGATTGTTAATTCTTCACCTAGGGCTAAGAGGACATCATTAGATCTTTTTGAAATGCCTGCTGCCTTGATTTTGAATAAGTAAGACAGAGATTTATGGTCACAGCCTGAGCAAGTAACACTCTCCCTTCCTGTCCCTCTCTCTAGCTTGCAAAATCGGATACTACAAGGCTCTCTCGACAGATGTTGCGTGTGCCAAATGCCCGCCTCACAGCTACTCCATCTGGGAAGGCTCTACCTCCTGCACCTGTGATCGGGGCTTTTTCCGAGCTGAATATGATGCTGCATCCATGCCCTGCACTCGTAAGTTGCTATTTGAACAGTCTCTTCTCTTTTCATCACCTATTTCTTCTGTCTTTCTTCAAATCTGTGTGGATGACACATTGTTTGGAGAGCCGTGTCTAAGAAGTCCTGCTTCTGATAGCAGTGCTCCTTAGCTCTTGTAGCCCTTTGCAGAGGTGGTTTGCATTTTGAATCACACTTCTGGGAGAGAAAACACCAGTTTTCAGCCCTGAATTCCTAACAGTGACATGGTTGCACTGAGAGATTACAGTCTAAATAAATGAGTAGCTGCAAGAGGAGTGACTTGCAAACTTCAGTAATGGAGTTGGGTGTAATTACAGCTCTAATTTCCAGTCTGAGGACCTGTCTAGTGGATGACATCTCCTTTCATCTTTAAATTATTGATATTTCTAGAAATTGTGGCAACCTTTTTCATAATTGTATGATATGGAGTAAATATGTTATAATTTCATGAAATGTTATAATTTGCACAAGCTATTGCTGATGGCCTTTAGGAACATAGGAGTGTTCCTCCAAAAGGGATGGTAGTAAGAAATCTCAAACCATAATGAAATGAAAAAAAAAAAAGTATGGTTTATTTTATCCTTTGTACATAAATACATCCTTTGTATATAAATACATCATGCACAGCAAATGGAATTATGCTTCAGTTCCACCAGAACATTTTCAGCATGAGAAACAAAAGGCGTAGCACGCTGAGCACACCCGCCGAGTTACTGGAACAGCTCCTTGTCCTGTGTGTTGGTTAATGGGTTAGTCAGCCAAAGACCTGAGACTCTAGACATGCCCTGGTGTTAAATCGTGATCATCTAGTGCTTTGGTTTTCGTTTCTATAGGAGCAGAGCGGTTTGAAACAATAAGTGAAAGGGCTGTATTTTACTGGGGGATATCCATGTGTGACTTTCTCTGAAAGCTATTGAAAATGCTTCCAGATTTTTGGAGTTCAGCTGTGTATTTATGTAGTGTGTGTGTCTGTGAGAGAGAAGGCTGAGATACTTCTTTTGCAACATTTTAATATATTCCAAATTCATTTTGGAGAGATGACTCACATTTGTTTCAGTCTTAATTTCTCCCTTACAAGGCAGAAATAAAGTATGTCCGTAACTCAGCAGCACTCATCCCTTTCCCACACCCTGTGATTCCAGCTCTTCCTCAGTGATCTTCCTTTCAGCTGGGAGTTTTGCTGGGGGGTGGTTAAGCAGGTCTGGGTATAGTCAGGAGCAGCTGCTTTAGCTTAGTAGGAAAGCAGAGAGGTCCCCATATCCCTTGCCAAATGCTGATTGGGGATAGAAGTCTAGCTGTGCTATGAAACCTCGCTGAAGTCTGGTAGGATTGTGCTTTCTGTGACACCATTCACACTAGAAGATTTGAAATGACCATTTTGACAGGGAAAACGTCTTCAGCGACAATAAAACTATTGTTTGAAAGATGCACTCTAAATAGCATTATACCAGCAAAAATTTCTTGTAAAGCCTTGGTTGTAGAGACTGATACACTGACCAAATAGAAATCGAATTAGGAATCAGCTGGCTGAATTTAAATAGGCATGTGCAGGAGTGAAGTACGAGGAGAGAGCAAAATAATTCCAGATGGGGGAATTGTGAGCAAGTGATACGTATGTTTGCTTACATTGCAAAATGTACTCCTGCAAGCTTAGCCCTTTTTTCTCAAGTCTTGGACCCGCTCCTGGCACCCTTCCCCACTTTGGTATTTGGAGGTCAGTCAAAGTTGAGGTCCCCTGTCTTGGTCTTCTACACTGAAAATATAAAGAGTGTAAAATTGAGAGCAAGGGCCATGGTGCTTGCCACGGTCTTCATCTCTGCAGCACTCTCAGAGGACGTGATGCACAGAGGCAAGCCAACAGCACAATCCCATGGCCGCCTGGCCCTGGGAAACAGGCCTCTCTCTGGGTGTCCCATTACATAGCCCTGAATTTTCACCAGTACTTAAGAGCTGCTTTTTCTGTGATCCAACATGAAGAAAGACTCAAAAGTTATTCTGGTGCTGGCTGGTGGGGCTGCTTCGCTCATACCTTCTCTTCACTGCTAGAGTATGGCTGTGGTGGTGGCCCCTGTGCAGGCCCTAGGTGCAGTCCCCATGGGGCCTGGCACAAGAATGGGGTCAGGAGGCTCTTGGAGGAGCGTCCTTTGCCACACCAAGTTGCCTTATTCCTACATGTTTGAGGCAAGTGCCAGGAGCCATTTGAAGGGCCTGTGCTGGAGGGAGGCCCTCCAGAAGAAACTCCTCGTTTGTCTGCCTCTCCTGCCGAGATGTGGAGACAGAAGGGAGCATAGACATCAGAAGTTCTTTCAGACGGATTCACACTCTAATCAGTTCTTAGCAGTTGGTTAAACCAGGTGACAAACCCGATTCCCTTGTGCTGACAGCCATAATAATCAGGCACCTTCTTTGTTCATTATGCTCTCTTTAACCCTGGTATTCTCATTCGGCCCTGCATTTAGTAATCGCTCAGTGTGACGGCACACTAATGAAGAAATAAAACACAGTATCAGAGATCCATTCTTCTAGCAGAAAGATAGACTGTGCTCCACTGGCTTGTAAAATCAGCTTTCTGTTCACTTGGAGAACTATTAGACCAGGTGAATAAAAGTAACATTAGGTAATTTGGGGAGAACACCTGGAATGGACAGAGGATTGATCCTTTCTTTGTTATTTCTAAACAGTTTTTAAGATGAAGAACTTCAGGCTTCTTAGGATGTGTTTTTGTAAAGCTTTGACCCTTGGCTATTGATTTCCTTTGCTAATAGGCTGTCTGGCCTCATCGCTTATCTTGCCTTCTAGGTTGGGAGGGGAGGACTGTTATGACTTCCATCCCAGTGGATGAAGAGGAATCAGTGAATTCCCTTTCCTTTCTCACTGAAGAGACACTCCAGAGTTTTCTGATTCCAGAGCACCACTGTCTGACATTTCTGTCCGTTGTTGAGTTGTAAAAACTGTGCCTAACGTTCAGTTCAGTCAGGCATCCAATCTAAACAAATAGCTCAGGCTCTGTGTTTAGCATTCTGCTCTGTTTAGCTCTGCTGAAGTGAACGGTTATGTCTGCCCTAAATCTACAGGAAAGGGCAGAATGTGGCTGGACATGAGTGTAGGAGACAGCGGGTGGTGTCAGAAAGCCAGGCATAGACACCCTGACTTGCACATACTTAACTGATGCCTCTTCTCCTTTGTGCTTGCCTCATGGGAATAATAATCATTGAGTCTGTCACCGCCAAGCTGCAGAGCCGCCCTGGATCTGCCTCATTGACCTGTGCCGGGATTTTAGACTTGGAATTCTGAAGCACAGCGGACTTGTCAGCTGTGTGTTTGGGTGTGGAGCTGGTATGATTGACCTCAGGTTCATTTGAGCACAAACTGAGGCAAACACAAATATTTTCCCTTCTGGAAGCATTGCAAAAGTTGCATTAAGGCAACTTTTCAAACCTGCTTTATATTTTAGTACTTGCTGAAGAGATGGGCCTTTCATACAGTTAGTAGTCCAATGGGGAATAAATTGCCTTACCAGCACACAAATCCATACGGCTGATTAATAGTCAGTCTCAACCACGATCCTCATTCTGGAGTTTCCTTCTCTGTGAGAATGTGGTAGGGAGCCTGATGCAGGCAGGTGCACTTGCCACCCAGACTAATGGGTGTTGGTCCCATGTCCCCACTGTTAATGAGTCAGGTTCTCAAACTGCTTCTTAACAAACAATACTCACATTATGAGCAAATATGGGACGGTTTTGTATTGTTTATGTTGTCCGTTCGATTCAGATTATTAATGATTTTTAATTGGGAGCCTTCTACAAAATAGAGATTACCAGGCTGTCCGGCTTGAAATTTGTCTCAGTAAGTGACCCTGAAAAATTTAGTCTGTTGTTCCACCCAAACAGTGACTGGTTGATTGGTATTTTGGCGTGGCCTGAAATATTTCTGAAACAGTTGCATTTAAGACAGTTTATACCCGAGAAGCTTAGAGATAATGAGGGTAAATTCAGTGAAATGCAAGAGAAAAGTGTCTGCTTTGAGAGGGCTTTCTCCAGTTCAAGTTATCAAGAAATCGAAGAACCTGACTTGATACAGCAAATGTCACTTAGTTGTCTTTACATTCACCTCTTCTAATTGAATTTAGCGCACTGCTGTATTTCCTCCAGAAAGTATATTGTTTTTAAATTACCATTTCAGTGCTATTACTCAAGGCCCCTGCTACTAATGCTTTCTGACAGTTATCAGCATAATGAACCATAATGAAATGATGAGCAATCTACAGTGGAAACTCGATGTGGATTCCACTAGAGCTGTGTGGCTGCTGTTAAAATTTGAATGCACGTTAAAATAACACTGTCCTTATCTGTTTCCAAGGTCGAGGTTTTAAAAAAGGTTGGAAAGGTCTCAACACTTTGATTTCATAAGTGTTACGGTCTACTATACGCCCTTAGCTCAGTCTGCTGTTGCACATTATTTATCTAAGAGAGGAATATTTGACCTGCATTTTCAGAAAAGAATGAATTTACCTACTTAATAACTGTGCTTGTGAAGGAGTAATTACATAGGAGCTGATTATTTGAGCATATGTTTATTATGATTGTTTATACTTCTAAATAAACAAATGTGCTCTTTTTCCTTCAGCTTAGCTTGTGCCTCTTCTAAATTTCCAGATAGACACTGATTATCACTGTTCTGGCTTTTACATAGAAGAAGAGGAAAGTGGGATACATCACATGGTCCTAAGGTGGCTGGTACGCTGTAGGAAGCTGTGCACTGACTGTGCCATGCTTTCTCCCCAGGATATTTGTTTTGGCACTGAGTCAGTCTAAGCTATGATGTAGAAGCCCACTCTCTGTAACATGAAGTATCTGCCAGTGCAGCCTCCGATCTTCAGAAACAAGATTTATGGCATAATAATTCTTCTGCACCTTTCTATATGTTCTCACATTTATCAAATTATTTTGTTCTTAAAGCACCAT
The DNA here is from genome assembly GCF_038088225.1 of Cyrtonyx montezumae. Taxonomy (NCBI): domain Eukaryota; kingdom Metazoa; phylum Chordata; class Aves; order Galliformes; family Odontophoridae; genus Cyrtonyx; species Cyrtonyx montezumae. Next base: position 7,081,428 of record NW_027072056.1, on the reverse strand, counting down.
AAAAGATTGTTCATTATAATAAACAGTACGTCAGAATGTCTTGTACGGTGCAGTATGGCAGCTGCAGTATCAGAGCAGCGGGTAGACAGCATGGAGGCAATGATTTTTCTTCTCCAGGTACACGGGGGAAATAGTTCCTCAATTGCTGCCAGAGGCTTGTGTATGACAGGCATCCCAAAGGAGAAGGCTCTCTTTCTTCGCCTGTGCAGACAGACTGGGGGAATCAAGGGAACGCTGAATAAGAGGGAGTGGTTATAGCTTTAAGAGAGGAGACAGGAGTAATTTGACATGGTGTGCTTATAATCAGTAGACTTAAATTCATCTTTCTTTTAAATACAGCAACTGTTTATTAGTTGTCTTCTGATTTTCTCTCAGAGCCTTAAATTACCTGGGATGTTCATTCAATTAAGTGGGGGCTTTGATTCGGTTAGTCAGGACTCAGTTCTGTAGAGTCAATGGAGTAAATTAGAGGACTACCAGAGTAAGAAATCCAGCAGTTGAGCCAATGACAAAATTACATATTTCTCTGGTCGGATTTCTTCCCTGTCAAACTGTCAGACAACCTTCTGGTATTCACAGTGGAGTTTTTCTTTTTATCTTGAAAGAATGAGTGGACACATGGGATATTGTCTGCACCACAGCATAGGAGAGAAGATGGAATAATGTGTCAGGATACATGGTGCAGCAGAGTTCTTACATGGCAGTTTTTGGAAGAGAAGCCCTGAGCCCATATAGTGGCACCTGCACGCATCAGTTTTCCCACATTCTGCCAGCAGTAACTGGACCTCTTTGCTTAACTCCTTTCTGGAGAGAAGAGGAAATATCCATTGTATTGTTCTCTGTGGTGAGGAAACAAAGCCTATTGTGAAGCTGGTAACCAGGGTTCTTTGGCAGCTAAATAGGAAATCGTACATGCCAGTAAAATGGGCATTTTATCACTGGCACCAGTCCAGGATCCCTAGCTTGGCAGAACTCCCACTAAAGTCAAAGGAGTCTTGCCCGAGTAAATAAATTAAGAATTGTTTACCAAATCAGATGGCTTATTAAAACCCCATTGTAATGCTAAACATGCACAGAAAGGAGAAGAGAGAGAGAAAGGAGCAGATGACGGATATTTCAAGCGGCTGCTGTGTCTTGCGGACTGTTGACTTTTGTCTCACAAGCTATAAAAACACCTGATCTATAATGATAAATGATCAGGAAGAGCTGGGCAGTCAAGAAGTAAGGGTTGTCCTAGGTGCTGGTGCTTGTATAAACTGGCTACAGCAACAGGAGACATGCCCACAACTGCTGAAAGAAGCAATTAGTGGTCACAGCATATACAACTGTCACAGGAAAGTGTGTGCTTTATTTCTGAGCCCAAACTTACACAGCCCAGGAGTTTACTCTGCATTATAACTTGTCTTTCAGATAGGTAAAGATCAACAACAAGAGACTTATCTGAAGGGCTTCACAGCTCACACGCTGGAGCTTTATTGACAGCTCTGCAGTTGTCCATGTTTAATGAGGCCTGATGAAATGGAAAAAGGAGGCCAAGGTGCTCTTTCTTGAAGCTGTGCCTGGCACTGCTTTGCCAGATGTTTTAGTGAGACAAAGAGTTTAAAGACATCGATTGTTTAGTAATTGCTTTCTTTGCATCCACCCTGAAAATAGTAAGCTCTTTATTTCACACTCAGCCTTGCCTACAGGGAGACAAATTTTCAGATGATGATTGAATTATGATATTGATTAGAATCATTAAGGGCTATCTGTACAGTGATGGCGCCGGGGGTCACATGGAGAGCAGCAGTGGTCACGTTTGCTGACAGGAGAGCTGAAAGCCCTCGCACAGCCCTGTGCCCAAGTACCTGAGCTAACCCTTCAGAGGCACTTAATGTACTTCAAGTGGCATTTCATTGCTCTCTGTATGTGTGCTCCAAAGTTCTTTTGGTTTGTTCATTGTTTGGATCTTTTCTTCTCTACACCTCTGTATTTGTTCCCTTTATTCTTGTCGTGTTGTACACAAAAGCTGCCTCTCAGATCTTGTACTGCAGAAGATGTGCTAAACTTCTCACTGCTTCTGATGCCACGTTTCCAGTTAGGTTTTCCTGCCATTAGACAGTTGGAAGCTTACTTCCCGCTTCCTGCTGTTCCTGTAATTCATCAAAGACTTACTTAACTTCTAACAGCTTGTCTGTAGTATAGCTGAGGCCAAGCTGCTGATTCAAATCGGCCCGTTCAGACTAGGCTGCTTTTACGGTGCAGTGAATGGTAGCAGTCTGCCCTGTTGTATGAATCTTGTTTGTTATATAGCAAATTAGCTCAAGGTTTCTGAATATCCGACTTCCCTTTGAAATCGTTGGAGATGAAGAGGGTCAGCATCTCTCTGAAGCAGGCTCGTGAAGAGGATGCTTTTGTCAGCCTTGGTCTGAGGCCATTGAAGCTTACTCCCCTGTCTGACTGATTAACAAACACATCGTTGTCACTCTGCTGCATTTAGCAGTATGTTTAGAGGGTTTTCTCTGTTTTAGGGTAAAGTGAGAAAGATTCCAACTGTAGCAGGCTATCATTTTATTGTTTTTTGGAATAATTTTTAAACCTCATCAAGCCGAGGTCTGCTTTTTCTGCCTCAAAAAGCAGCAATATTTTCCTCAAGGAGAGTATGGGAATGGTTAAAGAAGATTAAAGTCTTTTCTACATGCTTGAGGTTTTCTGATGTCTGGTGGGAATTGCCAATGAAGCTTCCTTCCGATTTCACACTGTCAAGCAAATGCAGACTGAATGCAGGGTGACAGCCCACTTGAAAATAATTATCCATTGCCCTGGCTGCAGAGGCATCCGTTACCCAATAGAGAAATGTGCTTTTACACGCATGCACACACAGACTAAATTATTTTTTTAATCATTTTCTCCTTCCAGGACTGAAAAACCTCATCCTGCTCGTTACCATCCACATACATATCTTTTGAAAGCATCTTCCTTTTTTAAAAGGGTTACATTTTAAATGCACTGATCTGGTGACTGACAGGATGCTCATAATGAAGGCTTGCCTTCTTCAGGGTATATATTTGAAATATCTCCATTAGCACTTCCGTGGAGAGTGTGGGTTTAAGCTTGTGTTTTAAACAGATGTTCTCCCGCAGATATATCTTTCAGTGTAATAAATAATAACCATAATGTAGGCTAATAGTACATAGATGTGGTTACAGTCCAAATACTGATGATATTAGTGTAGCCCTTACTGGGTAATGTTGCTGCCAAAACGATCCACTGTCACCTTCAGTGACTGAGGATGAAGTGGCACACAGAAAGATGCTCCTGGCACAGAGCCTCTGCCAGGGACAGCTGTGATGGTTGTACCTGGCTAGGGAGAACTTTGTTCTCAATGTTGTGTGAGTGGATCAGTCCAAGTCCTGAATTCACTTTCAAGGTAGTAAATGTCAGAGCCCTGTGCTGAGGCGCTTTTTGGTTTGCTCTGTGGTGTTTTTCTATTTCAGCCCAATACTGTAGCTTATCATGGTTACTCAGATCCACTAAAATTGCCCAGACTGAAGCCCACTGCTTTAATCTTCAACACTTTGTTTATGGGGCCTCTGAGAATAGGAGCAACAAACTTTTATTCACCAATAGCTTTAGTGAGCAAAAGCTGTCAGCTCTGCAGCTGTCACAGGGGATGAAACCTCAGTGAGCTGCTCTGAAGGCCAGCCCAGCGTTTGGGGCTGCTGTTGTTGGCAGTGGGCTTCTGGCTTCAGTCAGCCTGGGGCAGTGGGGAGCATGTCTGGTCATTCTGTGGGACCGCAGAGTCTCTCAGGAGCTGTTTCGCCTGGAATCATTTCTTTCTTTTCTCCTTTCACAGCCCTTTAATCCACGCCTTCTAACCATACACTGTTGCTGAACTAAATTAACTGGTTTAGTGAAGTCAGTATTCTCTATGTCAAACAAGTCTGTCTGGTCTGGATGTAGAAAACTGTAATTGAATTTACTGCATACACCCACAGAGGCTTCCAGAGAAGCACTGTGCTGGGCAGATCAGTAATAAAAAATAAAAAAAAAAACCCACGTAAAAGCAATGATATTAAAACCTCTGTCACAGGCATTTGAATGCAGTTGCCCAGCACAGCACACCTGCAGTTCAGCCCTTGGATCACAGGGCAGTTGTTTCGTGGGCTTGTCTGCAGCCAGCAGGGCCGTGGCCGTGTGCCTGCCAGGCTGTGCCTGTCCACGCAGGGGCTCACAGCAGCAGTCCCAGCACGAGTGAGCAGTGCGTGCAGTCTGTCGGGCAGGAGGCTGTGTGCTTCGGCCTCGTGACTTGGAGGGGCTCACTGCATGTGGTACCTTCCCTTTGTGGGTGAGGCTGATCTCTGTTCTGAAGTCTGAACGTGATTCCTGTGCAAATAGTTCACAGAAATGGCCTGTGCTGCGTGGGTGCTCCCTCAGTCCCACAGAGCGGAGCGGGGCTCACTGTGGGACGGGGAAGCTCCTGCGGCCTGCCCAGGGAGACCTGTCATCTGCAGAGATGGCGCGGATAAGGTGGCACGGGGAGGTGTCTTGTGATCTGGCAGGAAGCAGGGAGCCGGTCGGGTGATGATTCCTATCTTTGTCAGGGATTTCGACAGCCTTGTATCAGCCTTGCAGGGGCTTGCAGAGCGCCTTGTCAGAACGGAGGGAGCGAAACAGTAGTGGGTGAAAAATGCAGCCTGAGGTTGTAGTAAGAGTGCTAAAGTGCATCAGCCCTTTTAGTATACATCAGTGCTTGTGCTGTTAACTCCTTAAAAACTGTACTCTTCCTGAATACTCATTTGACAGGGGGTATGGTACTGCCAGCCAGACAGATCTGTCTGTCCGTTGGTAAAGAGACAGACAGATAGATGCAAAGCCTATAGGTTATTGCAGCAAGAGAAGGCAAAACATGCATTGCACAATGCATTTAAGTAAATCTAATAGGAGGGTTGAGGAAGATAGCGAGATTAGTTTGACAAAGATTTGTTGCTAAACACACTCTGTAGAGTTCCCTGAGCCCAGACGTAGTGAAGTTGCTCCACCCCAGGCCTTCCATTTGCTTCGTGGCTCAGCTGATTTTGATGGCTTTATTGTGAAGCAAGGTTTGTGGAGCTCCAAGAGGGAATAAAATGAAAACCTCCATTCCCTCTGTTCCCCTGTGCCTGCTTATGGTGGTGCTGAATGGGCAGCTGAGGGATCCTGCTCTCAGCCTCGGTGCTCATACCCTCAGGTCCCTCTGTGGTATGTCCCTCGTGCAGGTCCCTCTCAGTGCTGTTTTGCTGATGCCTGCAGCCTCCCACGGCCACGAAAGGGTTTTCCTCTCCTCTGGCAGGGCTCTGTTGTCAGAAACAAAGCAAATCCTGATCACTATTGAAGGAGCAGATACGCCCTGTGTTTCAACATCTGAAACCAGGCCCATCAATCTGAAACTGTTCCCCACTCCCAGTGCCAACAGCTCCATTAACAACTATGCTCCAGAAAGAAAGGAAATTGCTTTTCCCCTCACTGCCATGTCAGCCCACCATTTGGAAACTCCCCCGCATCTTCCTTTTCATGCTGGAGGTGGTGTGCTCATCTCTGTGACCTGCAAGCATCTGCTTCCCTGGTTTTCCGCTTCGCTGCGTCTCTGTTTAGACACTGCTATGCCCTGTCCCACATACTAATTACTGACTTTTTGCTTCTGAGGAGCTTGATTCATTCTGGCACATTTTCCCACGTGAAACTGGACCTAGAGCCTTGGAAAATATCTTAATGGACACTGGAGTAAGTCTGAGATTAACCCCAAGTCGGCTGCTGTGTCTGAGCTAACAGGCATGTCTTTAGGACTATGGGCATGGCAGCTCCCGGGGAGCAGAGCCTGGCCCTAGAGCGATCCCAGCTGTGGGCAGTGCAATGGCAGCAAGGTAACACTGCAAGAAAAAAACTCTTTGCTTTTCCCTGTCTGAGTCTCACTGTGTAGTAGTTGCTTTTTGCATACTGGGGTTTTGTCCCTGGATGTCCTCAGTGTTGCTGATGTTTAGACCAAAATTGAGGCTCACAGCCCGGTGGTACAGCAGCAGGAGTCCTTGTTGCAGTGGCTGGGCTGTGGTCTGTCTGCTTATGCAGTAAATCTGCCTGCCAGCCCTGGTTTGCCTGGAGACGGTACTTCAAAGGTTTGGCAGGGAGGGAGGATTTCTCTCCTCTCAAAATGAATATATTAATTTTGTATTTGTGAAGTTGAGCACAGAGAAGCAATCCTTGTTCAGCTGCTCTTGCAGCAGAGGCTTTCATCTAGGCACTGATGATAAGTAGTAGGTACATTGGACCTCTGTGTCATTTAAGACTTTACTTACCTATGTGCCTCTCTCCAAATCCAAATACTGTGTCCATTTAACACGTGTTACATCCTGGCAGCTTCAAGCACGGGGCCAAGGATGCGATGCAGCCCTCAAGGCCTCCCCCTCTGCGGTGTGCTCAGAGCTCAGCCTTCCCTGTAGCTGCTGCTGCTGAACCCAGGCAGCCACGATTCCTCTTCTTCACCATTACCTTTTGATGGCTTGACCTCTTTGCTGCTACACTGAGTCACTTTATGATTTCAGCAGAATTTCACTGTTATTTATTCAGTTCCCAGTTAAGCCTGATGGGTGCTTTTGTACCTTTGGCATACGAGAGACTGAGATTAATTTATTTACATAGTTAAAATAACTATTGATTCTGGCTAATTTTTTTTTCCAATTTCTTAACATTAGACAAATAATAAGAATGAAAAATCTGGAATTAAACTTGTAAGAACTTCCCTTCCTTTCTGCCAGCAGATCTAGTTGAACATTTTTGAATTCCAACCATCGATAATATTTTGAGAAATTTAAGAAGCTTTCACAAGCTCTCCAGTGTCTTGGATCGAAAATTGAATTTGTGACTTCCTACAAAATTATTTCCGGTATTTTACTGGTAATAGCATCTGTATTTAAAGCCTCAACCACGCGTAATGACTAGGGATTGCCATCTTCACTGCAGTCTGGTTTGGGTGGTTATATTTTGCATGCTTCGTTCTCACCCTGTTCCATTTCTGCTAGGTACTGTATTTTACCTTGTGTCCTGTCCCGCAGTATTGAGTGTGTAGTTCAGAGAGCCATTGTGCTCAGTGCCAGAAGGGGCTGCGGAGCTTTAAGTGTTGTATAAAATCCTTCATCTGTTTCACGGGGTTAGCAGGAATCATTCTTGTTAAATTTAAGGATAGAAAAATGTGTCTCACCTCAACTGTATTGAAGTTAGATTAAGGATCACAGGATTAGCTCCTCTGCATTTTTAATGTACTTATTGGTTCAGGACCTGCGGGGATTGAAGCATATAGATGAGGTCTGTGCCTGTGCCTGGGCTGTGGAGCAGTCGGCAGTGCTGGGCTGGGCAGAGCAGCCATTTCCAACACAGCAGGCCTCTGCCCCACACCTGGCTCACGCCCATTGTGTGAGGAGCGTGGGGGACCTTGCTTGGTGCCTGACTGCTCCCCACACCCTGTGCTGGAGCCAGCCAGGCAGCACACCTGCAAGACGTGGGTCTTTGTCTCCTGCCCTGTGCTGCAAGAGCGCTGGTACCGTGGGATTCAGCGTTTGCTGAGTGCCGTCTGACATCAATTTGTGTGGAAAATGTTGCAATTCTGTTCCTAAGGAAAAGAATAAATACTGGATGATCAACAATTTCAGTGGATGTCTGCCTGTGTGTAATGGGGAACTCTGGAAATCTCAAAGTGGTGGTTTGTGCATTTGATGGTTTGCTCAGGAGATCTTGAAAAATGAATGTAAACTACACCAAATGGTTACGATTTCAAAACAAGTCTAAGCAGCGCAAGTGAAAAATGCAGCTCATGTTTGGTTGTGGTATGGGGCTTTTAGGTTAATTCAGAGCTGGAAAATACTGTTACTTCATCAGATGAGGAGATTAAAAGTTGTCCTACTAGTTAATTTTCCATCTTCATTAAGAAACAGAGAAGTAAAATTTGCATGGTCTCTGCTATCACTGGCTTCTTTGGGATTGCCCACGCAGGGCCATAAGTCTGAATATGTGACGTCCTTGCAGTTACTAAAAGCTAAAACTTTTCCTTACTAGGCCCTCCGTCCGCACCCCAGAACCTGATTTCTAACGTCAACGAGACGTCAGTGAACTTGGAGTGGAGCGCCCCACAGAACAAGGGAGGACGGGAGGACATCTCCTACAACGTGGTGTGCAAGCGCTGCGGGGCAGGGGAGCCCAGCCGCTGCCGCTCCTGTGGCAGTGGTGTGCATTTCAGCCCCCAGCAGAACGGGCTGAAAAACACTAAGGTTTCCATCACTGACCTCCTGGCACACACCAACTACACCTTTGAAGTCTGGGCAGTGAATGGAGTGTCCAAGCACAACCCCAGCCAGGACCAAGCTGTGTCGGTCACTGTGACAACTAACCAAGCAGGTAGGAACCTAAATACACTTTTGATCACTGTCTCTTTTGCCTGGTTTTAGTAAACCTGTGGTTTCCATTACCTTTTGCACGAAATAATGAACCCAGGGTACCTTAAGATGCAAAACTGGATCAAACCCTTATTTTCTGGGTTATTTATATGGATAGTTTAAATTCTTTAGAGCTGTAAGAGCTCTGAAGGGGGTTTGACTGGTGTAGCTGGTTGCAGAACTGTGCTGCAGCACGCTGCAAGGACACTGGGAGGCATTCTGTGGAAGCAGAACAGCACAGCTGCTGTGGAGGATGCAGAGGGGACAGAGGCAGGGCTGCTCAGCAGCTCAGCCCCTCCTCAGTAGACCCAGCACATGGGCACGGATGCGTGCGTGGTGTTTGCAGAAAGCAGAGCACACGCTGGGGAGCACAGCACTGCACTTGTGCCTCCTCCTAGAAGGGCTGGGTGAGATTCAGAAAGAGTGAGTAGGTGCTCACTTGCCTGCATGTTAGCTTTCCTCTCCCTGCAAAGTCAATTAGCTTCTGCCCCACTATTAAATAAATACCTCCTTAACCTGCTGCTAACAACATTTCAATTGATCAGACCTGGCATTACTTGAGAAAGCCTATATGAGCTTTCATCTTCCTGCTGGCTGACTTTTGCATTTCACTCATCTGGAAGAGTAAAATGCTCTTTCTGTTTATACCTGGTTATTTCAGATACCCTAAGTGCTTCCAGTTTTTTCTGTTCCTGTGCTTGACCTAACAGAGGTTGCAGCAGAACAGGGCTTAGCTTTGATGATCATTTACATGATTTTTTCCTTTCATTACTTGAGAATATTTCTTGTTTGCAGATAACTAGGGTTTCAAGCACAGGATCCCAGTTCAGTTTTTAATTTAATGAACAGAATTATATACATTTGAATGTGACACTCTTCTATATGCAAATTAAATGTACAGACTGTGAGACAGGCTACAAGACTGTCAAACCTGTTATCTAATTGCTAGCAGCACTGATTGCCTTCAAGTCCCACAAACGTTGCAAGCATTCAGCACCTTGGAGCGCAGCTTACGGGGCTGTCATTTATCTGTAGAGTTATGGTGTAAGAGACAATCTGAATATTGTATATTCTGGGGATGCTGGACTATGGGTACTGTGAATTTTGTTTCCGAGTAGAGGCACATATAAAGTAGGTGTGTGTGATCAAAACTTGCAAATCCAAGCCATAGTCCAGCATGCTTCAATATTAACAGGGAGAGGTGTGTTTAATTTTGCAGTCTCAGTTGCAAGCAAAATTGTCAAGTCCCAATTGAAGCTCCTTTGAGGATCTGGTCCGCTGATTTTGTTCTTTACGTGCGCAGTTGACAGTACAATGGTACAGTATCCCCTTTAAATTATAACTCAAAAATCAAAACTGTCTTGACTGCTGAAATGACAGAGTCCTAGGAGAGAGCTTTGGGAGAACGCTGTCATATGCTGTGCGAGAAGAAAGGGTTGAGAATGGCAGCAGGGGCAGTGTTTTTGTGCTGTGAATGCCTAGCGAGGAGTACTTCTGACTGATTCTGGCATGTGTAAGGATTAGTGGATGCATATATGCATAAATGAGTGGCATCCATCTACCGTGTGAAAATTCCACCATCTTATGCTTTAATATGCAAACCGAGATCTGATTGAATATGCAAATAAGAATTGATTTTGTTTATTATCCATGAGTAGCAGTTTTCACATCAGGAAATTTGTATTTTTGCCAACATTTCCAATTATAAAACAGGCCCAGTCTATCAAATGCTTCAGAGGGCTGGAGAAAACTACTGGTATATGTGAAAATTAACTCCAGGGTGCTCATTTTCTCCTGTTCTTTGCACAACTTTGTGTATTTTTCTGCATAGAGGATCTAAGTAGAAATCTGTGTCCTAAACCTATAGATCTCAGCCAAAATAAATAGTACCTGCATATGCAAATAATCCCATTGATTTCAGTGAAACTACTTGCCTGAGTAAAGATTTGTAAAGTTGGGCCCTTGGGTTTTACGAGTACTTATCTGTTTAATCATTGTAAATGTGTGTCTGGGGTGCAGTAAAATTCCAGTGCCACTCATTTTCTTTCACTATATTTCATTATAAAGAAATCATGTCATGATAGAGCTCTGCCATAGGCACGTTTTTGATTTTACACCTTTCTCATACTAATGTAAAGCAACTTTGGTTTCATTGCAGGAATTTCTTTTTTTAAGAAAGATGAGAATCAAACTCCTCTTTTCACAAAACTCTTTCCTCGTTTTGCTGATCAAAACAAAGCTACCAAAACAGAACATCTGTAAAGTACTCTGTCATTTTTGGTATCTGTGTGCTTTCCAACATTTGATAGAAAAAAAAGAAATATGTTAGCGTGGTTCTTTAGTGATGTGAGCAGTGCTTTCAGGTCAGATCCTGGGGAATTTGCTGTCGTTGTTTGCAGGAAGCACATCTTAAATTCTGTAGAGATGATGAGTATGCAATAGACGAGGAGATGCTTCACCAGCCTCAAACTGACCTCCCAGATATGCAGCCATATAATCTGCAAAAAATATATATTGAAATTTTGGAGCACGGTTTTTAATGTTAGAATCAGAAATCCCGTTCCGTGTGTGTTTGCTTGCACTGGTGCCAGCCCATAAAGAAGGTGTGCATTTGGAGGCACAGAGAAAGCAACGAGAAATCAGTTACTGGTGGATCCAGCACAAAACTGAGGAAATGTGCTGCAGTGACACAAAAGGTGCAGTTGAAAGGCACAGGTGTTTTTTTGTTTGCTTTTGCCGTTTTACTCCTGGAGATAATGAAATGAGGCTGTTTACTTTCTACCTTTGTTTAGAAACTCTATTCGGTTTCCAGTACTGTAGAAAAATGTTTAAATGAAAATAAGCTTTTGCCATTCAAAGTGGGATCAAATAGCGTTTGAAAAAGTATTTTTCCTGTGCTTCCTTCGAAAAGATTCTGGGATTTATGGCATTTAAAAAAATTAAAAAAAAAAAGAGAGAATATAAATTTTGGGCTTAGAACCAAGTAAACATTTCTATCTCTAGGAGATAGATGACATTGTAAGAATTTTTTAACAGTGAATTCAGCTTGCTATTATGCATGTTAGATATAATAATTTTTTTGAGGTTTTTGAGATTGGAGCTGCCACTCTTTTCCTGCATTAGATGAAAAAGAAATTAAAAAAAGCAAAGGGTGGAGCTCTGAGCTGTTGGAACTGGCAGCCAGCACCTCACACCAGTGAGTACTGGGATATATTGGGGAATTCTGGTACTGAGGGTCCCTCCCAGCAGCAGTGACTTTTGTGTGTGGCTGTTTTTGCTCAAATGAAGTCAGCATTTCATCCAACCCTAACAAATGTGAAACAATGCGTGGAGGAGATGCAGCGGCACCTCCATCCTCCATCCGGTGCTGCTCAGAGGCTGATTGCAGTGAGGAGCCCTACCAGGCAGCTGACTGAACAGCTCAGAGATCTCCAGGCTCCCTTTCTATTTTTTTCTTTCCTTTTCACTAAGGATAATGCCCTGAAGCTGTTCAAAATTAAAAGTAAATCTCTCAATAGAGAGACCTTGTTCACAGCAAGCAGGAAGCTTTTGTTTTTTCAGAGGGGCACCGAACACTTTGAGTGTTACTGAGCAGCTGAGTGCCCAGCAGCCGTGCTGGCTGTCCTGTTTGGCTGTGTGCGTGGCCGAGGGCTCGGGATTCAGGTCCAGGTTTGCTAAGGGATGGGCTTCGTTGTTGCTCCTTTGCTTTCAGGTGTTAAATGCTTGATATTTCTGAGTAAACAGACTGCCTGGTGATTTGTTACCTTGTTAGGTATCTCGGGGCTCAGTGCATCCTTAAGTGGACCGTCTCAGCTAGGTGGAGAAGGATATGCCAATTAGGATGAAAAAAGCAGGCTAAGTAAATTAACTTACTCTTTTCCCACTGCATCAGGCCAGCTATTTTCATGCCTCCTGTACTGAGGATCAAGAACCGATCTTACGAATGTCTCAGGCTCCCTGTCCCATTTCTCCCCTTCTGTGCTCACCTCCCTTCTGCCTCCTTTGTCTCCGATCCCCACGTATGCTTGTCTAGCTGTCTGTTGCCTGTCTCCTCTCCATCTCACAGCAGAGCAGTGTGGCTAGCGTGCTGCCATCCTTCTATGCCTCTGGGGTACTCCTGAGTCCCTCGATACCACCCAGAGCCCAGCCCCATTCCCAGTCACAAGAAAGTGGGTCACGGTGCCACTGGGAGCACTGCTGGGCGTGCCCATGTGGATGGAGGATTCTCCTGGGATGACCAAACTGTGGTGAACCCAAAATACTGATATTCAGCACAGGGAAGGAAAATGTCAACTGCTACTCAGGTTTATTTAGCCTTTAGGTCGGGATGTTTGTTTGTGTTCTTAATTCCATTAGTATAAAACAAAAAAATCTGAAGGATACCTGGAGGCTGCTGATGTTGTAGGTTAGAAGGGAAGGTGGAAGAAGTAGGAGCTGCTTGCTTTCCAATGACTCGCAGGTTCTAATGCACTTGTTAATAGAGGATATATTCCCATTTTGTGTTTCAATGGATCTCCTTTGAAAGCCCACGTTTCTTTTCAAATGTTGATTAGCATTCCTCACATGTTGTGCTGAACAGCGTGCAAAACACATATAGGGTCTCACATTCTGCCAGTGTGGTTTAGCATGTGCAGAACTGAATCTGCAGTCAGTAAAAATTCATGGCCGTGCATTGCCCTTGGTCAGTGTGCACTGCATATATCGACAGAGTAATAGTTGCTCAGGCAGATCAAAAGCAAAACATGCCAAAGCCAGTAAACCTCAGCTTTCAGTATGTTCTTTTTAACGTGCTCCTTTCCTGGATATTTATAACTATCTATAAAGAATCGCTCTATAGTGAAACATCAAAAGACATTGTTAATTAGATTTCAATTGCAGAATTTTCTTTATGTGACAGCATGAATACCCTTAAACTACTTCTTGCAAATAAAATTAACAGATGCTCTGAGGATTGACACTGCCCTTCCCAGGGCCTTCAGAGGCTCCGGGCGGGTGGACTGCCCAGCTCCTGCTTCCCTCCATTGCCAGTTACTGGTTCCCTGTGGCTGAAGGATACACAGAGCCCGTTCCTGGGGCTCCAACCAGGAGGAAGCTCATGCTGGTACCTGGGCACACACGAGTTCACGCAGCACCCTGCCCACCACAGCCCGTTCCCCAATAAGGCTGATTTAAAAATAATCCCTCAGCAAACAGCTGGGTGCAGGCCAGATGTCCAGAGCACGGGATGTGCTTCGTACTTCTGGCTGCTGTGGGTTTATTTATGCAAAATGCCCGTCTAATGGAAAAGGGGAGTTGCGAAGGGGTGTTGTTATGTTGCCTTAAAGATGTTTGTACTGGGGGTGATGGATCAGCAGTCTCCTTGTTCCTCAAATGGAGCTGTGTCAGGCGTGAATTCAATGGGGAAAGAGATTCAGAACTGGTAAGCAGGGGTGATATGAGAGCGTGACACTCCGAGTGATTTGTTGCAGCATCTTGCCGAATTCCAGGCTAATTGTATGCAACTTTCTCGTTTTGAATCTAAACCAGTGTGGTTTCTAAGGCTTTGCACTTATCTGCTAGACATAATTAGCAACCCCTCCCCTCGTTTTTCAAGCAGAAGGGCTGGGACAAGTTGTCAGCTGCTGTGGGGTTCCACCTGCCCCGTCCGTCCTCGCCTGGCTTCTCCAGGGAATTTGGCTCCCGCTGTGGAGATTTGCATCAGAGGGAGTTACCACAGGACTTCTGAAGCAAACCAAATAATGTCTTCTGGGAAACCACAGGCCTTTCAAATAGAAATGTGATGGGAGATCCATGGAGATAAGTGATCCCAGCAGAAGAAATTTGGGAATTGTGTGGAAGCGAGCAGTCAGGAATGCTTTTGGATTGGCAAATTTCAGTGTTAAGCGTGAGATTCCTTCGTGTCCCTGGGATATCAACTGCTGGCCGCTTCACGTTTCTTCCCCTGCACATTTAATTATGTGTGTAAGGTAATGTGTGTGCGTAAGGGGCTTCTCCAAGCTGACAGATGCAAGTGGGAGTTTCGTATTAACAGCTCTGTTCTTGCACAGGCTCCAACTGATGGCCTGTAATAAATGTGCAGTTGTAGGTATACGTGCTGCCGCCTTCAAAACAAAACTGGGAAAACTATTGTTGGGAGGGATTAAATTATTGTTTTAAGGTAACTGCAGCTTTCCACTAAGGAATAATAATTTAAAAAACAATTGCCTGCTTGCTGGCAAAGCCGTCTGCACCACCCATTTCCATGAATTTGTATTCAAGGTGGGGGATACGAGTCTTGGTCGGAAGGGAAAAAAAAGAGCGCTTTCTAAAGATCCTTAGTAAATAACCAGCTTCAGGGTTCAGTGAGCAGCTCAGACAAGTTGTGTGTCAGGTAGTGCCAAGGAGTAATTGCAGCATTTAAATAAAGGTTTGGTCACACTGTTGAAAGGATCTCATGTTTGCTTTGGAAAATGGAGGTTGCTACATATCCACCTTTGGAAAAAGGTGTTTAATTTCAGGACTGGTTGGTATTGACCATATTTATAGTTAGAGAAATTTACTTTCAAAAGGCATCCAGTGTGTTCAAATTCAGCACTCAGCTATGGAGGTATGGATGAACAGTTGCTAAACCAGCAGGGATCGAGGTGCGGTCCTGGAGCTCTCATTTGCTTTGGAGCATTTAACTGCTTGTTTCCTTCCACCGGCAGTGCGCTGCCGCTGCTCGCTTGCTAACCTTGCATCCAGTCTGAGCACATCCCTACAGCAATTTGCAAGGAAATATTTCCATGTGGAAGGAGTCCTGGCCCAAGAGTATCTGTGGCTACCAAATGTTTAGCTGGGCTTCTAAATCTTCTAGGTGTTTTTGCAGCTGACTAAATTCATGGGAAAGCAGCCAGAAAGACAGCAGAGTCCGGTCTGTAGTTGAGCAACAAGAAAAAGCTCGGGAGAACTTTATCAAAGCTTCCATTAACCCCCCGCTGATGTCCTCAAACAGGATTTTTTTGAGAGAGTGGAAACACAAAAGCTGGGCTGCACAACTGCCCCTGTGTGTCCATTCAAAGGCTTTAAATCCGCACAGTTACTAATTAAAATGCCATGCAGGGCAGTGCAAATAAACACAGTCAGTGCCTGAGTCCCAAAGTTTCTGCCCCGGCTTGGTTTGAAGGGCAGGACACTGAGCTGACCTGGCAGGGATGGGCAGTGCGGCCCCGCGTGGTGCAGATATTCTGTCCTTGTGTGAGGAAGTGCAAAAAGTGTCGAGCCCATCCATATGCATGAAGTGCTATTCCCAGAATGCCTAACCGAGACAGCCTGCTATTTTTTATTTATTTTTTGCATAGCATTGCGTTGAGCCATGAGAGAGGACTAAATAGAGCTGTGGCATGTCTGCAGGATCTCTATAATCATGTTTGCCAGGTTTTGGAGGACATCAGAATGCTGAGCACACGAGTGAATACTTCTCCTTTCATAGAGAAACGTCACTTCAGATTTAGCCCCACGTGTGAACTGGCATGCAGGGAGCACTTTATTATCGTGGCAAGGCTCCAGTGGGCTTCCCCTCCCAAACAAAGCAGGCAAATGCAGAGCCTCTCTCTGCCACTACTTGAAGGATTTCATGGCGTCGTCTTAGATTAACGTAATCTGCCTTCATTACTAAATTCGGGAACTGGGATCCCAGAAGCCTAAGCAGTGTGCTTGGACAACAGGTTGAGGGTCTGTGAAAGCTGTGATCTGTAATCGGATGGTGACAAAAAATGACAATGTTTAAATTTTTTTAGTACAGTCCGGAGTGGCGTAGGAAGCTGTGGCATCTGTATTTTATGCCCTTGGTCGTTGATGTTTTAAGCTTTCCTGTATGGAAAAGTCCTACTGAACTCAAAAGGAAATTATAACATTTGTCTCAGCTCTCTGAGCTCTTCCTGTAGGATTTATTAGGATTTTTATCCCTGCTATTGAATTCTATTACTCGTCTTAAAAAGAAGATTGACTGATTCTGATTTTTTATTAAATACTTTTACAGTTCAATAAAATCTTTGGTTTTGTCTACATTAAAATCCATTGAAAGTATCCTTAAAACTGTAATGGGCTTTGGATATAAATGTCTCTCAGTTTTTTAGATTTTTGAGGACTAAAAGGAAAGCGCTGAAGCTTTTAATTAGCTTTTTATTATTTTTAATTTTCTGTGTGCCGCTAAATGGCCCCATCAATAAATAATAGAACAAGACAATTTCAGCTAAGTGAAATCAGAAGGAAGAGCAGGCTGGAAAGGGTACCTCTATATGAATTGAGTTCTGTGCGTTGTCCATTTATTTTAGCAAACAAATAAAGGCATGATCTCAAGACAGCCCACTCCAACGGCTCCCGAGGAAGATTGCACTTGTCTAGATAACATAGTGCGTTCTTTAAATCTGTCCTCTGAATCAGCCTCAATTTATCTTTCTTAGCATAAAGGAGAGTGCGGATGGAATGGCTGCACCCTTCCCTCTCGTTTATCAGGGTACTCTGTGCACATCAATAAGGCAGGAGGAGGAGAGGGAAGCGCGGGCGGCTCAGAGCTCCGTGCCAGGGGCTGATCTGCCCTGTGTGGGCATGGGGGGCTGTGGAGAGGTGTGGGCTCCGCCGTGCTGCTGCCTGGTGTGCAGCACAGTCTGGTGTGCAGCCCTGCGGTGCTCCCAGCTTTGCACTTCTGCTTGCACACCAGCACTGCTGGAAGGTGCAGCTGCAGTCAGGCGCCTGCAGGAAGTACTGTTGGAGCAGAGTGGGCTGAGTGCAGAGGGACAGTTGTTTGGCACTGCTTGCAAGCAGTTTGGTTTGTCTTGAAGCAGAGAATATTTCTGTGCACTAACAAGCTGCAGCCATCACCAGTCAGAGGGGCTCTGCAGCACAGAGATGTCCTACCTTGGGCCAGAATGATCCTTAAGTAGAGGCTACCAGCTTCATCTGAATCAAATAGGAAGATAATCAAATTCGTGGACCTGGTGATGAGAAAACAGAACTAGAAAGCTCTTTGCATGCTGTCAGAAGAAGGAGTGACTTTGAATTGAAAATTTTGAATCAAAGTTGTGTTTTTCATTGCAATCCCCATCAGCTGCAGCCCATGAGCACCCTAGGAGGGCTGCTACAGGAGTGCCACAGCTCCTATTGATGGGAACCGGGTGCTCCTGGGGTCCTCCTGCTGTGCTGTGATATTGATGATGAGCAAAGGAGTCAGCATGTGTCTTTCTGTGCGATGGCTGAGCTGATTTGGGACTGTTGCTTTCCCAGGATTTGGTTTGCCCAGCACTGTAGGTCAGTACTCCTCCAGGAGTCAAACAGAGCGGCATTCTCTGTACAGCCCCAATCTTCAGAACCCTCAGAGGTTGTTTTTTTTTTAATTATTTTTTTTTCCAGGATTTATACTGGCACTTGCATTGCACAATAAGTTTTAACAACTGTCCTTCCCACCAAGGCAGCCACTCATCGTATCTAGTTGTTACTCCATTTAGGACTTTTCTAACTGCCACACTTTCTGAACAAATAATGCACTGGTTTTCAGTGTCTAGCATAAAACTAAAATAATGAAACCCCTATGTGAGTTTAAGTACGTACCACCTATGATGTAATTAGTTACTGACATGATGAGCTAAGATTTTAATTTCGAGGTCTGTGTTTCGAGAAGCTTAAGGCTCTTCCCCAGTTTGTCCCTCGCCAATTTTTTTTTTTTTTCTGAACAACAAACTTGGTGTGGCTTTGGTTTTCCAGCAGCACTGTGTGCAGAATATGGTTCTCTTTTTCTTCAGCTCTGCTTATGGTTTTTAATTTCCTGAGAAATCTGCATGTTGCAGTGAAGGAAAATGGCTCTGAGAGGAACAGTGAGTGTGATGGCCCAGCAGATCTTGATGTGCTGCTCTCTAATTCTCCTTGCTTTTCCAGAATCACAAAGCATCTTTTCTTCCAGTCAGGAAGAAGATCTTTGATGGGGTGCCCTAGAACCATGAATGTCCAGGTGCTGTCAGAGCAGCATCCTCCACAGAGGACATCGGGATCACTTTCTGTGTGCCCAGAAGACCTGAACTGCAGGCTCAGGAAGGCACATTTGGGACAGAGCCCGCAGGTGCTGCTGGAGCCCAGCACTTGGGTGTATCAGAGCAGGAGCAAAGTGCTCCTGCCTCTCTCTCCACATTCTTGGCATTTTTTGGTGGTGGATGATAGATCTGAGAAACCCGAATGGAACATTCTAACTCTCTGCTATTACTGTAGCACTTCAGAAGCTGAGACAATGTGGCCAAATCTATCTATTAAAATAGCAAATACCACTTTGGGAAAATGAGTCATAACATTTATTTATTTTGTTTAAAGATGCTTCAGTATTTCTAAAGCACATAAGTGGTGGGGCAGAGGCTTTTATTTGTCAGAATTTCAGAAAAGCTTTTAAGCAGTTCTTTACAGAATCTGATATTCGTAATGCTGAGAATGAGTGATGGAAGATATTATGTAATACATATGTATCATCTAGATATCCCTGTTTAAAGTAAGTAAAAAGTAACCGTGTGAGAATGGAAGAGAACAGCATTACCATGTGTTGCCTTGGGTAGTGAGTCCCACATTTGCCCCTTCGTGGCTCATGCCTGGTGGTTTGGTGTGAGTGTAGAAAGGGGCAGCGAGCAGGAGCGGGTTCTGTCAACAGGTATAGGCATGAAGTGTCAGATGACTGCTGTCCTCTGTGTGAGAGGAAGGGTTGCCCCTTTGGGATATTGATAGGAGCAGAGCCAATATGTTTGGTGTCGTTTCATTGATTGTTGATGCATTATCACATGAGGATGGGCAGCTGCACAAGCCAAGAGGTTCGCAGGGCAAAGAAGCAGAAAGTAAATTCATTGATCCTGTAGACTTTACGAACAGCATTAGCTCCCACGTCAATTAGCTCCTAAAGCATTTGCAGCCATGTCCCAGGTTCTCAGTGGGCTGAAGGGTGGGAGAGAGAGAAGGTTGGTTGCTTGCTTGCTTGACTTGAGGAATGGCTTAGGGAACAGGACATGGGCATTACCTGGGGGCTTTCCATGCCTCCTTGCTTCGATTTGGTAGCTTTGATTTCCCTGTGGAAAGAGTTGGAGAGGGAGTTTGGTTTGCTCTGGCAGCTCGGTGCGTCCCCATCCCACCCAGCAGCACGGGGTGAGCACAGGCTGCTTGCTGCTGGAGTGGGGGATTCACTCCTTGGGCTGCTGCTCTTCTAGGGGATGCAGCAAGTGGTGTGGGTGGGTTGGAACTGCTCTGGGGATGGAAAGTGGTTGGATTGCTTGAGACCAGGTGTTTGCAGAGGCTGGGAAATACCCTACTTCCAACATCATGGTCTGTTTTAATGACTTGAGCTTACGGGCTCCTGTTTCTTGTTCTGGTCCCCCCAGAGCTGTGCTGTGTCCCAGCATCAGTGGTTTCTGCAGGTGCTGGCTGACCAGTGCCTGGGAAGTAACAGAGTAATTCCCAGAAGTTTTCAGCCCTGACTGGAGTCACAGGACCTTGCTTCCAAGTGTGTGCCTGCTTCAGGTCCTAAAGGAGGGCTCTGAGAGCTCCAGTGAACTCTAATGGGGCTGTGTGGCCCCTTCTCTCTACTGCTTTCAATCCACTATAAGGCAGTGGAGCATCCCTGTTAACTTCTCGAGGCTACAGAATTTATATTTGTTTATCCCGGGTCAGATTGTAACCTCAGCTGGGGGGAAGAGTAACGGCAGCGTGACCTGCTTTGTGACCAGAGGCTCTAAACCTGCTGAGGTCAGAAAGCTGCTGACTAATTCCAACTCTTAACAAATTGTTTATAGCAGTAGAATTTCTTAGAGCAATCTACAGCGCAAAGTACGTTCACCCTCCTTGTGTTAATCGTTATTGTTTAAGCATTTAGAAATGTTACTGACTTTTAAGTGATTGTAATGTTCAGACATTTTTACAAATTGCTTTCCACTGAAAGCCTTGTTTTCCTGTTTGTTCTAAACTGGCATTCATACATACAGGAAATGCACGCACTGTATTCTGCCATGTTACTGTTGGCAACTATTAAGTTATCCTTGTCAGAACATGCCAACAGGATTTCTTAGCAAGCTAGTGGGAAGAAAACAAGCAGTTCTCAGACTAAACAGACCCCGTGCTTGAGCTGCAATACAGATCTCTTGCTAAATGTTATGTAGATTTTCTAGTCTTCTGGTTGAAAGCAATCATTGGGATTGTGGGTTGCAGATTCAGATCTCTGGAGTTACTCCAGACCTGCATTGCATTAACAGACGTCATGATTTGGCCTTCACAGTTGGAGGGCCAGCAGCTGAAAACGTATCGGTGCCAAGAGCTGGTCCCCAGGAGGGAGTAGCCAGGGAAAGCCATCTCCTGGTTGTGCAAAGTCTTCATCACCCTCGTTTCATTGTAGTTGCCGATGTGATCCATAGGGAACTGTGGTCAGCCCTCAGCTCCTATAATGGGTTTGATCAAAATGAGAGCAGTCCTGATGCTAAAACAGACACACGCAGTCCAGAAAATCGCCAGGCTCATTATGGATCCTCAGCAGTTACTGCCTGCCTCCAAGAACTGAAGCTGGAGTAGGATGGTAAATATACTGCACTGTAATAATTCTCAACTACTACTATTTGTTGCTGCTAACAGCCTGGGTTTTTCTGCAGGCTTTTGATTTGATGCAAGTCAGAGCCAGCTTTTGTGGTTTGGCAAGATTTACAGTGCAGGTTCTTTTGGGAGAGGCAAGAAATGAAAACTTTAAAACAGAGGAAATATTTAAAACGTAATAATGCAGCGTTAACGGTCTTTAAAATCTCATTTTCCAGCCCCCTCCTTTATGAACACATCATTATAAACGTAAGTGATGTGGGCTGGTCCCTAAGTCTGAGTGCTTGTCGCTTGTTTTTCTTAGCGCTCAAATGTTCTGTGTGGTGGAGCCTGGAAGAAAGGAAAGACATGTTTTGGGTTGAAGATGTTGTAGGAGAAAGTCCTGTGGCTGAGCTGGTTCTTTTCCTGAGCAGCGTCATGTCTAGTACCAAGGAAGCCTTGGTTGGTTGCAGAAGTACTACAGGTGGATGGAGGGACTGAGGAAAGAGGCCAGGCTCAGCTGTCACATCACTTCATGTTCTGGCAGCCACGGCTGTCAGATGTAGGTGAATAACCTTGGGCGTCTTTCTCCAGTGGTGCAGACTTAAAGTCTGTTCTCTCAGTGCCAAGGCTTGGAAGGGCTGGGCCGACTCCTGGCCTGTCCTGTCTGCAGGCTGCGAGCAGTTCCTTGCTGGTCGTAATTCCTTGCAGGAGGGAGAGAGGCTCTGGGAAGACAGAAAGCTAGGGAATGCCCTGGGAGGCTTCCAGTGGCTCAGTTGAGCATTCTGGGTCCTTATCCAAGTCCTGTCCTGGCCCAGTTATCACTTGTACAAATGTTTGCTTCACGTATACACAGCGATTAATGAGCAAAACTGCAATATGTACATGGTTCATTTTGAAAGTGCTCATCCAGCCCGCAGTGGTGCTGGACCCCAGAGAGATGTGTAGCTGTCATCCCCGCAGTGAGGAGCCGTGCCAGGTTCCTGCTCAGTTCCTCAGATGTGCAGAGACATCTAAACTTGGTGTGTGCAAACAGCTCACGAGTGTGAAAACCTTTCCAGTGCTCATCCTTATGTGTGTATATGGTTTGCACATATGCTGTACATACGTTTGGAAATTTGGGCATGGTAGAATGCGTTCTCCTTTGTTTGCAGGTGGATTGGCGGGAGCACCACCACCCCTGTGCTCTGGTGAGGGGTGCAGTGGTGATCATAGTGACCTGTCTGGGCAGGAGGTGGGGTGAGCAGCCTGGGCACTGGTAGGAAGCAGGATTTGGGCAGGAGCAGGGCTGGTTTTTTTGTCATTTAGGCTGGTATGTGTAGCTGAGAGGGGCTGGATGCTTTTGCCTGCACTTGATTTGAAGCCACTGGGGCAGATAGGAGAATAAGTGGCTCTCTACATTAAAAAAGGATCAGAATCTGGCCTGGAGAACACGGCCTTTAGAAGTAATTAAAAACATATTTGATTCTCTGTGCTCTATATATCCTTTTCCTGCTGTGAGATTATTTGGTAATATAATTTACAAAATGCCATGCAGAAAACCCACAATATTGCAAGGTAAATATTTAAAGAGAAAACATAGAATGTGCCAGGTTTCCTGAAACGTTTTGTTCCAATTAGTACAAGATCTTTTATTTTCTTCTTTTGATTTCTAAGACAGCTTTCCTTCAGTGTTAGAGATCTTTTTATTTTTATTTTTAAGTAATTAATAATGGAGCAGGCTTTTAGTATCTACCCTGGAAGGTAAAAACCCTTAATCACAGTAACATCATTAGTGCTTTCAAGCATTTAATTTTGATGCTTGACAAAGCACATGGCCATTGATAAGAACAAATAAGTGTTGTTGTGTGCAATTGAGGGAAAAAAGAAAAGCATGAAAACCCCTAAGCTTCAAGTAATTAAATTTAAATATGTTATTTGAATTTAGCTGAGATAATGTGCAAACTGTGGGTATATTTTTCAATCAGTGAAAGACCCCTTGAGTAAACATGATCCATTTAAATTCAAATCATGGGGAGTGGAAAGTAAACCCTGCTGTGGTTAAGAAGGCATCTTCACTAGAAGACTGGGCATTGTGTGTCTGTGATGTGTGAGCACTCATGTTCTGTATGGCTTCATAAAGGGCTGCGCTCACTCATGGATGCCTTCATGCCAGAGTTTTTATTGCATCTATTTATTCATTTATTTATTTAGTTAGTTGTCTTTCCTCCCACCCCCCTGGCCCTTAATTTAAACCGGTAATGAAAAACTGACACTCTGCCATTGCCATCCTTTAAAGTGCTTCAAAAACTGTTATAATTCAGCACTTATTAGCCTTGGGATATGACTTTATGGCATTTGGGTGAAGTTTTTGCAGTACATCTGTGCTCTTTCTCTCTCTGTAGGCCACAAGCTCAGAACTGCAGTAATAAAACTACTAGTAGGTGTTTAATGGCAGGTTATTGAGGAAGTAGATAAAAGAAAATTGCAACATTCACATCAGTAGGGAGTGGAGTTTTTTGAGAGAGAGGAACTGCTGAGCTTTGAACTAAGAAAGTTACACTCTTTGCCTTTGTTCAAGGGGACCCCCTTGGAATACCAAGATGCCTCGTCATTCTTCCCTGGGAAATAGGCTGCTCTGGTGGCACTGCTGTGCCGTGTGTGCTGCCTGCATGTGTGAGGAGGAGCAGTTTTATAAGCAGTGATGGTTTAGAAACAAAGTTTTGCTAAGTATTCCTTTCCAAATACCAGGGAGTAGGGAAAAGGAAAGCACAAAAGGTGAAAGACAAAGAGGTCTTCCATCCTGAAAAGAAAAGTGTTATGGGATTTTATTGTGAACATCTGAGTTAGGTACACTGTTCTTTTGGGTCACGCTATCCACATTGTGTTTTATGTAGGAATGTGTGTCTATAATGAACAGTTGTCCATGCACGTATAAGAAGAGGTTCTGCCTTTTCCTGTGCTCGTGATCAAAGAATCATTTTACTAGCCATTATATGTTTATCTTCACATCATCCCTAAGAGGCAGTTTGAAGGCAAAAGGCAGAAGAACAAAGAGTGTAAATGTTTTGCACGAGCTCACCCAGTTCCTGCCGCCTGGATTGCTGCGATGAGCCGCACGGTGGTGTCCTGTTTGTCCAGCATACTGCTGAGGCCTTCTGCCTGTAGAGGACCAAGGAAAAACAGAGCTGATGTTCTCCCAGAAGGCCCATCCTCTGGTGGCCATGAGGTGGATCATGGAAAACACACAAACTTGATTTGCAGGGCTGTTTGGAGAAACTAAAATTGGAAAAGGAGGATTTTATCATGCAGTAAGATAACTGTAGTAACTGTGGTTACTCAGCCCAGTTCCTCAAGACCCTTGAGGATATCCTGTAGGATAGACGGGTAAAAGTCTGTACTGCAGAAATGCTGAAGGCCTCCTCGACAGCCTCTTGTTATCTGGGTCCTTCATCCTGTAGTGGGATATCCTTCAGCAGTGAGGATTTGTATAGAATATGGAGAGTTGGGATATACAGCCAAAACAAAAACTGGGAAGCAAACTGGTCATCAGCAGAGACAGAGAAATAGATTTTAAATAGGATAAAGTTGCATAACGATTACTATTTGATAGGTGCAAAGGACAGGAAGGTAAAAGTAGGGCCGTTCTTACTGTTCTAATAGAGAGAATTAAGAAAGGAATTGATGTTCAAGTCCTATCCCCTCCTAGAGGCCAGGAGCATGTTTATTGCAGTATGGAGTAGTGCCTAAGATCAGCTGCTGATTTTTGAGATACAAGGAAGCACATTTGAAACTGTGTAAAACTGATCATCTTCCACCAAGAGTGGAAGTTACTGTATATTCTTGTGCAGTAAATGGCCATTTTACGACAGAAGAAATGCGCTTTCATAGGGCACTTACCAGCCCAATATTGAGGGACTTGGTAAATTCCAATCTAAAAGCCTGCAGAAATGAAATGGGAAACTGAGGGGTAAAAAAAGAGGATGAAGGCAGGAAAGTGAACTTTCAGTTTGCAAATCTTGAGGTCAGAATGGCATAAGTGAAAGATTCTCAGTAAAAAGAATTGCCTGTCTGCCCTGCATGAGGCGCGGATTAACTAAGCAGATTGCTCTCTGGTTGGTTTATCAGTAATGTCATGTATGGTGTAGGGTAACAAAAACTGATCTGTAATTTATTAGCTGAGCAGCATTTTTACTGCAAGGGGGAAAAAAAATGTCCTCTGCTGAGGAACTGTGAGGTTATTAAGGAGGTTTGCAGTCCTGCCACAGATAGAACTTGATGGAGCACACCTGGATCCTCCCTGTTGGCTGTGTTTATAGTCTCCTCTGTCAGGCAGTATTTGCCTTTGCATGTGAGAGACAGGCAAAAAAAAAAAAAAAAAGAGAAGGGTTCTGGAGGCATTTCTAACAGAGATGCCAAACTGTCAAATAGTAAATCAGGAAGCAGCTCCCTGATGGTTTCACATCAAGAGGAGACACCCTTTTGTGACTTTGTGGTGTCTGCTGGTTATTTTCACTTCCATCAGAACTGTCTGATATGGTCAAGTAAGTCCGAGGCTTTCAACGTTCAATTTTCCTTTCATTTATTGTGACTGTTTTATTTATTTGTCTTTCTTGATAGTTCTCAAGGATATGTGTTTCAAGGATACTTTTTTTCTCTCTTTAACGCTTTCATGGATTGTCATCCCGAAGTTCAGGGTGGAAAAAGAAACAAAAAAGAAAGGAAAAAGGCCAAAAAAAAAAAGAAAAAAGCAATATGTCTCCAGCTTCTGGAGACAAAAGAAGAAATATATTCAATTTAGGAAGACCCCTAATCTCTGGTTATACAGGACAGCTTTGTTAGATAAGATTAAAAATTTCATGAATGTCCTTCCTTATCCCTGGGGACTCTGCCATTTATACCAGCTATTGTTAGCATCAAAAGAGCTTGATAACAGCTGGCCAGAGACGTGACCACACAGCAACACAACAGCAAGAGAGGGGGGCAGCCGGGTTCATAAATCTTCAGAAAAACTGTTCCCCCAGCATAGCCCTGAGCTTGCTTCTGTCACAGTCAAAGGGAGAATGCACTGTCCTCCCACCAGTCAAAAACCTGAACTTCAGCATTAGTGGGGGCTTTATTGCAAGTGCAGGGTGCACAGTGAGATGTTTTCCATTATCATCTTCGTTGCAGCCCTTATTACTGCATGCAGATACAGTTTATAGGATCTTTGAGAATAGCTAGTTGATAAGTAGAAATTTTCCAGAAATCATGCTGCCCTTATCCTCAGCGTGCCATCCTGCTTTTTTTATTCATCGCATTCATAATGTGTCAGATGGGACAGGACCAGGTTGTGCCAGTTTCACGTGTGGGGGACCAATCTCTGGTGTCTTCTGACTGGGAAGGAGTGATCAGAGCCAAAATCTGGCTTTGGTCTGCAGGCGCTGTGCACAGCACCTAGCAAAGGTTACAAAAAAAATAGGCAGAATCTTTTAGCATTTTCCTGTTTTGTGGGGGTTTGTACCTAGGCAACATAAACAGAATCACAGAATTGTAGGTGTTGGAAGGGACATGATGCTGCTTAGGAAACTGTAGCATTAGTGCAAAGCTTACCTGTATAGTATCACTCAGAATCCAAGGACGAGCTTCATTAGAAAGAAAATAAATGTGATTTTGTTGGAGAAAACAAGAAAAATACTTGATACTTCCAATTCCCACACAAGAAGAACAGTTTCTGAAAGTGCTGACGTTGCAATTAAAAAAAAAAAAAGCCTCATTAAAACTAAATTCTTGCTTTCTTTTTTTTTTTTTTTTCTTCTCGACAGCACCATCCCCAATTGCGCTGATCCAGGCTAAAGAGATAACGAGGCACAGCGTGGCCTTGGCGTGGCTGGAACCTGACAGGCCAAATGGAGTCATCCTGGAGTACGAAGTCAAATACTATGAGAAGGTACTGTTAAAAAATAGACAAACCAGGAGTTCTGTTTGGTTTTGGGGAGAACTTTTTACTTTGTTCAGTTTCAGTTTTATTTCCAGATAGAACTCCGCCATTTGAAACCAAATAGATTCAATTTAATAACATTCAATTAAGGATTTCGTGCACTTGAGTGGTTGCTTGACATAATAAGACTCATTGGCAGTTCCAGCTGTATGGCATCATTTTTTTTTTGTTATTTTTTTCTTACCTAGGAACTGAGCTTTTGCAGCAAGCATATTTATAATGAGAATCAATAATGTTGGGCAGAAGTGAGACATTAGTTTTACATCATAGACAGAAGTATAATAATGAAGTATATAAGACAGTAATAATAATGCAATCCGTTTGCCAATAGCTTCTGCTTAGAGTGATGGTGTGGGCTGGATGGCTTTTAATAGAGCATAAGGAAAGAAAATTACATTCTTCATACTTTCCATGTTAGAGGGAGATGTTATTCCTACAAATAACTTCTCAGCTATGGAACTATGAAAAAAGCTATTTTCTTTGAAGGTCCTTTGCAAAAATGAACAATTGCCTCCTCTGGCTCGCGTGCTCTCTCTCATATGCATGCACACTTTTTTTTTATTTTAAATAAAGATAATCACTTACTCGCTTCCCTAACACAAACAAAAAGGCAACTGATTTTCATTGAATCTAGATTAATGCATTTTCTGATGGATTTTCCAGCCAAAAATGAAATCATTTAAAAGATTGGGCTTTCTGGAAGAGATTTTCTGAGCCTTTTATATATATATATATATATATATGTATGTATATATGTATGTATGTATGTATTATCAGTTTTTTATACGGCTTCTGGCTGGTAGGAAATAAAAGAGAGTGCCAATGAGTAAAAAGTTTGCTCATCAGGAGGCTCATATTTGAAGGCTTGGCTGTTTTCCAGAGGATTTCATTGTGTGATTTCTTAAGTAATAGGTGATAAATGAGCATCACACCTACCATCTTATCACTCCTTTTTTGGCTTGCTCAGTGCCGGGGCTATTGAGCAGAGCGGACAGCAGCAGCCCTCGGGACATATTTTGAGAATTCCATGCTTGTTACTCATCTTCTTTCATCATTGTTTTGGCAAGGAAGTGGGATTCCATGGTTCACTGTGCAGTGAGGCATTTTTACTTGATCACCACTGTGTTTTTTTCTTGTTAGGACCAAAACGAGCGCAGCTATCGCATTGTGAAGACAGCCTCCAGGAATACTGACATCAAAGGTTTGAACCCCCTGACTTCATATGTATTTCATGTGCGGGCCAGAACAGCAGCAGGATATGGAGACTTCAGTGGACCGTTTGAGTTCACAACTAACACAGGTAATAACATGCCTGCTGATATCTTTCTTTTCCTTGAGTGAAGAGTGAAAATGTAACTGAGCAGCGTTCTGGGAGTTTCCTGTTGGTTGCCTAGATTATGGTATATTTATTCTGGGAAAGTGTTCCTCTGTGGCTACGTGACTATTAGAGATGTGGTAAATCTGACCTTAGGCATCCGTTTGGATGTATTCTCAACACTAACAATGGCAGTACTTCAGCATGGCAGAAGGAGAAGTGCTCTATAAATATTTAGAAGCCATCGATGCTGGAGAGATTTATGTACCTATTTGGTTAAATGTAAATGTAGATGTTTGCACATGTTTTTGGAGCATCTAGTTTGCAGGGGAATAGAACCCTGTTACTCCCTTTTGCAAGCTATTGACATAGATCAGCTAGATATCCTACATCAGCCCTCATTCTTGCACTTTCCCTTACACAGTCATGTAAAGACAGAATGCTGAAATTATGTTGTCAGTGCAGGTTTTCCCTTTGTTTGAGGGAACATGCAGATTTCCCTCCCAAAATGTTTACTTTTCAGTGGCAGGAAGGTGATGTGACCAAGTATGTATTATTTTGGACATACAGGTTTGTTTTAATCAATTTAAGGTCATGCCAGTCAGTGTCAACATCCTTCATGATGTTAACAGCTGAACATTATCAATCCAGCAGGAAGACAGGAGACATTTTAAGACGACTTACTCTCTTCCTGTCAGCTGGGGAGTGATCATCTGTCCCCACTGAGAGAAAAAGAAAGAGAACAGTGTAAAGCAATTAGGAAGGTGAAAAGAAATAGCCATTATACCCTCTGAGCAACACTGAAGGAAAGAAGGAGAGTGTGTCCTTGTTCCCAGTGAACTGAACTTCCCAAAATCATTATCAAACATCATGTCTTCAGCTAATTAGGGCCCTCTTGGAAAATTGTGTCAAATGACTGTATAATAAAGGTCTGAAAGTAGATTTGAATAGTACTATAAACTGCCTTCACAAGCCAGAAAGCCTCACTGAGTGCTTCCTAGGTTGATTTTTTTGAGGTTGTCTGACACTAATGCTCTCTTTTCTGTTTCCAGTTCCTTCCCCCATCATTGGCGATGGTACCAATC
Source organism: Cyrtonyx montezumae (assembly GCF_038088225.1). Classification (NCBI taxonomy): domain Eukaryota; kingdom Metazoa; phylum Chordata; class Aves; order Galliformes; family Odontophoridae; genus Cyrtonyx; species Cyrtonyx montezumae. The sequence continues at coordinate 7,052,088 of NW_027072056.1, read as the reverse complement.
CCACAGTGCTGCTTGTTTCAGTGGCTGGCAGTGTTGTTCTTGTGGTCATTCTCATTGCAGCCTTTGTCATCAGCAGGAGGTAAGAACTTAAGCTTCTCTCTCTCCCTATTTCTTTCATGAGGGAGCTTTTTGTCTCTTCCAAACAAAGCTAAATTCTTTGATTAGCATCATAAACAGTACATTTGCATTACAAGCCTTCTCCCTTGTAGCTTTGATCTTCTCAACATTAGTGCCACAGTGGCATGTGATGTAATGGCAATAGTTCCAGCTCTATTTGCTCTTGAAATGCAAAGCTGATTCCAATAACTGGCATTGAGAATCGAGCCAGCTAGAGATTTGTGGTTAGTGTAATTTGAAGTTAAGTTTAATGGGTATGGGTACAGTAGATTTTTTGGACTGACTCCTGGTGTACAGGGAATAAACATCCACAACTGTTGTGAATGAAGCTATCTGGCTGCTGTTCTTGTGATTTTGTCTCAATCAGTGTGAGTATGTATTAATCTTTGGGTTAGTCTTTCCGGTGTGTATGGAAATGACTGTAAAACAGAAGCTACAGTTACTCAGTATCATATGCAGTAAACAGAATGAGCTGATGGTTACTTGATCAAAGCAGAACCATAATCTTCTACCAAGTACTTGTTGATTCCCCCAAAATCAGATAGTGAACAACTCTGCAAATGGGAAGATAGTACAGCAGAAACAGTGTGTTTCTGTCTTCGAGTTAGTATTCAGTCTCATTTAAGATCAGTGTGATTTTGCCTCAGTGTAATTCAGAGATAAAATTGGACGTACCATTACCACATCTGATGCGTGGGATCTGAGGGACAAAAGTTTTGTCAATCTCTGATGATCAGTTTAATGGCATCAGCTATAAATGTGCACAAATTCCTCTTGATTTACTCTCTTACTCTAAATTGTCTTAAAGAGCAGTTAAGTCACTATGGTTATAATATCTGGAACGTAGTCAAGCATTGTAATAGCTTTCTGTGGGTGTTCACCTCAAAGCCTCCATGCTGGCAATGAGAAAGAAGAGCAGAGCATATGAAAATGTAATGCAGAGAGACAGGTTTATTAAAAGCCATTGCAACAGAAAATAGCATCACTGAGCTTGATGACTTAATCTCCCCTTTGCTTTTATTGATCACTTTATTATTTAAGGCAGGATTGATAGCAGGATACATTGGATTTCTAATTATGAGTCGCCACCTTGGAGAATTGAGCCTGTCGAGTTGCTTTGAGATGATTCCTTTCCCTCCTCCCCCTATAAAAAAATTGTCACTTCTCAAGGCTGATAAACACTGCTTGGTGATTGGCCCTCAATGGATCACTTTTTAGAAAATGAAATGTCAACCCTTTGCCCTCATATTGATTCTCTTTAGTATTGGCCATAAAGCTGTCAAAGGAAAGGCTGCCAGGAGCCAGGTAGCTGACAGGCTTGCTGGTGAGGGTGCCTGCTCAGTCTGATCTTCTCCCCATTCAGTTCAGGCTGTCTGTTCAGTTATCTCTGCCCACAAGTGTTTAACTTGGTCAAAAAAAGACAAAGAAGAAAGAAGAGGAGGAGCAGATGGGCAGTAGGGACGCAGGGTTGGTCCAAGCACTGGGAGGAATGGTGGCAGAAGCAGTCAAGTGGTAATGAATTCAGAGATGCCCCTTAGCTCTTTACTGGAGGTCTCAGGGAGGCTGCGGAGGGCAAAAGACAGCAAGAGGAATCAAATTCTAGGGCAGTGAAATGGCTTTGTGCATACTAATGCATGGAGTCTTGTTAATTAATAGCCTCCCTCAATACACTGCTCTCCAGTAGCTGTAAGTAGTTCTCAATAAACAGAACCTGTTTTAATATTCACTGTTACACAAATGATTTTAACCACTTTACCAATGTCATTTAGAGGTGTGTGCTTTGGGGATATTTCATGATGTTCCTGTACCAGCTGAAGTTAATAGCAAAATAATTATACTTTGTTCCAAAATTACTTCAGCTGATAAAATGTTTCTTTGTCCATAGAGTCCCCGTGAGGAGATTTTGTAATATAGCCACGACCTAGAAGTCATATTTGTACAATCAGGACTGTGCTTTGGCCTGCAGACATGGCCTCTCTGCATCCATGTGCCAAATGTGGGAACTGGGCATATGCTGGCGGTGCCCAGTTTTGAACCTTAGGTTATTATTACTAATTTAACATCGTGTTTTTTCAAGTAATTAGTCAAATCCCAAAATACGTCTTCTCAACTGAATTTGTCAAAGGACTTTGCCTTCAGGCAGCTCAAGCTGCTTTGCTCTGTCCTGCAACCTGTTTGTGCCAGTGTGAGAACTAATCTCCCTAAATGTTTTAAGTTTACTGAGGTTAAAATGGACAGAGTGATGCAGCAGGAGTGAAAGTGTTTCCAAACCCTACCCTACAGGAACAAGGGATAAAATTAGAGCATTCGAAATAGAGTTTTAAAGGATTTGGGGAAGCATAAAACAGTGAGAGCTACTTGCTGGAGGGGGATTGGCTGCAGTATGTTGGCTCTGCAGAGCCCTTTGGTCATCCAGAAGTTTCCATCAGAAATTCTTCTGACAGATTGCTTTACTGTGTGCTCCACGAAGGTAGCTGAACACAAATGCCTGCCTTTTACTCCTGGTTTTGGCTTAGCGTGTTCCACCAGCCAGGTGCTCGAGCACTGCATACCACAGCTCTCTTGTTTTGGGTTGGAAGGTGGAAGTACAGTGCGGTCTGGGGCTCCCTGCTGCCTCTCTCCAGTGTGTGCTAATAGCCTCTGGCTGGGCGCAGACCTTCCCCCTTTGTATCTCCAGGCCCCACCTGTAGGTTTCCTTATGCCTCTGACCCCCGCAGCTTCTGAAAGCTTCTGTGTTCTGTTCCTGAATACCTCTGTTTAATCGCCACAACCCAAATCCCTGTAATTAGGGAATTCAAGCCTGTGACAAAGGCTCCCTTCTGCCATTCAGGTGAGCTGCCCTGAGCAGCCGCCCTGCCTGCCCCGTGGTGTGGGGACCAAGGCTGACAGACGGCTGGGCAGCCTGGGGACAATGGAGGCAGGAGAAGCCTGCCCTGGGCCAGCCGGGAAAGGTCACCAGGTGACAGGGGCAGAAGTGGAAGTAGGTAGTTAGTTTGGAAGGTATTATTTGAAGTTAATAAGCTACAATTATATTGCTTGAACAGTAATCCCTTTGTTTCCCTCTGCTTTTTCACTTTGGATTCCTTGGGTTTTAGTGGGGAAGAGTTATTTTCCTGTATTGTTAGAGTGATCTTAGTTTTTGAAAATAAGATTAAAAGCATCTTCACATCCTTAAAATGCGTTTGCACAAAGCTGTTTGTGTTTTAGTCTTCCCATCTGTATCTGAAGACTAATGCTATGAATTTGAAGGGGTACTACTTAAAATGCAGAATCTTGGGGTTTTCATTTTCTTGCTGCTTTTTTCCTCCGAGAGAAGCTGTGTTGTACTGGAGCCCATCTCTGCTGTCCCCTTAGTGACACGGGGCCTTACGTGGCACTCAGTAAAGTTTGCCCTCCTTACTCTGCTCGTTAGCAGGGAGCAGTCCTGCTTGGCTCAGCTCTGTTACACCAGTGCTGCCAGTCCTCAGGCAAATAATTAGTTTACATTGGTGTTGGGATCCAGAGCGGTTTTTAATGAGACTCTCCTTGAGATTTGGAGCAGTTTGTGTTTAACTGACTTTCATCAAGCTCCCAACCCCTGTTGGTTGGATGTGTTACCTGTGCTGTATGTCTGAACACCAGGCCTGTTGATGTTGTTGGGAGCTGTAAGGCTCGGTTCGAACATCAGGTAGTCTTGGTATGTTGAACCAAATCTTCTTCCTTCTGTTCACGAGTACTTTGTAGTTTTGCTTGAAGTGCCAGCACCAAAAGGTTGCAGAGACAAAAGCTGGGCCATGTTCCATTTGCTGAGAGCAATGGGAAGCTGCCATTCCCACAGGCCAGGCGTAGGGCGGGAAGGAGAAGCTTCTTGCTGATGGGCAGAAGCGTTGTGCTGGCAGGATGGGAACAGTGAAACTTGGAAGATTTGCTGAAACTGAGACCGTCAAAGTTGTGTGTTTTCTCCAAATGTTTACCTCCTCTAACTCCCTCTCTTTCACCCACTCTCATTTTCGTCCTCTATCTATCACTGTGGTCAGGGGCCTAACCAGCACACCCCAGTAGTTGTTGGTTGGCTCCTGCTCCACCCTGGGCATTGTCACACGCAGTGCCAGAATCACTGCCCTTTGTAGCGGCTTGGTTTCTCCATTCTCTTTCCCTCTTCACTCCAGACCAGACACATTCCAGTAGCTAACTGGAGTCTGCTTTGCTGCTGACTTCCAGAAGTACAAGCAAGCTGAGGAGTAAGCAACAAGGCCTTTTCTTTGGGAGTATCTGTTTTTATGCCTGGTTCTCAATTTTCCATGAGTATCAAATCCCTCTACTTACTTACCATTAGAGGCTGGAGAGCTTCAAATTCCAGCACACAACTGGTGGAGCTAACATGTACTGCATTATTGTATCCAGCTCAGGTTTAGCAGAAGAACTCTGCCATTCCGAGTTCTATATCCCCTTCAACTGTGCAGTGATTAAAAGAATAAGCAATTCCTCAGGACCTGCATTTGTGATAATGGGTCTTTTTTTTTCCATCATGCTGATTCCTGTGTTAATAGACTGCTTCCTTCCTTAAATCTGCAGTTGAAGAAGGGTGTTGGTATTGGCATTTGCCTAATGAGGTTTAAAACCATTCTACCAAAACACTTCCCTTGTAACATCTATATCTATATATGGTAGTGCTAAAAAGCAATTAGCACCGTTTTTGCACAGCATTGCAAATGTACATTTGAAGAGAAGGGAGCTGGAACTCAACATTTCTTTGTTTAAATGCTGAGATGCAAATACCGAGGTCTGTGTTTCCCCTTGATGCTTTGTTGATGCCAGTAACACTTAAAGCAGTTTGAGGAGTCTGTTACCCCTCTGGAAAGCTGTGTCATGGGCTGTTGCAGGGGAGCTGCTGAGCACAGGTTGTGGCAGGTGCAAACAGGTCAAGAAGACAGAGCTTGTCTCAAAGTAAGATATTTATTTTGAGCTATAATGCCCTTTTTTTGTTCTGACAGACGCAGCAAATACAGTAAAGCTAAGCAAGAGGCAGATGAGGAGAAACATTTGAACCAAGGTAAAAGGCAGTGGTGCTTGTTTATTCTTGATTTGGTTCAGAAAACATGTCCAACATTCTGATGTTTGGCAAATAAGGCATGGCATTCCTCTTGAGATGAATGTGTTTCTGTTTTCCTTGCTTGCATCCATCCTCTTTCAAAACTAGATGCTTTAGTAACAGGAAAAATAGAAGCATCCACGTGAAACTTTCTGGAGGTGGGAGAAAGGTTCACAAAATTGTTCCATTGTTCATTTCCATTGAAAGATTTCTGTTCCTGCTAGTGCTATCTAGACGTGATTTTTCCCCACAATATTTTGCTAAGACAGGTTTTGGATGGGCAGGAGGCAATCCTGTTCGAAAAGAAATGTGAACTTTGCTGCTTTGTGTTCACGAATCCTACTGTTACTTCCACCTCAGTCATACAGGTACCAAACCTGTGACCTGAGCTTAGAATTACTTGGTTCGCAAAAGAGAAACGTGATATGTTTTATTGTCACAGGTGTATAGCCAGACTGTTAGCCTCTTAAAGATGGTAGTGACTTAGGAAAGTAATTTATTGGCAAAAGCCTGATGAAATCAATATTGGGAAATAATAAAAAAAAATATATATAGTGGGGAAAAATACATTAAGTACTTCCTTTTCTGATCAGTCATTCCTGGCTTACTATACACTTTTATTGTGCAGTCTCTTTGCTGTTGTATATCATTAAGACTTCAGTCTCATATGTTCTGTGTTCAGCAGCATGTAGATCAGTGACTTCAAATAAAACATTTCTGCCTTGCAGGTGTCAGAACATATGTGGATCCTTTTACATATGAGGATCCAAATCAAGCTGTGAGGGAATTTGCCAAAGAAATTGATGCCTCCTGCATAAAGATTGAGAAAGTCATTGGTGTGGGTAAGTGCCAAAACCTTTTGCATTTTTTTCAGTAAATATAGTTTTAAATTTGCTTTTTGGAAATGTGGGGCCCTTTGATCTTTGTATGACAGTTCCCCAGAATGAACTGCTGTAACATCTTGGCAGTCAAAGTGCATGCTTCATGCTCATGACCATGGATTCTTGTGGCTTTTTCCTTAAGGGGAATTTGGTGAAGTATGCAGTGGACGTCTCAAAGTTCCAGGAAAAAGAGAGATCTGCGTGGCTATCAAGACTCTAAAAGCTGGTTACACTGACAAACAGCGGAGAGACTTCCTGAGCGAGGCCAGCATCATGGGACAGTTTGACCACCCCAATATCATCCACTTGGAAGGTGTAGTTACTAAATGTAAGTAGGTCATTTTCATGACAAGGCCAACTTGGAAGTCACCGAGAAATTAGGGTGGTTGGTTTTTTCATTCTTTTTTCTTTTGTTTTACCATCTCTCCAGTGAAGTGACAGATGGAACAGATCCACTGATAGCTAATAGGAGGAAATCAGTGCAGGACAAGTCATTAATCTTGTTGTCAGCTATAAATGGTTTTATGGTTTCAATTGATATTCTATCTGTAGGCAGCTTGTGGAAGATTTGTAGGGGGAATTAAAATGGCAGGGGTTGGCTTTTTTTCCCCTTCTTGCTATGCCAAGCAGGCATCTTTCATATCTTTGCTAGCCTGAGCTGATTGTTACAGGATAGGCAAAAGCAGATGGTGAGCAAAGAATTTAAAATAATTGGGAGAAAAATACCAAAACAAAACTACAAAGTCATATGTTTAAGGTACAAAGCACAGATGTAAGGAGCAAGCCTTTGAAATAAAGTAGTCTGTTTTAGTGTGAAACTTGCTTATTTGTTTTCTCGGATTGTGTTATAATTTCACTCCGTAGGAATTACCTGGCTCATCTTTTTTATTTGGTTGTTTTGTGTTGGATTAGTTTGACTTTTTTTTTCCGTGTGTGTGTGTAAGTCTGTTAGCATTCACTGTGCCACAAACCCTGCCTTAGAAAGAGTATGACAGAGCTTGCTGAATGCTATTTCCGGGGTAGAACTGAAAGTATACCTGTGAGACAGACGCCCTTGGGTCTGACTTCATAAAGTGCCTCTGAGATGGTGTAGTTATTGTCTCTACTCCAGCTGCACTAGGTAGCATGTTGGCAAAACCTGACACAGGCTGCTAGTCCTGAAAGACCCTTTGAATATATAAGGCCTCATTCTCAGGGCAGCAAGGAAAGCAGACAGTGGGCTTGTGAGCTGCTGCTAAAGCAAGATCCGAATGCTCACTCGACCGCTTGTGTTTCTGGACATTTGTGTTCCTTCTCCTCTGTAGAAGAGGCAATGTGAGAATTTTTATGTTTAATACCCCCTAGCTTGAACCCCCCCATAGCCGTTACAGCTCTAGCAGTTATAGATGACTAGATGTATTTGCATAATGCAGTTGTCACTGAATTAAAATGATTGGAAATTTTCACCGAGGAGGTGGCAGCCTGACCCAGGAATGCTTCATTGCCTGGCTCGCAGCGAGCACTGCTCCTGCAGCAAGACAGCTTGCTTACCTCAGAGCTGGTGTGTTTAGTAAACAGGGCTACTTAAGAAGGCATTTATCTCAATTTCTCCATAGGTTTTCTGAATGCTGTGATAAATGAATGCATTTAATAAACTGAAAATTAAAAAGTGAGATAAATAGTGGAGTAGATGGGGGTTGAGGGGAGAGAGGCAGCAAAAAACCATGAATACATTATTGGCTGCTAGTCAAGTACTTTAATAATTGACTCACTGATGGTAACTTCTCCTCTCTCTTTCCCTCTCCACTGCTAAAGAAGTGCCTGAGTAATGAAATTACGTGTTAATGCACTGAAAGAGTCTCCCTTTCTTCCTTTCTGTGTTGACATAGTGCCTTTTGATTGAGGAAGGTTAATTAAAACTCATTTAGCTGTATTTGTTCAGTGGAAGGGTTCTGGTCACAGTTGCAGAGGATAAATGAAACAGCAATGTATGCAGATTTGGTTGGAGTTTTTTCTCTTTTTACCCAAGAATGCTGTCAAAGGTGAATGATGTTATTTTATCACATCTCTTTCCTTAAAGGTCACTAAGTCTTACATGCAGAATAGTTTTCTTTATGTCATATTATCTCTCCTCTGCTTTGTTCATGCAAATCAGAAAGGATTCAGCTACCAGACTGGCATTTCATAGGCAAACATGCCAGGTTGCATGTGACCAAAATATGCTGCTGTAAGAAGTACAAAAGCTAAGTTTCTCTTGTGCACTGTATTTTATGGAGGAAGAAACTCAATAGTTCTGATAGCAGAAGCAAACAGCTGGGCTACCATGTCAGCCCAGAGCTCCCTTGACTTCAGGTGGACTTAACAGTGCTCATGTTGGGACTGAGTGTTTGCCATTTTGCCTTTGACAAATCACTTCTTTATATCTCTCATGACTCAGTTTTAGAATGGAAATGATTCAGGGCCAATTTTTGCAAATGTCCAGATGCTGAGTATGGAGCATAATTAACCAACCCCCTTAAATAATTAGTGTTACTTGTATGTACCTGTTTCCAGTTTCAGCATCACATGACTTTGTAAAGCACTTAAGGCAACATCAAGCATTACTTACGTATCTGGTGCTGTTTTTAGGTAGCAGAATGTCTAGAAAGTCTATTTCTCTTCAGATTGCCCAGGCTTGGTTCTGTGTATTGCAGCATGGGAAGTTGAGTGCTGCTGAAGCATCGTGCCCCACATGTGACACAGTTCATTGAATCGTATATCCTGTGGCTGACTTCATGAGGCAAATGGCACTGGCTCATTTATAAATAACAAGAGATACAGGGTACAAATTTGGGACAGGGGAAGTTGAGAGGGATTGCTTGTATTTTGCTTTCTTGTCTTTGAGTGCCTTGTAGCTGCTGACAGCTAGTAACTTGCCTAAAGCATTGATCTTTCGGAAGAGACGGGTAGACCAAAGCTTTCGTGAATTCCATGCTGGAAAAGGAAGCCTTTCGTGTCTGCAAGCAGTTTAATTACACTAAAGATTTTTGTCAAGTTTGAACAGATCTTTGATTTTTAGCTCTTGATTATCAATTCATGTATTCCTTAGAGTCCAGGAGCCAATCCAGTTGAAGACCTTGTCAGCCAGTCATCTGAAGGGTTAACCTTCCAGAGGGGGCCATTTGAATGCCTGCAGCCTGTAATATTTATTCACTTCCTCCCCACAGCTGAGGCATGAGCTTGGTGCTTTTCAAATTAAATTAGATTGTGCAGGACAGGTGTCTTGGCAGTAAAATCATGCGCAACCCATTTTTATCACATTAATATCAGTGTTCATCAAGGAATTGTGTTTTACTTTCTGCACTCTCTAGGTAAACCGGTAATGATCATAACTGAGTACATGGAGAATGGCTCCTTGGATGCCTTCCTTCGGGTAGGTGATTTCTTCATAATAAGATAAAGAATTTGTATAGTGGGAAGCATCTTCTGTTTTCTTATTCTGGTTCTGTTTGTAGAGGGATACTGAGAAGTCAGTATTTTTGAAGAAATTATGTTTGTACTTGGAAAATTCTGTCTCTTTGCTGATGTCATTCCTATCAAAACACAGAATAAATGTAATATGGATGGATATATAATAAGAGTGATGTTCAAAAATGATTAAAATAGCAAGACCTTAAATAATCCATATTTAATGGGGACAGTTTTGATGTGTTCCATTTCTGAAAGCATTGCAACGTTATAGACTCATTAAAACTGGATGTACTGCAAACCGGATACCGCATCTCTGGGAGCCGTGACCAAACCTCTGATTGTACTTTACTGGTGAATTATGGACACTAGTCAGGAGAGTGAGGAAATAACACTGCATTTTATTTGAGGGAAGATGGGGATCCAGAGATCCGCTCTTTGCCAATTTCAGCAACGGCAATAATGTAGCTTTTAGCTTAATGCTCTGTGATTTTCTTCCTGCCTCATACACAGAAGAATGATGGCAGATTTACAGTAATCCAGTTGGTGGGGATGCTCCGTGGCATCGGCTCAGGAATGAAGTATCTGTCTGACATGAGCTATGTGCATCGGGATCTGGCTGCTCGAAACATACTAGTCAACAGCAACTTGGTCTGCAAAGTGTCCGACTTTGGCATGTCCCGTGTCCTGGAAGATGACCCTGAGGCAGCTTATACCACACGGGTAAGGAGGGGAGGAAAATGTCCTGTGAGTTTTCTTGCCTACTAATATTTTAGTCTTGACTGTGTGGGAGGTGACAGTGGTTTATTTTAAAATAATCTCGGTCATAAATGAAAACCTATATTGGAACATAAAAATAAACATTGGTCCGGACTCTATAGTTAGTATAAATTGATGCTGTGTTATTGCTCCGTCGGTGGCTGCGTTGGTATTTCTTCACTGAGAACATGACCCATGTACTCCTCTGTTTTTTTAGTGTGCTAGGAGTGTGTGACAAGAATCTGGTGCCAGAAATTAGAGCTTGGGCTTCTATTCCTTCTTGTGATATTCATGATATCTACAAACATGCATAATTTCCAAGTGTGTAGTCTCACTGAGATTTGATACAGCAAGTGCAGATATGCTACCCCCCAAAAATTTCCATTTTTGCCTATTACAAAGCTGGTCTTAAATGAGACCCCAAATAATTGGGCTGGAAAAGTATGGAGCCTTCATTCCCAAGATTAGATTTGGTACATGCTTTTTTGCCTCACTTTTTGTTTATCTGTTTGTTTCTTTCCTGTTTCGTCTAAGTATCAGCATCCCACTGTTACTAATTTTGCTAAGCAATCTTAATGTGCTGCATGTGGGATAGTGCTAATGCAAGTACTTGTGACCACAAAACAACATCCTGACCATTACCAGCTTTGTACCAATACCCCTGTAATTAAAATGTGGAAAAGAGAGTCAGAGTTTATAAAGTCTCTTTTTTAAATTGCTTATTTTCTTCATTTGTACATATCTACTATTCTCCATCTGTTCTCCCTAGCACAGTTTGTTTCCAGTGCTCACATTTTGCAGTTCCAGTTCCAGCACTCATCCTGTGATGGTTTCACACTCGTTATGGGGAATGATAGACTCATGTAGTATTAAATGCTGGCCAACCTTGGTATTTCTCACTTATAAGAGTGGCAAGTGGAAAAAGCAGAAGCAGAGGTCTGGAAAGCTGTACTCAGGGAAATAAAAGTTTAGACAAAAGTGCAAAGGCAAGAAAGAAATGATTGAAAAGCCTCCCTTTGAATTCAGTGAGTGCTGATACAGTATTATGTTCTTTCTTGAGTAAACCAGAGGGAATCGATGCAATTTGCATTACAGTGCATTGTCTTCATGTGTTATCAGAAATGAAGGATCAGAAAGCTTTGGATAAACTGCACTGTGCTCAAGCAGCTAAATATAAGGAACTTATTGACAATTTTTAGAATGACAGCCGCGTGTAAACAGTATCTGTGCATCTGTTTCTGAAAGGAGAAATAGAGCTTTTTCATAACCAGAGATAATGCAGCAAAATGCACTTCTTAAAGCATCGTTTCTTAAGAGAATGATATGTTTTTCCCCGCATTAGCAGCATAACTCATTAAAGAGAAAGCATCCCATAGCTCCCTGAGGCACTTACTGTTACAAACTGATTCACAAAGGGCCTGATGAGCCAGAAGGACACCCCAGTGGCCCAGATCAGGTGCCCAAGCATTTTTATTTTTTTACAAGAAGTAATGTAGCAAGAGGCAGCTCTTTCCAGCAGGTGTGGAAAGCGTGGTCTGGTCTGGAGCTCCTCCTAGCCAGACAGGGAGAGCCCAGAGGCTTGCTTGCCTTCACACTGCACTCAGAGGGATTGGGATATTGCCCATGGGAAACACCATGGTATTCATAAATCAGTTTATCCTCTCTTTAACTTTTTGAAAAGCAAAACACTTACAATCCCATTTCTTTCTGAAACAGGACAAACAGGTCAGACAGGCAAGCAAGGAAATAGTAATTAACAGCATATACTTACTTGTTTTGTCAACCAAATCTCTGAAATATACTTTGTGAAACCTCTGGCTTTTTCTCATGCTTCAACAATAGCCCTAAGCAGTTATCTAGTAGAGGACTGATAAAAATACATTTGACAATTTACTGGTTCCCCTCCTTGTGTCTTAAGAAAACAGATGGGCAGCATTGCCTCCTGGTTGTATCTGGTGATTTTATGGCAAAGAAAAAGGAAAGTAAAGGCCTTTTTAAGAAGGGTACTGGAATTGTGTGCAGGAAGCCATTTTAGTTTTGCAATGGCATTGTAGAACAGTGTCAGCCATGCACATTACTGGGTCAGCGACTCACTAGCCTGTGGTTTCTTTTATTTATGACAGGGTGGCAAGATCCCTATCAGGTGGACTGCACCAGAAGCAATCGCATACCGTAAATTTACGTCGGCTAGTGATGTGTGGAGCTATGGCATCGTCATGTGGGAAGTGATGTCCTATGGAGAGAGACCGTACTGGGATATGTCCAATCAAGACGTGAGTCTCCCTCTGGGGCTTCCTCTTCCTTTTCTCTCCCTTTCTTCCCTTTTGCTTTGGTCTTTTTCCTTAGATGTCTGCTGTTGTTTTTCTATGTCAGTTACTGTGAAGCTGTAAGACATGTACTCCTGGTTTTTAAAAGGTTATCTTGAATGGTGGATTCCTGTTTTCCCAGGGAACCACTTCAGTATAAATACTTCATTGAATACTGCAAATGTATTAATCCCTCATCTATGTCCAGGGAATAGGGGATTCTCAAGTTAGGATTGTACCTATAAGTAGGTGAGGGGGAGAGGAATGGACGAAAGGGAAAGGAATATATTTAGACTATTAGATCGCAATACAGCAAAGGAGAGGAAAATTTGAATATTGACTCTAAATCTCAACTTATATTCCAAAAAAGCACTTGAATTTTAATGGGGTTTCCTAATAGTAGTTAATTCTTCAAACCCCAATGTGCTTGTAAATCTTAGAGAGGATTTTAATTCTTGTAGGAGATCTAAAACAACATATATGAAATCCAGCTCTGATTATCAATCAGAGCATCCTTGTGACAATTGCATAGGTGCCCCCTGAGGACATTAAGGAGCAGCTTTCCTAAATGACCATTCTTAAATTATGTATGTCCTGTTTAAACGTACCATCTGGACTACTTCATTGTATTCCAAGAGGGAATATACACAATGGCTTCTATTCCAGAAGAGTATTTAATAATACTATTAATAAGCTTTTGCTAATAGAATTTTTATTAAAATGAAAAAAAAACCAACAACCCAGCAGTGAAAATGAGGCATAGATGATCCACAATAATTTTCCCAGGGGATTTAGAAATATACAAAGCAAGAGGAAAATGTTAATCTGAATATATGGTCATAAGAGCAGTTAAGTGATTTGACAAGTCATTTGCTTTGTTATGCAGAGCTGAACATTTTCAAAGAGTGTCTAGATGATGTGTATGGCGTTTCATCTAAACAGGAGGATATAATTTTAATTTCCTTCTGATGTGAAATGTCTGTTCTGGCACCCAATGTTGCCTTCCATTGCTAACAGGAAGTCATCAAAACTTAGCAAGAAAATAAAACACCAGATGTGTCTGAGTTATATCAAGCATGTCTACACAGCCCAGAAGACCTCAGTGCAACAAATGCAGAGTAAGCATACCAGGCCAGTACACAGTGCTGACGTACAATGCTGGAGGTGTCAAAAAGCTAGTTTGAACAGGACAGTCAAAGCCAATAATACTGTCTTTGCATCCTCTGTTTAGTACTTGGCATAGACATACCGTACTTTCTCACCTTTACAACAGTGGAAGCACTGCTTTTTACACTGGAGCAGGAGTGGGCTCTGGATGTCTGTTGAATCAAGAGGCTGCAGAAGGATCTTCTTACTTCCTGAATTAGTGAGAACCACTTTCTTTGTGGTCACTGATTAGCTACTCATAGTGCAAGCATATCCTGCGTCCTGTTCTCCCACAGCGGATTTTAGCCACTGATGGACAAGACCAGAATGAAGGAATTCAGTTTAGTTCAGTCTCTGTGCACTCCTGGTCTTTGGTCTCTTGGTGAGACCTGCCAGGAGACTCTTATTAATTAATTTAAGTCAGAAGGCTTCTGTCTTGTTCTCCTGAGAGAGCTAATAAGCCATCAGAGTACTGAGCTCTGGAGCTGTCTTTGGTGGGTTTCAAATGGCTTGCAGTTTTTCTGGATCCTATTAAGTCTGAGTTGCATAAGCAAGCTTTCTTGGTAAAGCTGCACGAAAGGATCCCCATCCCTGTTGTTTGGGACATAACAGTGATGAGAGAATGGGTACTCTGTAGGTCTGTATTACTGACAATGATGGACTAGCCCAGGAGGGGAGGGTGGAGGGTGATGATCTGCTGTCCCTTAGAAGTGATGGGGAAATGTTCATCTCAACCTATCTAACCCAAAACTGACAGACTTTAAAGATCTGCCAACCTTCAGAATGTCAAGGATAGTTTTGTCTTTTTTCCTATTTTGTCTTTCCTTTATCCCATCTGCTCCTTTGTGATACATTGCCCTTCCGTATCTGATGTCTGCTTTGGATGCTTTACCCTTTTAGTTTTGAATTGTTGAAAAGAAATGACAGTACTGAGACCACCAACTGCTCGACTCAGAGTGCAATTTTCATATTGTTTCATTTAATTGCGGATTTGTTTCCATACTTCAGATCGCCGTAGGATAAATGATAGTCAGATGGTAGATGAGAGTAGTGTCTGATGTTCTCTAATGTCTTCCTAATTGTGCCATTTATAGGTTATTAAAGCCATTGAGGAAGGGTATCGGTTGCCACCCCCAATGGACTGCCCCATTGCTCTCCATCAGCTGATGTTAGACTGCTGGCAGAAGGAACGCAGCGACAGACCTAAATTTGGACAGATTGTCAACATGCTGGACAAACTCATCCGCAACCCTAACAGCCTGAAGAGGACAGGCAGCGAGAGCTCCAGGTCAGCTGTGCTTTTTTAATGGTGATTTATGAGGGAGCACAGTGGAGGTGGCAGGCAGAGCTTCACATCACCTAAGCTTCTGCGCTGGAATTAAAGCGTGCACTGCAGAGCCAGACTGCTCAGCAGGCACTGCACTGAGCAAGAGAGCAAAAGTCAGCCTGGCACGCTGCCGAACCCAGCTGGGTACCCCAGACTCTGCTGGCACGGTGAGAAGGAAAAGGAATGAGCAGAGCTGCTGTTGTATCACACCAGGGCTGACCAGGTTTATAGCAATCTTATGTCTGATGCAGGCAAGCCCTGTTTGCAGCATCTTTCCCTCTCCCACTCAGCACAAGGGCTTGAAGGGGTTCCCTTAATGCAGTGTAGCTAACAAAAGTGATGTGGTTTTCTGCAGGAAAAGTACATCATCAAGTTTTATAAACCCTAGATTTGTGTAGGATTTGCAAATGAGCGTTACGGCATTACAGCCAACGCCTCGCGGGCACTGGGAAGGTGTGGATTAATTTTTATGTGAATTTGAATTTAATTTTGTGGAAAGCCAGTTTCATGTCTGCACTGATCCCGCGTTACATTTGTGTTTTGTTTGCTGAGCACAGAATATCTGCTACGTGCAAAAGAAGCACGGTAGGAAGGAAACTCCCAGAGTTTTAGAAACAACAAATCTTTGTTGGGACAGCTCAGCAGTTTGTTTAAGCTGGTGAAACCCTGCTGAAGTCACAGGAGCTTTACTAATTTACACTAAGTTTGCTCTTCTATTTTCAAACGGCTTTGCTTCATAAAGTGAATTCTGAAATAAAGCTTAGCAGGAAAGAAAGAAATGAGGAAAATATTTTTCAGCAGAAAGGAAGAAGCAGAGTTAGCCATTGGGAAATACAAAATTAAGTTTCTTAATGGCAGTGAAAGAGTAAGAGTTCTGATTCAGCCTCCAACGGAGCTGCATACTGGAAAAAGGTATTTTCATTCTTAAAAGTCAGGGTCCCTTTGTGGCTCTTACTTACAATTTGCATTATCAGAACAGGGATTATTAATCCTGCGAGGCCGCTGTCACTGCATATCTTCCAGACTGCCCTAATTGCAGAGGTAGCCTGGAAAACATGTATCCACCCTTGAGGCTTAAATAATTCACATGGTGAGAATTGCAATATGGATCTGCTGTGATAATTTGATTTAATAATCACTGATTCACCTACTCCATTTCGCTTTGTTTCCGATTTAGAGGTGCTTTTTGAAAATAAAAGTATCTTTTAAAAGTTCAAGGCCTCTCCAAGGTCATTCCTTATGTATGTATATTAATGGATGTTTAATTCTTCTCTCTGGAATGCGAATATCAAATTTGCATATAGCATTATTAATATATGAGTTTATAAGTGAAGCGTAATTGTGTATAATTAGGTTGCTATCATTGGTCTTGTGTTAGATATTACGGTAAGGGAGTTGCACCAAGAGCTACTGCTGTGAAGCCAGTGCCTTAGGCAATACATAACTATGCTGTTGCACACCTAATCTTTGATGATGTGCATTTTCAAATAAATTGCTAGATGATAATTGTTTTGGTTAGATAGACAGTAGTAATTTTTAATGGTTTAATGAAGCGGTGTGATTTATAATAGACATGAAATAATAAATGAGATACTAATAAGTGGAGTGAATTTTGTGAAAATAATGATCTGCAAATTGTGCAAGAGAAAATGCACATTCCACAGTGCAAAGAAAGATCAAAGCTCACATCAGTCCCACCAGTCCTGGCACACGTGCTGGTCAGGAATGGGTTGATTAAAGAGGGGATTAACTCCCTGCTGTCCCGAGTTGTATTGAGTACAGGAGATTGCCTGTGAACCTGGCTAGAAACAGGGCTTATCTGAACCCGCCCTGAGATCTGCTGTCCAAACCCGTCTGGCAGGTTGTGTGAGCTCACCGCACATACTTCAGTGGTGTTTCTATAGCTGCTGAGCTGAGCTCTGACATATGCAGGATTGGCACGGCTTTTCATTGCTGCCTGTGAGATGCGGACTCAGTAGACCAAACGTGCTGCAGCATTGCCATCTTTGTTTTGTGAAGGAGAAGCATTTTCTGTGAACCTGATTGCCACTGAGGTGGAAACCGTGGACACACACCTGAAAGCAAAAATAAAAGCCTAGGGTCAAGTTCAGTCTTGGCCAGAGTTGGCCTGTTCCCTTGCACTTTGCTGAGATTCTTGCAGTTGAAATACTTTGCTGTGCAGAGAGCCACGAGTTTCTCTAGGCACAACTCGTTGCCCGTGCTTTCCCTAGTCACAGAATAATCATTGCAGAGCCCAGACTTGGGGTTGAAAGTCATGATCAGCTGACATGGTTTGTCTGTCCTTTCACTGTTTGGCATGCAGACCCAGCACAGCCCTGCTGGATCCCAGCTCCCCGGAGTTCTCGGCGGTTGTTTCTGTCAGTGACTGGCTCCAAGCCATTAAAATGGAGCGATACAAGGATAACTTCACAGCTGCTGGCTATACCACCCTAGAGGCTGTGGTGCATATGAACCAGGAGTAAGTACTCAGCGCAATAACAAAAAAACTGGTAAATCTGGATTTAATCAGCCTCCTTTGCTTTGTGCTGCATATCATTACACTCATTAAAGGAATGGAATGCCTTTCATTTGGACGGAGTCTGACTTTAAAATGCCTCCACAATGCCTTATTTAATTAAACATTTCTGTACATCTGCCTTGCTTTTGCTGTGTTGCATGTGGCTGACTTTAATATTTGTCTCTGCATCAGCATCTGACCCACAGTTCTCAGTGTTCTCCTGTTGCTTTCACAGCGACCTGGCCAGGATTGGGATCACTGCCATCGTGCACCAGAACAAGATCTTGAGCAGCGTTCAAGCCATGCGCACCCAAATGCAACAGATGCACGGCAGGATGGTGCCCGTCTGAGCCAGTACTGAATGAACTCAAAACTCTTGAAATTAGTTTACCTCATCCATGCACTTTAATTGAAGAACTGCACTTTTTTTACTTCGTCTCCTCGCCCGTTGAAATAAAGATCTGCAGCATTGCTTGATGTACAGATTGTGGAAACCGAGCGTGTGTTGGGAGGGGGCCTCCAGAAATGACAAGCCGTCATTTTAAACTCGCCCTGGAACAAATTGTTTCTTGGAACATACTTCTCTGTTGATCAACGATATGTAAAATACATGTATCTATATAAATATAATGTCACAGTCAAGTTTTGATGCTATGTTTGCTGCCAGATACTGTGTTTAAGAAACAAAGTTACTTTCCTTCTCCCTGTGACCTGTAGGATTACAACCATAGTGTTTTATTTGTGGGTGAAACCACAGTTGTGCATCTTTCACTGGAATGAAGAATCTGCCCCCGGATATTTTTTGCAGACTTGATGCAACAACCTTGCAGAAACCTCATGGAGAATAGCATTTGGCTAATCAGTGCCTGGAGATTAGCCATCTACCCATTTACGGGCTAGAGGCGTGGAGTGACCCACCTCGTGGATTGCTGGGCAGAACTGGACTTCTGGGGAAGATTGTTGGCTATTGCTGTGCTGAACTCTGCCACTGAGAGAGGTTTTGTGACCATCTTGCCTGCAGCCAGCTGTGGCAGTCGTGGCTGCGGCGCTTTCAGACTTTCCTCTTTCAAGAAGCGGTTCCCTTTGCCACACGGAGAAGGTCAGTGGAAGTACAGTGTCCAACATGTTCGTGGTGCTTCATTTCTTATGTGCTAGGAATTCATCAAAGTAAAAGGTGTGCAAAAGAGCCAGGATCTTATGCTTATGCCACAGTGGGGATGAGTAGGAAATTGGAGGATATGTGCTCTGGAACAGACACAGCTTGTCAGCTATGCCTGATGGTGCTGGTGGGTTCTTTGCTCTGTATTGTTTTGGTCCCACACGGCACCTAACAGGAAAATCAGAAATGATTTAAGGACCTTAGATGTTATATAGTTCTTTCTAATCACTGCCTTCCTTCTAAATCCCAAACAGCTCACTCAGTTGGACAAGTCACACTTAGCGTACCCACAGTGTTGCTCACATCGCGTTTTGTCACTTGTAACAATAACTTGCTGATTTTAACCATCACTCTCCCTCACCCCCAACGTTCTCGCAAAACAACTTGTTCAGAACATGGGATGCTAAATTCAGATCCTGTCATGTCACGACAGCTCAGTAAAAACTGTTCTGCAGTATTACTTATAAAAGCTTTCCCATTTGCAGAACTTTAATATTTCTTTTAAAAAATGTCTTAAACCAGCATGTTTTAATGTCGTGTTGCCAGGAGACGTACAAAGCGTTACTCATTTTAAAGCCCTGTACTTTCAGCAGTAAAAGTACTTTTTCTTAAGTGCAGAGATACTTTTAAGTTTTCCTTTGCAGTAAATCTGTTGCGTTCTGTTGAGATTATTCTTCTACAGAGACAAAAAATACGCTCCATTTGTTGGCCAATTTGCAAAAGTGATTTCTTTGAAGTCTAGTAATGGTAATTCAAACCATTCCAATATTTTCCACACAAAATGAAAAGTTTTCTCTACAGAAAGTGAAAGCTCAGAAGGCAGCTCAGGTGCCAGGTTTTCAGCACTGCCACTGATGCCTTCCTTGTTGTAAAGTATATCCAGTGAGAGGGACATGCACTTGAATGTCTTTTTAGCAGGAGGAAAGTGGATTGAAATGTGGCATATGCTTGTATCTGACATCCCCATTTAGAAGGTGTGTCAAGGAGAGGAGGCTTGGAGGGGTGAAGGGCTCTCGTCTGGGAGGTGTTGGCTTCTCTGTCTCCCTGCCCCAGGCTGCTGAGCACCAGGAGAGCAGAAGCTGCAGCCTGGGGCACGTGCCATCCATCCAGCCCCCTTTCGTGTTGGAACTGCCTCTTTCTTCCTGCTCTCTCCTCTGTCCTTTAGGAAATCTTTCTCTATCCAGGGAGGGGTTTAACTCCACTGCCCGCTCCCATCTCAGCTCTTTTCCATTGATGTGAATTTGCACTTGCACCCTCCAAGGAGATACTGGCTGGCCCAAGATACAGCTGTGCTTCTTTTGGGAGATCTCGAGGAGATGTTGGGGCAGATGTATACCTTTCTTGTTGCACACTGTTTGATATTTATGCTTTATTCTTGTGCAGGGAAATTATACATTGCCATCCCGGCCTCCTAGCCCATCCTGTTGATCTCACTGACCATGGATGAACACAGACTGGACCTTGAAGCCTTCTGGATCCGTGGTTGTGTCTTCCCTGGCACTGATTCTGGAAACCACGCACTGAACAATTGTGTCGGGCCCTGAAAAGAGTGTGACTTTTACTTTCTCTTTTTTTTTCCCTTGCCACACACTGTTTTTTCTTCATTGAAAGGTAGCGAACTCGGTAAGATTCAGCACCCAGTTGTCACCGGAGGAATGTACTGTGTCAAAGCCCCGCAGACTTGCTGATTTTTTATTCCCTTCTGCTTTCTATTCCTGCCTCGGATTTTATTTATATATTCTGTTATTCTCTACCCTCACTCCCCTGCCTGCTGCTGCTGCATCTCGGACAGATGCAGGTGGCAGAACACCACACATGTGAGCGTGGACGCCGGGCCAGGTGCTGCAGCGGAGAACCCAGTTGCTGTGAGCTGCCTATATACATTGCTGACGTGACATTTTACACGGGACGTGCCATTGCAGTGATATAAATATATTTTTTTTCCTTGAATGAATAATGGATTATTATCTCCTCGGAAAGGTGCGTATGTGTGTTCGTGTGCGAGCGAGTCACCTCGTGTGTAGAGCTGCCTGTGAATGTGCTGGAAGCATCCCTGGGAGCCACGTGATGTCCCTGTGCCACGTGAGCACGGCCCAGCAGCTCTGTCTGCAGTGGCAGCGAGAACATGCATTGAAAAACGTTGAAATTTCTGTGTCTGTAGGTGTGTTTTTAACTGCCACGCTACGTGTAATGAGTAGTTCTGCAGCCTAAAATGGGGACAGTTTCAAGTTAGTTTTGAAGTTGTGGATTACAGGATCCATAAGGGTGCTAAAGATTTTCTTAAATGTTGTTTATTCTTACTAATGTTCTGTTCATGATCCACAGCAACCATTTGCTCAGTGACAAGGTGATGGAGGCAGCACCTGCATATCCATCCACTGATAACCCTGAACTGAATTCTTAAGTAGCCTTTTTTATCCGCAGAAGTAGGGTTTTAAAGACTTGCTGAATGCGAACAAATATATGCAGTTCTTCCATTCACAGAAGCACCTTGCTCTGTGTGCAAGCTGTGAAAACTTGTAAGTTAATAATCCAAACACCAGTTTAGCTCCCTGCACACTTAAGGAATGAAATCACAACACTTGCAAGGTTACAGCCGTTAGCCAGAGAGCTGCGGCCTGCCCTGCTGCTTGCGTGTGGGAAGTGCTGCAGGAGGCTCTGAGGGCCCGAGGAGCAGTGCTGCAGCTCATCAGGTGCTGCTGCCACAGCTTTCTGCCTTTGGAGAGCTCTCTGCTCCAGCTCTGAGCGGGGCCGGTGTGCATGCATCCCGCTGGCCTCTGACAGCCCTGAGGTGTCCTGGGGCAGAGATGTGCGTGCTGCTCTGAACAAGAGAGCGGTACAGGTCGGAGCACGGCCTGCCATCCTCACCGACCCCTTTGGGACCATCCCCAGAAGGAGTTGGGTGCAGGGCCCTGGGGCTGCGTTGCAGGACAGAGCCACGATGCTTCCCAGCACAGGGCCTGTTTCCCACCACGAGCCTGTCGGGTGGGAAGCTGTCCCACTCGCACCCTGAGGGTTGGTGCTGGTCCAGGTTTCTTGCTGTACTAATTTTGTGTTGGATCTATGTATTAAAAATATGTATGTATAAAATACAGAAGGCTGGGAGTAACCAGTGAACGGGACTTAAAAAGCAGTATTTTTTTTTATGTGACGTTTTCATAACCAGAAAAAAAAAATCTGAAATACTAACCAGACGAATAAAAAGAGAGTGCATTTATTTTTTTGTATCACTGCAAGTATGTTGGAATATGCAAGGACTGTGGTTAAAATTAGAATGTATGAGGCATATTATAATTTAGTTCATACTGAAAAAAAATCTAACAGCATTTCTTGGTTCGTGCATTTGAACGATCTGTGGGTTAGATATATAGATTTTCTATTTTAATTTGTAATGTTTTTTGTTTTTTTTTCCCCCTCTCCATGAATTTTAGGTACACATAACTTATGTCATTTATTTATGGTCTTTTATACCTAGTTTGTAAAATTGTAAAATAGCAAAACAGTGCAAAAAACATTTGCATTTGAAAATAATAAAGTAGTTGCTGTACAAACCTGAAACGACCCATTCCCATTACTGCATCTTGTCATTACTTAGCGCACGTCGCTTGTGCACTTGCTCACTTTGTCACTTGCTCGCGTTGTGTCGTGGCCGCCCGCACGGAGCACGGGGCAGCTCTGTAAGGCCGCCCAGCATCAGCTCGTGCCGCAGTCGCTCTGACCTCGCTAACAATCGCGACGAGTTTTCCTCGCGAACCTCGCCCTACCTGCGCGTGCAACGCCTGAGAGAAACGCTGCGGGATCACGGCGTTGTCGCATCTGGACTCCTGCGATGTGCTTCTCGCGTTGTCTGCTCCTCGCCGCGCGCGGGAGGAGCGCGTGGCGGAGCCGCGTGCCGCAGGTGCGAGCAGTGCCCGGGGCCACGCGGCGCCCGGCCCTCCCTCACCGCACTGCGGGGCCGGCAGCCGAAGGGGACGCGTCTCTGCTTGGACACCGCCTCCTTTTGGGGTTCCCAGCGAGCTCTGATCCTCAGCAAGGGTAAGCTACTCCTTCTGTGGTGCTAGCGCATCGCCGCTACCCCTCTGGGCGATCCGCTGCCTCCCGCCCTTGGTTTGGTGGCTCCGCGCGAACCCCGCGGCTGTGCTGGGGCTCTGGGGAGGGGGGGAGGGGCGGGGAGGAGCTGAGGGCGGAACGGAGAGGGGAGGCCGAGAGCTGCGTCGTACCCGGGCCGGCACCGCCGCGTCGTGTGCGGGCGCGGCTCACAGCTGCTGAGGGAGGGGTGGTGGCTCTCCTGTGCGTACAGCGGTTACTCTGCACCAGGTTCTCCTTGGGAAGGGTCCCAGCCATGGAGGTGCCCCTCTCGGCCGGGAGGTCCCGCTCGTGCCGTGGCACTGCGTGCTTTGAGGGCCGGTCCCTCGTTTCCTTTTGTGTTGGGCAAGAGAAAGCCAACAGTCTGGGCGATTCTCCGCTGCCTTTATTTGGCCAGGCTGAGTGTTAAGAGAGAAAATGTCTTGGCTGGAGCAACAGATTCCATTTCACACAAAGAAAAGCTTTTACAAATAGTTGGGCTGTATAAGAGAAGCAGAACCTGCACATCTTTTTCAGAAGTAGCTGTCAAAATGCCCAGTGAGGATCAGGCACTCGGCTATTTTTCTCTCTGTGTCTCTGTTTCCCATTCTAGCTTCCAAACCTTGGGAGTCACCTCACCACGATAATGCCATCTTTTTTTCAAATTACATGGATTTTATTGATCTATTCCCGTATGAAAAGTCATTTGCTCTCTCTCCACTCCTCACTTTGTCCGTGTATTTACAGAATAGCACGAGGGCAGAGATTCTAGTCATTACGAAGCGTATTTGCATCTGATGCCTGTGCATGTGGCTGCCCACGGGCTGAGTGAGAGCAGTGAGGAATGGCTCACACAGTGGCACTGGGGCCATTCTGAACGTGTTGAGAAAAATAAAATGGGTTTTGACAATTGGAAGGAAGAAGAAAAAAAAAAAGCAGTCTTGTTATGCTCTAAATCAACAACATGATTAAAACTAGAGCTGCATTTGAGGCCTTGACCTCAGTTATTTTACCCTTTCTCTTCTAAGGAAGTACCCTTGGGCCATTGACTGATTCTCCATAGAATGCATTACAGATCTCTGACGTTTCTTATTTCTGGCTGTGGTCCTGAACATAATCCTTTGTTTACATCAGCCTCTGAGAAAGTTATGTGACTATGCAGAAGCTTTATTTTAAAAAACAAAAACAAATCCCTGAAAACCTAAAGCATTCCTTTCCAATCAGCTTAGTAAAGTGTGTTCTCCATGGGTGGATGGAAAGGGCAGCCCCAGGAACATGCTGTAGTAAATTGCTTCTATACAAACCTATATGTATATATATATACACACATCTATTGGGCAGTTGCTGTCAGTACTCTGCTGTGGATGACTAGCCCATAACCAGACTTACAGGAGACAGCGAAATCCTTGTTTTTTATGATGCTCTTGAACTTCCTCCTGCTTCTATTCTATGAAACCTCATCATGAATTAAATGATCTGTAGCATTCTGCCATCTCAGTGCTGTGCACCAGTAGGATCACCTGAGTGCTCAACGGTTCAGTACTGGAGTCACAAGGGAGAGCAGGGGAGTGCTGGCACAGCCACAGCTTGCAGCATGCCGGTTAGCATTGTGTGACCAGCACTGAAGAGCATTTCATCCTTTTTGAAATTATGGTTAACCTTTTTTTCTAGAAAAAGTGCTCTGGAAAAATAAAATAATAAAATTAAATGACGATGTTGTTGTTCTATGCTTAAAGAGGCTGCTGAGCTGATGGAGGTAGTGTAGTGTGGAAGGCCTGCAAAAGGGGACACTGGCGATAAGAAGTGGAGATAAATGAGCAGATCGTGGTACGAACTGATCTCACTGCAGCTGCCCTGATTTCCATCGTCTTGAAGATCTTAGCGATGTGATTATGTGACCTTTTAAGGTCCCATCTCCCCCAGAAAGTTTCTTTTCAAAAGCGTGTTTTGGCGATAATTAAGTGGTGATAGCACATTCAGGTTGTTCTCTTCATCTGTTGTACTTTTTAAATGGCGATTACTCCCAAACCCCCATGTTTGTGTACATGTTTAACAATACAAAATGATGGTACCAACAGCAGCCCAAAGGCTTCTGTGGAGTCCCACCGCTCCTCTCTGCCGGCTTTGCATTCAGGTTTACACTGTGACTAAATATGGCTTTTGTTTGGCCAAATGCTTAGGACTACAATGTGACATTGTGCCCTCAGAGACATTTCTTGTAACTTCTGAAAACTTGAGTGTGCTGCGTTGGGGTTGTGGAAGAGATGTCTCTGGATATCCGTGCACTACCAACCTCAGATCTCAGCTGTGCACGTATGGAGGGAGGAAATGGAAAGCTCCACAGCCCCCTCCCTCCATTCAGTGAGTGCCAGGTCATAGAGCCAGCACCTTTACTGTACTGGGCTGTGGCCACATGCAGAGGGGCAAACAACCTAAAAAGCTGGGCGCTGCTTCCCGGAGCTGCCAGCAGAGCAGTTGCTGTGTTTGGAGGATTCACCATGGCACCATTTCCCTGTGATACTGTTGAGCAGGAGAGCCGCAGGTTTGTGGGCAGCATCCCTGCTCCTGCCCGGCCCAAGGACGCTGCCTCCCTAAGCCAAGTGCCAATGGCTTCCAAAACCGAGGTCAGGAAACTCCCCATACACAGGTGGTGCTTCACTTCCACCTGCCTGTGCTCGCTGCAGTGCTCGGAGCTCATTAGTGCTGCAGCCAGGTTATCATCCCAGCCAGGTGGAAGAGATCATCAACATTTTTTTTTAAATCAGCTTTAGAAGTGGGTGTAGTTGATCCCAGAACAAAAAACATTCACTGACTGCTAAATCCAATCGGCTGTGGGTGACTGATTACTTTAAGCTTTCTTAATTGATTGACTGTGGGATTTCTGTGAAGGAGTTATTCTGGCATGAAGTCCACATAACTGTTTCAATTCTGGGAATAGCTTGCAAGTGGAGTATTAAACCTGTGGTTGAATTCAATGGTGCTGAGCATTCGAGCAAATTAGAGCTGTGCTGGATTAGAGTGGGTGTTCTTTATTTCTTTCTTAGTGTCAGTGATGAGAGGAGTAAGATTATGAATCCCTAGAGAAGGTTTCCCCAGTGAAAGGCTCCTGTGCTATCTCCTGGTAGCATGTGGTGTTGGCTTTTCAGAAGGAGCCTCCTTCCACCCCAGCAAGGCAGCACACCATTTATCTGCACCTTGCCCTGCATACAAGCCACTGCTGTCTGAATGCTGCGCAGGTGCACTGGCACTGTGCTGAACGCTGCCCTGCTCCTTGTGTCAAGTTTTGCACTGTACGTACAAGAGCTTGCTTCTAAGAATGCAGCCATAAACTCACTGTGTGTGTGGGCTCACCTGCCCCAGGACCGTCCCTGGGACACCCTTAGGATGTACTTTACAACACCACTGCAAGCTCCTGGGAGCAGCTAGTCAAGCACAGACTGCCTGGTTCTGATTACAATAACGAACACCCCAGAAAACTTAGTGATTGTCTTGCAAGCATGTAGCCTTTTTGTAAAATACCCATGTATTTGGGTCATGGTTGAAATCACTGCTTGGTAACAGTTGTTACAAGATTTGGTTGGTGACTTATCAGAGGCTGCTCTTTATTTGTTCTTAGGGATAGTTTGATTAAGGAGAAAATAGAATGCTGCACTGACATGGCATCATTTTTCTACCCTGATTTCAGATTTTTGCTTGCATCTAAGATAAATGCAACCAGTTGCCTTCAGCACTGCCTTTGCAGGGTGAATTGACCGCCAAAGGCCAATCTGTATCCAGGCTTTGCCAGCTGCAGGAATTACCCCAGGTGTAACCCATCTGCTGCATGTCTCATTTAAGTGCCAGCCACAGCTGCAGCCTCTCTGGCTGGAGGAGAGGGATGTGTTGTTTTTTCAGGTTGCACTTTACACGTTATAAAATAATACTGTCTCCATTTTCTCCTCACAGAATTATTTGTTGCTAAACACTGAGCCAACTGAAACAAGTTTTTGTTGTTTGCATTCAAGGAGAAAAAGCTCAACAGAATGGTTTTGTCTTCCAGAAGTACATCTGGTCAGTTCTGGATCCTGTATTCAGATTTGTAGGGCACTGTTCAAAGAAACCAGAGAGAGAAATAAATAAAGCAAGGGCCTCGGCTCAGCTGGCAGCAGAACCACTGGTGTACTCTGCAGGTTTTACTGAAATCCTCTCCCAAGAAATCTGTGGCTGTAGCTGTTAGCTATTCCTCCCTCTGCCAGCAGTGCTGGGCTCGGTTTCTTTGCCTGTGCTTGGGTCATTGGTCCTGCAGCACATTCACTCTTGGAGCTGCAAGCCTCAAACCAAGGCTTGCCCAATGAAGCCCTGGTTTGTTGCTTTTTGATTGCTTCCTTCCTATGCTCATCTCACTTCGTTCATTGTTCCTATTCTCCAGCTCCCATTTGTCAGTCCCTTCCTTTTCCACCATTAAACCTCCCTCATCCCTCTTACATTGCCATTGGTGAGAGTTTCCCATGTCCCAGTTTTGCTTGCACCATGCCCCATTGGTGGTACAGGACAGGGGGGCTCGTGCTTGTCATGATGACACATCTGGAGGGTGTAATAACACCATTTAATGCAGATATGCACATCTCGGAAATAAATGAAAAGCAGCTCTATTTTAAATTACTGAGGAAATAAAGGCAACGTGGTGCTATTGGGTACTGCACATTTCCTCTCTTTGTTCACAATGAAAGCAGTTGTTAAACGTCAGGCACGTTTCGATCTGTGTGCTTTGTGCTCTGAGGAGGGGTTTGCCCCTTGTGTAGGTGAGGAGCTGTGTGCAGTGCTGCCGTGCAGCTCAGAGCTCGTGGCTTCCTAGCACAGCTCGAGTCACTGTCTGATTTCATGGCACTGAGCCTTGTTGTCCTGCTGGTGTACAAACCTTGTGTCCATTCGCCCTTTTCATTAGTGGTTCTAATTTTTATTTGCTGTTGAACAAGCTTATGTCAACACTAAGCCTTTTCTGCTCGTATTAAAAAGGGATTTCCAGGGACTCATGAGCTTACCTTTTTGAATCAGAATGACAAGTTAGTTTATCTCATAATCTTGAAAATCTCATTATTAGCAGGAACAACATATGGAATCTTAAATTGAGCAACTGGAGGTCCTGTTTGTGAACAAATTGTGTCCACAGTGATGTCTGAGTCTGTGCTGAGGCTTGTCTCCTCCATATGTAATGCTGTGAATTAGGATGAGGTGAACTGCAGCTGTGTGTTAACCTGGGGCAGTGCTGGGCTGGGGTGGGCCGAGCTGCAGTGCTTCATCTATTCCATTCAGTGCCTTTTTTTCCTTGTTGGCCTCCGTTGCGTTCTGGGGCTTTAGTTCAAGTGAAATGCAGCTGAAGAAGCCAAGTTTCAGCTGTGTTCATTTGTGGATGGCATATGATATATATGCTGTTGCTCTTTTTGTTTATGTATCATTTCATAAAGCAAACTGGATTGTTTTAATGGATTTGCTGAAGAGTGTAGCCAAGCATTCAGCTCTTGAACTGTCCTCTTTGATGTATTGCTATTTGAAACCCAGTGTGTGACTGGGCAACTGAGTTGTGCAGGATGTTTTTTTATGTTGCCTCAATCAATCAAACCTTCCCAGCAAGAAACCATCACTTATAGAAAAGGCAACATAAAAAGCCATTCATATTCCAAGGGCCAGATTTCTCTAAGTGCAAAGCAGCCTTCAAGATGGTCTAAGAAGTCAGCTGGGGTTTGCTTGGTATTGAATAGCACAAAGCTGGTGCGGTCTGTCTTCCAGTGCTTGGGTTTAGCCCCAGCTTGGCAAGCAGGTGCGGAGCTGCACTGCGCCCTGCACTGCAGCAGCTCTGCCTGGAAGCAAAAGGAGGCAACTGTGCAGAGCAGAGTGCAGCAGGAAAACAGAAGGAGCTGAGGAAGAGGTGAAAAGGAGAGGAGCAACACATAGTAGGAAGCTATGGAAAAGAGAACTTTTTCAAAGAAAACTTGCCCAGTTTTACAATTGTCATAATGAAAAATGAAGTCACATTAACAGTATTTAGTCTGCTCTAACAAATTAAAAGCACATACAACTATATTTACTGCTGTAGGAAAACTGTTCTGTCACAGCTTGAACTGCTGATTGAGCCCCTGGTGGGGGGGGGGGGGGGGGGGGTGGCTGGCCCAGGAAGCACAGGTGCAGCAGTTCACCTGTGCTCTGATGTGACGAGGTGTGCCCAGTGGCCAGCCCTCCCTGGGCTCATTTAAGGGCTGGCCTCTGAAGGGGGAACATGTCCTGGACAAAGGCTGTGTCTGGAAGAGTGCTCTGTAGTTGGAGACCCTCATCACTAGTTGGGTGAGTCAACTTTTTCTTATGTATGATTATTGATTTTCCAAAAGACATGTTGTCTGGTATCTCAAAGAACTTCTCAGAAGCAGTCTTGCTGCCTTTAAGGACTAGCAACTAATTATTGAGGCAAAAAATAAGGTAAGAATGTACAGCCTGTTGTGTGTTAAGGAGTTCAGAACATGGACAGTGGCCCTAAGAAGTCCCTGGATGTGGTCTTAGATGCAGGGCAGATGTTCATAATGTGTTTCATATGATCCTTCATATACATCTGATTTGGGGCTGGCAGTCTGTGTGTTATTTCATTGGATTTGTATATTTAAAAGGACCTAGCTCTTTCCTCACTGAAGATGAAGAGATTACTTTTTATCTTTGTTTTAATTGGATGTGAATAAAGCAGATTCCTTATGAAGCCAACAATCCAAACATTTTTCTTTCTATTACCTCTCAGAGAACAAATATTTTTAAGGCTTCAGAGGGCCCTGTGAGCCAAGGGTCAGAACTGGAAAACTGGAAAAGGTGGAAGATAGAGGGGAAAACTGTGGTGAAGAAGAATGGCAGGATGCTGGCTGGAAAGCACAATAATGGATATTATTGCTTTCTGGGTAGAATGAAGGGGCTCTACCCCTGGCTGGTGTTAATTGGCCTAACTTCACTAAACCTGGTAGAGGATTGATCTGCAGCAGCTGTAATCCTCAAGTTAAATCCCAGCCCCACTGGGAGTTTTATCGTTGCCTTCAAAGAGGAGAGATTTCAACCTGCCTGTTTTGTTATCCAATTGCTTAGAGAAGCTTCTAGCAGCAAGGAGCTCAGCTCAGCCCCATTCCCCTGCAGTAGGCGTGGCTTCAGACTGCTTTATCAACCAGAAATGTGGAGCTTGTTTTCTGGAAAATGGACAAAAGCCTTTTGAATAAGGCTGTCTCTTTTTGGTAATCCATCTTTTTCCAAAGATATTATCCCGAAGTGCAAAACTGCCAGATTTTCTAATCTATGCCAGGTGAAAACTTCAGTTTTCATTCATTATAAGGGCTTTGACTCAATGATGAGCTCTGTTTCATGCAGCTGTGGCAGACCATTGAGCTACTGCTAAGCGAACATAGTGGCAGGTGCATCAATCTCATTTTTACCACATGGCACATGTGGAAAGCAAGCATTGATCCTTGCTTATCACAGGATAGGATCATGGAAGGCAAAGGCTGTAAGTCATGAAATGGGCTAGTTGATTCTTTTGGGGTTGATGAGATGTCCTCATTCCTCCCAGTACAAGTGCAGTCCCCAGCTGGAATAAATCTCCACTGATGGAGTCAATCACATGGTGATTTCAGAACCGAAATCTCAGAGCAACCACAGGGCAGACCATGTGAATTCTAAAGAACAGGAAAATGGTGTAGGAAAGCTACTATTTTTCTTTCCTTTATTTTTTTTTAAGTTCCTAATTGTGGCACCATCAGAAATCTATGTTCAGGTTTGTTTTTGCTGTTTCAAACATTGTCTCCTCTTTTATTTAACTTATATGGAGTTGTAAATTATGTATACAGAATATTGACATACTCCTGATGATCTTTTATGTGTGGTGGATTTAAGATACTGAATTCAACCTCCTTTAGGAATAAACTGGGCTCTCTTCCTCGGGTTATGAATGAAAGTGTAAGAAACATCAAAATCCCACTGTCAACACTGTGTGTACTCACAAAGCCAAGGCAAACTCCCCTCCCTGCACAGCAAACATCTGTGCACCAGGTATGGGAAGCTGAAAAGGAGGGGCAGTGCACAAAGCTCAGAGATGAGGATGTTCACAGTGAGGACCAGTTTCATTGTTTTGAGGATTTTTTCCTGAGAACTTTATTTTTTTGTTTGAGGGAGATTATCTGGGGAGAAAATAGTTCCTCTTTGTCTCTTTATGTGCTGTTGTCAAAATGCCTTCCTTTTGGGGATGGCCTGTTCAGAAGTTGAATAGCGGTTTTTGGGAGGACTTTACTTGTTTTTCTTCTCAGCAACAAGCTGGAAGGCTAACTGCTATGTCAGAATTGTGCTTTAAAGATTTCCATGAGGTGATGTGTTGGTTTTTTTTCTGCTTTCTTCGCATTTTCTCTGTCCTCCTGAAATTGTTGCTTTTTGCAACTGTGGTCTACACAGCTTCACCTTTTAGCTTCTGTTTTATTCCCCTTTTCTCCTGTAGTGGCTCTGTAACTAAATTTTTATTCCCTTCTTCGTCAGGTTTCTGCCAATCACAGGCAGTGGTGGTCTGAGTGCTGTAGTATTTCATTCTGTTTTCTGTAATTGTACACCAAATACAGCCTGCTTTTTTATTTTATGATAAATGTTCAGTAGTTCACAGCTACCGTTATTTAAAAGCTCACTATGGACTCTGTGATACTGACTGTCTTCTTACAGCAGTGCTGCTCACAGAGCTGAGGGAGGGTAGGGCTTGTGATGGGCTGGGGTAGCATCTGGCAGGAAAGCAGGGCAGACATGGGGACTATGGGGAGAGCTTGACTTGGCTTGTGTTCTGGGGATTGACTTTCCTTTTGCCCAGCTTGAAATGAGAGCCTGTTTTATCTGTCAAGATAAATCTCTTCTTAAAATTCTTAAAGATCTCAGATGAGTAAGTGTTTGTGGGGTTTGCTTGGTGGTTGTTTTGTTTTACGTTTGGATATTTAAAAAGAAGAGTTTTTAGAGATACACAAGTGATGTGTTCAGACTCAACATTTTTTTTAGTTTCACATGTTGCCAAAGTCACAGCAAACTTTAGGTTGTGAGTAGGTGGGCTGAACCCCTCCAATTGCAATTAGGAGTTGCTAGTGATGGGCACTGCAGGGAGGTTGGCTGTGTTAACAGAAGTGCCTGTGCATCAGATGAGCTGGAGGGTTGGAGAGTCATTCCTTGTGATACAACACCAGTTCTCTCTCTTTACTGTCATTCCACTGAACTGCCTCTTTTCTTGGGGCTAGCTGCAGTCTAGTAGCTAGTTATCTTCTTGCTGTAATTCAACATATGTTAACGTCATAACTCCTGACAGTAAAGGTAGGCAACTACAGACGTTACAAACAGCTACAAGGCACGATTCAGCTACAGATACAAAGAGTGGAAGCCATCCAATATCAAATTGCTGAAGACTTTCAGAAGGGCAAGTAAAGAGTTGAGAGGCTGTAACAGGAGAATAGCTGGGCTCATCCATGCTTCTCACAGCTCTCCTATTAGCTGGGTCTTGAATAATAGCACAGCAAATGCTGTGAAGGCTGCAGCAGCTATCAATGCCAGTAAATAGCTGAAGCCCACTTAATTTGGGCCAGCTTAAGGGAGCTGAAGAATTCCGTCACATCATGCCACAGCTTTGCACTGCACAGGCACTCCATAAATCCACATGGCTCTCCTTCTTATCTGGATTGCAATGTAGTTATTAAACAAATTGTAAGTCCATTTCATATCCTTTTTAATACTTTGATAACTGCACAATATAAGGCTTAATAAAAGCTGAATGCTCCAAAATTGCTCTTAGAACTGAAAATATGACTACATCAAAAGACTTTACAAGGGCAGGATTTTAATGGCTGAATAATACGCTGAAACGGAGCAGTAATTTCTTCTCGAATGCTGGGATGAATTATTTATGCTTTGACAACATTATACGTCTCTAAAGCAGCTTTTAGTTATTTGCCTATTTGAGGACACAGCTGATCCTGCTGCCCGCTCTTGTAATTACATTAACCTCTTGACACTACATGACAAGCTTTTCCTGTGAACTGCGATCAATAGCCCATAACTGCTACCTATTTAATAGGACCATGGTTACACTTCAGTTCAGATATTATTAGCTCTTTTCCCCCTTCCTCTTTTAACATAGCGCCAAAAAAAAAAAAAAAAAGTTGTTTAAATTAAAAAAAAAAAAGACAACAGAATAAAGGCTGTTAGGGAAAAGAATAAAAGCATTCAGATTACTGAATAGGCAAGTAATATGTTCCCTTAGCCCCTGTTCGGAAGTGTACAGCCCTTCCATTAGTCCACATCTGCATTTAAATGGAGCTGGAAGCCGTAGTGTACGAGGACTTGTAGGAATCAATTACAGAAACGTTGGTACAGGTGGGCAGAGCTGTGACCCGGTGCAGTTGAAGCACACACTCATAAGGAGAAACTAGATTCATTTCCTCCCTGTTTTCACCCATCTTTGCTGTAAGCATAGCACTTTGTTGCATGCTGCTTGAGCTGCTTTGTTTCAGGGGTGTATTTGGATAAATACACAGAGGGCTGGAAATGAAGAGGTTTGACTAATTGTGTTAATGCTTTTAAACGAGCAATGCTTTCTTGCAGCTCATCTCTTTGCCGTTTGGCCTGTGCTGTAGATCACCTGAACACAGTGACAAATATCGTGTGAAAGATAAAGGTTGATCTCAGACAAAAATTATCTGTCCAGTAGCACATAAAACAGTTTTCTAATGCTTAATCTGTAGATGTACAGCCATAATTAGGCCAGTGGTCCAAAGAGCTGTACTGAGTTGTAATTGATATGTTTATATTCACTGCTGCAAATAGCTCTTTGCAATTTCAGGTGTTACTTTCAAAACGGAGATTTGTGAATTGAGGAGGGTGGTGTATTTTTTCTTTTTGCTTGGGGATGGGAAGTAGTTTATGCCACTTCTTATTTTAAAAGGAGAGGAGAAGCACTTGTAATTAAGTTCAATAAAATTTTCTGAATAGGCTCTTTACAAGAAATGGATCTGGAGTGGGGAAAAAAAAATACAAATCAAGTCAGTGATGCTCTTTCCATCTCCTGGGGATCTCCAGTCGGGGCTGCGCTGAGTACAGCAATACTTTGATAGCATTATGGAAGAATATGAACAGTGAAAGAACACAGATGGCTTCTCTCATTAGAAACATGCCTTTATAAATCCATAACTTCAGGGTGATTCCCTGCATGATTTCTAGGAAACTTGAATTTCTGAGTGTATAGGGGCTAGATGCTTAAATTCACTCTTAAGTCATGCTTTCTCTTCACTGAAATTACTGGAAAGTATTCTCCTTGGCTTCAGTTGCAGATAATGTTGTTTTGTGAGAGTATCTGGTGTTGACAACATCTTTGAAGTGCAAAAATTACAGATTCTACTTTCAACTTAAAAATGGTAATCCTCTAAAGAAAATACATTCATTTTTAGTAAAAAATAATAGGTTTTGTTTATGTGTATTTGCACACTTGTGTAGATTGCTCTGAAAATAATGACTCAATTATTTTGGTGGAAACTACAACTATACAAAGAACACAATAGCACTATTTGATAGAGCAAATTCTCAGATACAAAACACTGCTTTTCAACACAGTCACCACCATTAGCTATGCATTGTCACCAGGGATGGACAGGAGCCTGCATGCTACCTTCATAAAAATCTGCACCAGTGATGATGACTGCAGTTACAGTCACCACAGCTGAAACACTGTGCCCACATCTGCTGTTGGGTCTCCAGAAGCATTCATTGAGAGTAGGTGAATGTCATCAGATGATATTTTTATGCTTGGAGATATTCAGTGACGCACCTTTGCTTCACATGCACTTCTGTCAGATGCCACTTTGTCAGGCTGCCTCTGCTGCCATATGTCACATGGCAACAAAATGTAATGGAATACTGGTGGGAAGGCTCAGCCTCTACTGCTGTACCACCAGTATACCTGCCTCTGATGTTGTGGGGCAACGTAATAAAAAAAAGGAGGCATTACTTCTGGAGCGACCCTTGTATATGGTGGTATGAGCTGTAGATGTTGTGGAGGTTATAGAAGGGCTCATGGACCTGACAATGCTCTCATTCAAACAGATATTCAACTGCCTGGTGACATTGATTTTCCAGAGGTAGGGTGAGGCTTGAAGATAAACATGTTATTTCCAGGAAGACTTACCTTTGCTTAGTAAATATTTAGTTTCCCATTTCATGCCTTTAACAAAGCTGCAATTTTATGCTGCCCAAGAATATTAAGACTGGAATGATAGGTATGAAAGCATGTTTCTGTTATGAGCACTTTCTTATCAGTGTGGACATTTAGTATCTGCATACTATTTCTTTTTTCCTCAGGATTGCTGGATTAACAGAATTTCGAATACCATTCTAATTTAGAGTAATAATGCTATTTGAGATGGTAACTAGATGCTCCTGGGGATAAGCACTGAAATAATCAACCATTAGGGATGGGTTCCAAGAAGTACTGAAATGCTTTCCATTTCTCTCAAGAGACAAAAGACAAGAGAGAAGAGCTGAATTAGCAGTTAATAATATAATAATGAGTTAGAAGTTTGAAGTTTATAATGATTCATAATTACTGTAAGAAACCAGTTTGCCAATTCATGAGTCGAAGACAAACTTGTTTCCCTGCATGCTGACTATTGCTGCTTGCTGTAGCTGTGAGGTGTTGCCCTGTCTTTCAGCAGGGCTTAATTTTTTGAGATATTTTCTTCCTTCCTACAGTAAACAGTAAGTTTGGGCTTCCTGTTCTTCTTCCCCCTTAAAAAAGAGGAGGCCAGTTGGACATGTTTGGTAACAACACAGAGTTGTTGATCCCTGTAGCTATACCATGTTAAAGCAAGTTCTTATGGAACTGCAGTCCTAAGAAAAATGAAAAATAATCTGCCTATCTGCAGATGAGAGACAACTTTTTGTGACTACTTGGAGCATCAGAGGGTTCTTCAATGTGAATCTCTTTTAGCCTCGACAATCTTGAGACCAGAGTTGATGAGAGGGGAGGGAAGAGTTGGAGATGAGGGAGCTGAGGGAAGGGCAGGGGATGGAGGAGTAAGAGGGCTGCTTCTCAGAGCAGCACCTGGGCATGGGGCAGGAGTGCACACCAGAGCTGCAGAATGGAGCAGTCTGCCTGAGCGGCTGACATTTGGGAATGCACTGAGCAAAAACAGTCATTTAGCAGCTTACTTGCATCCACATTGTACCCCTTGCTCCCTAGATAAAAACAATTTTCTTTCTATTTTTCTAGGTTAATCATATTAGGATGTCAGGAGATATCAGAATTTCATGTGCTATTTAAGCTCTAAGTGTCAGTTCTTCTGCCAAATGTACACCCACCTATGTATGAAAGGGGTATGTTTTATAATTCCCAGTTTACAAAGTTTTCTTACTGAGAGGTGGATGTTTTATTAAAGGTCACCCAGATGGTATGTGACAAAGCCAGGAACAGAAGTCAGATCCTTAGATTTGTAAACCTGTTCCTTAAATATAAGGATATCTTTCCTTTTTCCTTGTTACTGTTTGAAATAGGCAGAGAAACCCTTTTGAATGTGGATTTGTTTAAGGTATTACAAGATTAACAGTAGTCATCTGGCAGGAATTTTCACTAGGAAGTCATATTACTATGAATTTATTTAATGCAAGATAACCTTTCATTTTCTTGCTGGCACATATTTTATTTCAGAGATACTAAGCTGACTAAACTTGCAACTTGCATGAGTGGTATGGTATCTGAAGTTAAACAGCAGACTGCTTGTTGTATTTATAACTAATAGGAAAAGGGGTTTCAGTTCGTAATTAAAAATGAAAAAATCAACAGCTTGTCATCATGAAAGTAAAAGAAGTCTGCATTGGAAAATGTGTAGCTAAAGAATTTAAGCACCTGCATATTTTCTTGCATAGGCGTGTGATTAATCTATGTTATCAGCTGGGCCCCCGAGCAAGCATTTCCTCTACTCTGTGTTACACAGTGCAAGGCAAGTCCTGAGAAGAGTTGAGAGCTGTTACAGATATTCAAGGCTTTTCTTCTTGCTTTTGTTACTGGCAGGTTCTGGACTGTTACGAACAGGGTGTTTCTCATCCTGCCAGGCCTTTTCCTAAAGACCGTGCCAATTTGACCTTGCAGTAGGGTACACTGATCTTTTAAGGCTGAGAGAGATGAGAATTTGGTTTGGGAGTGAGAATGTGGTTTTGATTACCATCTTCAAGGAGATCTGGCACCTTCATACATCGTGGGGAAGTAGAAATGAAAATCAAACCTGGAATGACCTGAACGACAATGCAAAGCACTCACATGAGGAGAGTGAGGCAGAACTTTGCAGGACACAAGTTGAACAAATGAATAACTCCTTTAAAATTGATATTACCCTAGATCGGGAGCTTTTTTATTTTTCTTTTCCAGTGTGTGCTGGTTCATTCCTTTCTCAGTTGGAGTTTGGGCACTTTCTGAAAGCACCCCAAGTCTCTGAGTGTTTCAGTGGTGTAACTCCAGAAGTCATAGAAAAAAAAATTCCTCCCCTTCTTGTATCACAATGCATCCATTTGCCTATAGATTATTTAACACTGGTCACCTAAGAATGGTAAGAAAGTCTTCTCTCTTATTCCCTCCAAGATATGAGAATAGTATTCTGTTACAGATTATAATATCCATAATGGCTTGAGAGATATGTTTGCCATATCCAGTGTCCGCTTTAAACAGGGAAGGAGAACAATAGTAATATGATCAATCTGTCCATACGCCTGGACTTAGGATACAGCTGGGCTGCTTCTGTTGAAATAAAAGCCTTGAATCTGTACAGCAGTTTTCATCCAAATTTGTTTTTCTATTGCATCATTTCAGAAGAGATTTGT
Organism: Cyrtonyx montezumae; assembly: GCF_038088225.1. NCBI lineage: Eukaryota > Metazoa > Chordata > Aves > Galliformes > Odontophoridae > Cyrtonyx > Cyrtonyx montezumae. The sequence continues at coordinate 7,014,436 of NW_027072056.1, read as the reverse complement.
TACTTTAAAACATGATTTCAACTGCAGCAAGCACGTTACAAAGAGCACAGGCATCCTGAGGAGAGGACATTTGGAAGTCGAGGACATTTGGAAGTCTAGGCCATGCATCTAGAAAGAACTTTGAGATGTTTTCACTCAGAGTACAGATTTTCCCTTCTCCAATGTCTGAGGCTAGAAAGGAATTGCAGTGCCAGCAAGGTTTGCTGTGCTTGGCTGGACATCTCCTGTGGTTAGAAAGCTCCTTGCAGATCTGCTGGTCCAGGCTTCTGGTAGGCTTTTCCTCCCATCTGTTTTAACTTGTTGCCTTCATCCAAATTAAGTCAATCAAAGTATTTTTGTCCAACTGTACTCTCATAGGTTGTCTCCCTTGATTGTTATCGATGCTATGTAACCCAGTATAACCATACAGAAGATAGTAAGCAAATCTGCAGAAATATGTATTTCCAACATCTATTTTTTTCCTTTTCACAGTGTTTGGATGTAATCTCTGATTATTTTTAAAGCTCATTCATGGCTCATTCATATTTTAAAATGATTTGACTAAATGTTTTATGAGTTTTACTTGCACTTAACTATTTCCATATTCAGCAGTCCCTATCAGGCTGTTTGTTCACTTTGCATTCAGTCCTGCAGTTAAGGGAATTGACTTCCACACAGCTCTGTGTGGATCTACAGCACAGATTAAATATAATATTGTCCTCTGGTAATTTGTAACTGGGTGAACATAATCAGGTTCCAGTAGGAGTGATCATGTAGAGGGAGTTCAGAGTGCGATTATTCAAAGGAGATCTTATAAAACTTGATTTCAATGGCATGCACAGGAAGTGAAGGTATCACAGATGTAAATGTGACTGGAGCATCTTTGTGTTTAAATTTGAATGAATTTTCCCATGAGATTTATTTCAGTGCTTTTTGCATTACCCATCCCACTCCAGTTCTGCTTATGGATGAATACTGCCATCTGGTTTTCCCCAGGTCAGCTACCCTCAGTCTCTCATGACAGCATCTTGGGTTCTTGGCATCTCTGCATGCAGCCCTTTTTACTTGTGTTTAGGGTAGAGAATTTACCATAAAAGTCTTGGTGACCTGAAAAATATTAATAGTAGATATATCAAGTGGACTGGAAGGACTGCTGTATAGAGGTAAATGTACAGTGTCTCTGTAAATAATGTGTACTTACCTTCCTTATCTGGTATCCTGCTATGAAAGCAAAATAATCTAACTGATAGATACAGAAGGCAAACAAGGATTCACTCCGTAGAAGATATAATTCGGATCAGTGGAATGAAAATAAAAAAACTAATTTGAATTTTCAGGAAAATCTTCTGTACTGGTTTTAAGCTTTCAAATGATATCTTAAGAGAGGGGCTCTTGAAAACCGATTTGATATTTATTGCAGGTTTATTGGTTCTTTACTTGACTACAGTCTTATTTCCTGGAGGGACTGCCCTAGTGATCTCCGCAGTATTTTTTGGCTCTCACCTCTGGCTTATGCAGACTGAAGAAGAAAAGCTCTAGCAACGTCCCCAATGCAACCTGCCATCAGCGAAGTACCAGGTTGACTAGTCCTGTAAGGACTGACAGGAAAAGGACAAGAGGCATCTGTAAGGGAGAAAAAAACCCTAATGTACAAATGTAGTGCTTCTCTACCTTCTGCATCAAGGGATGCAGAGCAGAGGCTGCAAGGTCTGGGGATCCACCTCCAGGTGCTGAGGCAGCATCCCCTAGCAGCTTCCTCCTGCCACAGCAGGGCGGCAACAGGCAGGGATGAGCAGGAGAACTGAAATCCACCTTTGGCAAAAATGAGAGAATTCTTTCTCCAGGGTAGAACAAAAGCTAAGAGGAGAGAGTTTTCTGTCAAAAGCGATGGTAGAAGCCCCAGGCAGGACAGATCTGCAGGCCCTTGCCTGAGGTGTGGGCAAACTGTGTGATGAGAGGCCCAGCTGTTCCTGCAGCATCTGGTGCTCTCCTCCATGCTGGGCTGCAGTGGGCCATGGCTGAAGCTCTTTGGGGTTAACAAGCACAGTGTTCACTTCTTGTTTACAAAAAGAAGAGCAATAGGGAGTGAGGAAGTGCTTCAACTCAAGAATCAGTTGTCCTTTCAGAAGGTGCTGTCCTAGCTGCTGAGAGGATGTGAAATGCAAAGGAAAGGTAAGAGGCAATTTCACTTGCACAGAGCATCCACCTTCCCACGTCTGCCTACTTATTTATTTGGAAAAATTTCATTTTGGTCAATAAGGGCTATTTGGGAGGTCAGGTTAATGCCAAGGAACTGTTTTGACTCTCAGGGAGATCACAGCAGCCCAACAGCAAAACGAACAGCTGGAAATGAGAGCAGGAGGGATTCAGCGCAGTGCTCAGGCCCTATCTCAGCAGAACAGGGTGCTTCCCCTCCTTGATTTAGGGTATTTTTGCTGAGTGCAGGTGCATTTGTCCCTCACGACTCTGGGGTTGTAACATTCACAATGACAAAAATGCACAGAAAGCTTCAGCTGCTGGCTTACTGTTTGATTAGCATTAGTTATCCACTTAAATTTTCTGTGTTCCTTATGCTTTATTTATTGCACCTTTACTAGTGTGCAGGTAACTTGAATACTGCACTGTTTTCTTGTCCTAGACTTTCAGGTAATTAGGTGAATAATACAGAAATGTCTCTGTGAACACTTTTTTTTTTGCTATGCAATTATTTTCTGAGAGGTTGATTCTCACTGATAACACTTTCTCTGCTAATCACATTGGCAAGTGTTTGAAGGTGTGATGGGAAAGCTTTTAAATATGTGAATGTTCCAATTGGTGGTGAATAACTGTAGTGGAAGTGCTTTTGAGATAATTCAATGATAGATCAGCTGTACTACATGGTAACTTTCCTGACCAGGCAGCAACTAATTAATGCTACCTGTACAATGAGAAATGACTTTCCACAGCAACTGATAACAATCAAGCCATAACATGAAATGGAAGAGTTCTGGGAAGCTGCCAAACAAGAGAAGATCACACCCTCTACAGCTATTCTGCAACAGAAAAATTAAATTTCTCAGATGAATGACCTTTGTGAGTTATTCATCTAATCCCCATCAGAGTGTAAACGCTGTAGTTTTCCTCTCTCAATATTCCTCTGAAGAAATTTGCTTTGTTTTTCCCTGCCTGATTGTTATATTCCTTTAGAGGATATTTATTGTTGAGCTACAGCCTCTGTTATTTCCTTTGCTGCCTGAGCTTACCCGGAACTCTGTGTCTCAGCCGTGCAATAAAGCCCAGTAGCAAAGGAAACAATGCTGCAGTTAACCTCCTTAACACTGATAATAAATAAGCACTAATAAGGTATGTATCAGGGTAGCAATTGCTCTGACATAATGATATGCACTGGTTTTAAGTAAGTGGTAGCTGGTGTCATCATGCTTTCAGTAAGGAGCCTATGTAGGTACTATATTTCCTGGGTAATTTATGTGTCAGTTTTTCAAGGAAGCACCGTTGCTGTGAAGACTTTTAGTCCAAATGGCCTGGCTTTCATAAATTCTTGACACCAAGGAGAACCCTTTGTTTTCACAGGTGCTTATCTGAGATTTAGGCTGTTTCTTTAAAAATATTACCCCCCTCCCCAGCTGGGGGTGCTGAGAATTCTTGGAAATCTGGTATCTGTCTGCTCCCCCTGAGTTAGAACTGCTTTTCACTGGATTGAAGCCATCTCAATCAAGAATTTTGCTTTCCAGCAGCCACTGTGACTCCTGATTGAACATGGTAACTGCTGTCAATTTATGCCCCTGCAGACCAAATAGCTCTCTTCATCTCAGACATACTGACAAGCTATCATGACCAACTCCATGGTGAATATACATACTCTGGAACTGAAGAGGAGGTTTTCTTCCTTGTGAAGTGATTTTTTTTTTTTTTTTCAGGGTAGCTAGTAACATGGTAAGAAAGGATACAGGTTCTCTATGCAGCAGACCTGACCCAGGAAAAAGCAATATGTATCCCCCCCACGTATTGAACTTTTTCATAGCTTAAGAATAGCTTGAAACAACTCATGCTGTAACTGAATATTAATACCTACCCCCCAAAAAAGAAATGGTGCTACTGATTTACCAGAAGATGCTTTAAAGTAGCAATAGTAATTAGAGAATATTAGTTTACAGAAAGCACAAGGGTATGATTTGTGAATTGTAACTAAGTCAAAGTGATTGTGCTAGTTTTGGAAACAGAAATGTGGACTCGTAAGCCTTGTGCTTCATTATTACAGTTTTTGTGTTTTCTGCTCCACACTTCACATGATACCTGCTGTGTTATTAACGATGAAAGTAGACAAGAATGGTGATACCAGAAAATGGTTGTTTCATCTCTGTAATGCTGCTGGTAAATTGAGATAGCATGTTTCTAAATTGTAGAGGAAGTTTTCTGTGAAGTGTGTGCTTCTTTGCTTTATGGAACTTGTCATATTTTCGTCATGGTGTGGTTGCAAAAATCTGTTCCTGTTATTGAGAAATATCGCAGCAGTTTTACATCAGGATTTAATTACTGCCAGTGGATAGTGGTTGAGTGCCCGATGGATTTTTATCTGTATCTGTTTATATCTATGAAGTGTAAATGACAAATAGGATCACTACTTAACTGTGACTTTAGTAACGAAGGCTGTTTGTAGAAGAACTATGTGGTGAGAGAGTTCAAATGTTGGGCAATGCTGAAAGGATTTGGTTTCAGAGTTGCTCACAGAGCGATGTGATTTTTTTTCTTCTTGAGCTCTGCATCAGAATGCGGCTCACTAAAAAACTGTAAGCTGTGAGAGAATCTCTAATATGAGCCTTGAGTGAGTCTGAGATGCTGGGAAACCTCTGAATAGCTGCAGTTACTGTTGCTTCTGCTTTTTTTAAAAGTGCTGACCCTGTGAGCTCTGAGTGTTCTGCCTGAGATGGAGTTCTGTTACGATGAACGATTTCAAGTTTTAATTGTCATCTGTTATTTGGGAAGCATCTTCTTAGTTATCTATAATACCATGAAGACAAAATCTGATTTTTATGCTGCCCAAGAAGTAGGCTATGTCACTCACCTAGGAATATCAATGCATAAATATGACTGATGGCACTTAATAGGAAGAACTTCTCTGGTAATTAGAGAGAAACATCTGAGGCTGCAGTAGGGCCAGCTTTGGCTCCCTCTGTTTTCTCTGAAAGCTTATGCTGTTCTGATTTTTTTTTTATCATTATTTTTTCAATATCTGGATTCTTCTGTCCTATGAGAAAAATGAGCCTTTGCCCACATCTGATGCGTCTTCCCTCATTTGCACTGTCTGTGAGTTCTGTCAACTCTTCATCCTTGCCAATTGTGCTTGCTGTGGAGAGATAACCCAAAGCAGACCTGCATTCTTACACACTGCATCTTTGAACAGCAGTGTGTGGGATGTTACAGGCATAAAACTAGGGGTTGTCATAGATGTTAGTGAAGTTCCAGTTTGGCCTGGGGAAGCTTTCTACTGTTTGTCTCTGCTCTATTTACACCCTTTTTTGTGAAGTATTTGCATGAGAGGGAAAGAGCCCAGTTCAGCTGGTAGCAGCAGGCCTGGGAATTTGTGGGGAAACTTTTCAGAGCTTACGTATGGGACATTATATATGGAAATCGTAAGCGCTTTTTATAAGCTATAATACAATTATACTAGGGTGGCACCCACTTGTTCTGCTCTATATTTATGTATGCAAATAAGTGACAGAGCATTTGCAGTTTGCAACTGAGAAACATTATTTCTTCCTTTAATCTGAGTTTGTGTTCATTTCCTGCAATGATCTACCTGTGGCAAAAGTTCAGACTGGTATTTGAATAAGGCACATCTCAATGTTTTTTAGTAATACTGACATGCCTGCACTGGCAAACAGATAGAGTCTGGACTCCCTTTATACTGGCAGAAAAGTGCATTTAACAGTTTCTTTTCTATGGTTCTGGGATAGAAACAGCCCATAGCCCTAGGCATATCTTACCTTGCATTTGTATGAGGCTTTTCTCAGCACAGAAAACTAGAACTTCAGCAGATGCTGTTATGCTGGCAAAAGCTTAATGTGTCAGCCTCTATTTTCTTTAAAAATTCTTGAATTTCAAAAAAATTTGTCCAGTCCTCTCCCTTGCTTTTGGCTGCTAATGCATAGCAGAAGGTTTGGTGATGGATTGGTTTGTCTAGGTGCTTGTTATATTCTGACTTGCAATAGTGTATGCAAGGCTAATGCCACGGGTTTCAGAGAGACTGGGAAATCTTCCTTCAGCTTTCTCTTGAGCTCTAGGAACTCATTTCACATCTCATTCATTAGACAAACTAGCTGATCTGAAAGCAGCATGCAAAACACTCCAGGTTACTCTGATGCAGAAGTTTAGTCAACCGTTCCCCCAAGGAGTGCCGATAACTCAACCTTTAAACCTCAAAGAAAACCTGATTCTGAAGGTCCAATTTATGACTGCTTGAAAACGAATGTATGGTAGTGTTTGTGAAGAACTGTAAGCTAAAGAAAGCAAGCATTTTCTTAGTGTGAGATGGCAGGCCTGCCCCCTCACCTGTAATCTCTGAAGATTACCGGCTCCTACCACACTCCTGGAACTGACAATGTGCTGTTCATAGCATACTGGCCTGAGGGAGATTCATAAGAACTCACATTTCTGCTCAAGGTATATAATTTCATTGCTTTGACACAAGCAGTTTTTCCAATAGCAACTCATGATTTGTTGCCCTGTCTCAAATAAGTGACAACTTGTTTTCTGTCTTGTTCTGCTGGGCCTGTTACTATCACTTCTAAGTTTCGAGTCTCACGTACATGAATGCTGTAAGAAATGAAGGGATGGACTCTTTCACAGTCTTTTGTGGTAGGACAAGGAGAAATGTTTTCAAACTACAATGGGAAATTTAGACAGGATATAAGAAAAAAGTTTATTGCAATAATGGTAGTGAAGCACTGGTACGGGTTGCCCAGAGAAGTGGTGGATGCTCCGTCCACAGAGATGTCCAAGGTCAGGTTGGATCAGACTATGAGCAGTTGCTGGACCTGTAGGTGTCTCTGTTTGTTGCAGGGCAGTTGGACTAAATGGCCTTTAAGGATCCATTCCAACTCTACTTTTTGGACTTAAAACGAGGTATCTCCTTGCATGTGCTGCTTTTGAGGATGTTTACTAAAGTTATGTTCAATATAAACACCCTCAGTTCTGATAGTTAGGCAAAATGTGAAGCAATGTTTGATTCAAAAGTTGACTGGAAAATTTTCAATTGAGTGTTTTCCCTTTTGATCTCCAGAACGCTACTTAGGAATTAATCAGGAGATTTTTAGTTTCTGAAGTAAGATAAGATCTTCATTAGTATGCATCTGACATCACATTGATTCAGGTCAGAGAACCTGAACTGGCAATTTTGGCATTAAAACTAGTACTTCTGTTTAAGTGATACTGCATCTGGAAAGATTTGTACAGAAGGAAATATATTGGAAACATGCAAATGAGAAGGATTCAAAGACTTAAGTGACTGGGAAGCTAAACCATTCCTTGCTAATGTCTTCTAATGACTTAATTAGCTTCTCTATTTAAAAATAGGCATTTTAGTTCTAGTCTAAATTACATGAATTACTATTTTCTAGTTATTGCATTTCACTACGGTGTTTTTTTCTGCTGTTATTACCAATACTTTCTTCCCCCCTGCTCCCCCTAAATAATAGCTTGAGTATTTCTATGCACACTTCAAACTTTTACACATTTGCAGTATAGATCGATGCTGTTTTGACTGAAGAAGTACCAGTCCCACTGAGCAAATTCAGTGTAAGGCAGGTGGGGATCCAGGTGCAGAGAGGTTAGTGGCACTGCAGATACAACTCAAACAGCCTGGAGCAAAGCAGGCTCCATGTTCTCACCTTGAGAGCTCTAGGCCTTGCTTTTGCCCAAATCATTTTGATCTGTGTCCAGCATAGCAATTTTTTTACAGATGAGATTATGGCCTATGAAAGCCTGCACAGTAAAAGACTCTTTTCAGTATCCATAATAGTACAGGTTTAGGAAAATGCCAGCAGTAATAAATTTTATTGTGTTCTCTAAATGGGCCAAGCTATCGCATTGATTTTAATAGCTCTTTTGCCTGAGTAATTGTTGTGTGAGCAGGTCGTGATTGAAATGGCCTAATCCCCATTTACAGGAAGTGTGTATGAAATAGAATAGAAATATCCAGAAAATGCAGCCAAGTGATCATTGTGTGTGAGGTAAAAAAGGTTCAAGTATGGTGGAAAGCAATTTCAGATTTAAGGATAAAGCTATTGCACTGAATTCTTTGCCTTTCCTATTTGTTGTCTTTTACCATGGTACTGCTTCTTTTTACAGATCTCTTCCTGTCACGTTCTTTCAGAGACTTGGAAACTGACGATTTTTTTTGGAAACTGTTGATTTTTTTTTTGTTGATTTTTTTTTTTTGTCCTTTTTTTTACTATTTTGAAATGGTGAAGAATAGTTACACAAATTGCTTATTACACTAACAAAAAACAAATAAAATGTGAAATTAGAACTGCAAGCCTGACAAGGATAACAGTCCTTTTAATCCCACCAATAGTCCTTCTTCTCTCCAACAGACTGAAAAGTGAGGCTTAAAAAGGTGAATTTTTTCCACTTTGGTCCCTTGCATTGATTCAATATTTTTAGAGCCTTATGTTTTATGTGTGTTTTTTTTTAGTTTGCATTTGAACCTTTTTTTTCATAGAACAGTTTAAAGTTCTTGACTATTGCGTTGAAGCATCATGGACAGCACTGGTGTATGAGTTTAGTATTCAAAAGCTTCATTCAGTACGTAGAAATGCTGGTAAAAAATTATCATTGGTTCTGTGATACTGGATATCACTTGTATCCTAGGAAGCTATAGCAGAAAGATTTTTCCCCTAAAATTCTTGCTGCAGGGAAGAAAAAGATAGGCTAAGATGAATATTTCAGTCGGGTGTCCACAAGTAGAGCTTCGTCTTTGAACGGCGCTATTACAAAAATCAGAAACACAATGCAGTCTGTCCACTGCCACTTGAGTGCAAATCTGGTATCTTTTCTCTTGTTGTATAGAGAACCATTGCAGCTTTATGCTGTGGAATATAAAAGCAGAATTTGTTTTCTGATTTCTTGGTATCCCTTAAGTTGGTGTTTTTTTTATGCCAACTTATTTATTGCATTTTTTTTATTTGTTTATTTTGGTACAAGGAATGACAGTTCATTAATTCTCTTGAAAACTGTAATTTGAAGTTGAGATGATCAAATTCCAGGCTGCTGATGTGCGCAGGCAGAGGTATAATGTATTTTGGTGTGTAACCTATGTGTGAACCTGAAGGAGGGGAGAGGTAGAAATGCAACAGAGGGAGATGGGCAGGTGCTTCAGAAAGGGTGGAGATGGTCCTGTAAATGGAGTAACCTTGTCTGATTGTCCTGAGAGAACAAATTCCCCAGAGGCCAAAGGATTACTGTGTCTACAAAGGTCTAATAAAGGGGAAGGATGGCCTACTCACAGTGTCATCATAGCTGTAATTTTCAAGCCATAATAAAACCTTGTTATGTTATTAATTCAGCTGCTCTGGTCGCTTTAGAGTACTGACATTAATTCATCTTTTTACTCACTAATATATTATTTTCTACAGGGATTCATTGTTTTAACCCTCAAAGTGAATTAGCCTGTGGCATATTTCAAAGGTTTCTGCCCAATTAAATCAGTCCAAGGACATTCACGTTGCATCAGAGCCACTGGCATTACATTAGCAAAGATAAAAACCCCCGTCAAGAGGGTAGGATATCCTTAATGGGACTTTATCACTGAGACTGAAGTTATATATATGAGAAGCAAAATGTGCTTGGCTATTTCCGCAGAGATCATGCTCTCTAAAATTGCCTTAAAATGCACAATCACTAACAGTAGTATTCATCACACTCATTGCTCGTTAGCTTAGGCCAGAAAACTACTTCAGAATAAATGCTGGTCTGCCACAGAAAGTATGTAAAGCAGTAATGTGACTAAAAATGATCACTGAACAACTGTGTTGTTGGGATTTCTTTTTTATACTTCTGTTTGATGAAAGTTTTCTAGCTAAAAGGAAATGAGTGTGAACAGTGCTGACAGAAAGCAAGGTAGGGTGGATATGACATGAGGACTAGCTGAGTAAGAGTTGAGCAGCTTTGTTGGACCTGAGCTTGTCTGGCATTGTAATAGCGTTCTGCAAAAATAGCACCTATATCATTCATGCTTTTTCCATTATCTACCATATCCAGGCTTCTTGTTACTGTGGATTATGGAGAGTTCTCTGTGTACGGACTTGCCACTAAATTTGTCTGTTCCCTGAGCAGGCTAGAAAAGATAGTAAATAGATGGAGTCAGCCCAGAACAGATGCTCTTATTTTCTCTAGCTGGAGAGAACACATCAGTGAGTTTAATTTTTTCTTTGTTGCATGCAGAAATGGGGATGAGGGAAGGTGTGAGTTCTCTACTTGAATGTCTTCTGCAAAATTCATAGCATGCTGGTCTCTGTGTCCTCCAGCTCAAGTACTCACCACTAGTGGTGGTTTATGCAGAATCCCACCTATTCTTACTGACACTCTTTGTTCTACAATTAAGAATAACATTTGTTTTCACGATGTTAGTATTGTTTTTATATTGCTGCTGTTTATAAGGATCAGATGCTGCTCGGCTGCAGAATTCAGTGGTAACAGAAGACAACAATGCAGAACATAAAGATAGGACAGATTTTTACTAGGTCTTATACCACACTAGGGAAGGCATTTAGAACACAAATAGACAATGTGTAGCACATGCCCTATTAAGCTTTTACAGGGCATTATTCCACTCAAGGGAGGCTTGTGGTGTGAAAAGGGGGAAAAAAAACATAGGACACAGAGAGCAAGACAGATCTTTATAGGGAATTATCCCACACCAGGGAGGCTGCTATTGTGAATGGAGGGAAGAAAAACAAGGCAGGAGATAAAGACGAACGATTTTTACTGGCCTTAATGTTTGTCCCTGTGTGATCTAAAGCAAAACTGATAGCACTGGGTGAAGAATGCACACTGAAAAACTCATCCTAAGATCTCATTCCTTTTTCCTGTTTGCTAATGGTGAAGGTTGAACTTAGCAATTTTTTCACCTACAGAAGTTGTTCCAAGGGTATTTTTGCTTCTCTCTACAGGGTATAATAACCAGCAAGGTACTAGTAAACAGGCTGAGAACAGTTCTTTTCTGAATGGTGTTTTTTAAACTGTGGCATAGTCTGGTACAAAAAATGAAGATCAGTGGTGTTCAAGGAGGATAAAAACAGTAACCGAGTTAGGAACAAAACAGGAAAATAGTTTCAGACTAAAGAATGTATGATTTCAAAATGCTGCTTTTGGGGTGTGTGCTGTAGACATGGATAAGAAAACGTGCTTGCCCTCTCAAATATCTTATAAGTTTATTTTCATCTTGATGCAAACTATTTTATTCTTAATATTTTTTGGGTTTTTCTTTTTTTTCAGTGAGAAACCTTGAAGCTACAATTTTATTTTGAGTCATTCTGAATTTGTTTTACTTCTGAATTTGCTTGTTCAGAAACCAATTGTAAGTCTGTTTGAGTACTGGCACTAGTAATGGGTCACTTCTTACAGAGTGTGATCCTACAATTTATCACACAAGTACTTTGTGTGGATATTAGTCTGGTATCTGGCATTAATTCTTTAACTATCTGGCTATTAAGTTTCTGTGCATTCAGTATATTCAATAGTGTCTAATATGGAGATTCTGCAATGTGTCCCTTCTCAGAATGAGGTCTCATAACATTCCTCTTTTCTTAACTTGACTGAAATCCGTAGGATATATGTATTTTTAAATACCTTTCTGCTATAACTAAATTAGTTGAAAGAACATGAGTGTTTTCAAAAAGACTGTGGAGATGAGCATATTCTTGTAGTGCTTTTCTCCCATCACAAACCAGATTAAGGTTGATCTTTGGGTCAGCTTTGCTTTGTAGCACTCCTGTGCTCTCCAGTGGTCCGTAACACGATTTGAGGAGAGATGCAGGTGTCTTAGGAGACCTGAAAGGAAACAAAACTGAATTCTGGCAATGAGGTCCACTGATCCACTGCCAAAAAACCTAGCCTGCTCTGCATTTCTAGCAGCTGCAGCATCCTCTGTTATGCATATAGATCTTGCACCTGTAAGACAGGGCTCTGCTTGCTATGTGCTGTGCTACGTACCAGGTATGTGCAGTCATATTATTGATTAGAAGGACAGTGGTTCTATTGGAAATAAGGTGAAGCAAACTGCTTTGTATGATCAGCAGGGAGGCAGAGCCATTTTTTTTGTGTGTGGTCTGATGGTGATAGGACGAGGAAGAATGATCTTAAACTATAAGAGGAGACTTAAATAAGATACTTGGAGCAAATTTTTTACTTAGAGAATGATGAGGAACTGGGATGGGTTGTGCAAGGGAGCTGAGGATATCACATCCGTGGAGGCACTCAGGACCTCTTCCAACCCAAGCCATTCTATTATTATGTTGTAGATAATGTGTATATTTTAATAGGCTTTCTAGATGATTCTGTAGCATTTAATAGGCTACTGCATTCCCATGAGTCTACAATTTAAAACAAAACAACAGAACCACATCACCCCTAAATCCAACCATGTAAAATTCACTGTTTATACTATTAAATTTTGCAGTATAACAGATAGTTCTTTTGGTGCAGTGCCATGGCTGATAAACTCTAAAAAGCTCTTTCTATACAAAGGATGATTGCAGGCAACACTTCAGAAAAAGAGGAGGAAAAAAATAAAGTCTGTGAAAGATACAAGGGGTTGGGAAGTGAATTAAGTAAGAGGAAATATAGAATGTGACTTCAAAAAATTTGGACAAAGTCCTCAGCAGTTAAGAAACTAGTAGCAGTTCACAAGAAAAATACTAAGAAGGATGGAAATGAGAAGGAAACCCTGAAAAGATTCAATGGATAAGGAAAGAACAATTGCTAAGACGTAGGTACTGTGGCTGGCACAAAATCTTCATGCGTGGTTGCCAGTTTCTAAGACTCCTGTGATTCTCTAACTGATTTGTTTTTGTTTTTTCTCAATGTATGAGGACAAAAGCCCCTAACAGCTTGAGCAGTTTGGTTGATCATAGGGGCAAGCTGGAATATCCTAAAGTAGAAATGAGTAAAGAACTACATCTTGCTATTTATTTATAAATACTTAAATGTTTATGAATTACTTGGGCATCCCTCTGCCCAAGTGTTTGTATGCTGCCAGTCAGTGGTGCTTATAGCAGAGTATGCTAATGTCCATGTATTTCACTTGCTCCGCTCAAAATGAATTTTGTTTGCCTTTAAATATTTCTTTTCCTCCTCTGCCTCATTCAAGGATTCCAGGAAGGAGGCCCATAATCTGCCTTCTGTTTTACTGGCCAGTACAACTTTCTAAAGCAGGTCATCAAAAAAGAGAATATACCATTGGCCTAGCTAAGAAAATTAGGGGAAACGAGGAACTTCATCTTGCATTATACCTTTTAAGTGGTACAATTTAAGCTTTGTCAGGAGTTTTTCTGGGGTTAAAATCCAAGAGACTGCTACTGACTAAGAGTACCTTTCCTTAGCCATGCCTGGCACTGCTCCGTGCCTGGTGAGCACAATTAGAGCATTCCCACCTGGCTCAGAGGTGCTATAGGGCAGCACCTGCCTCTGACATTGGCAAACCTGAGCTTATGAGTTGTTTAGCAGGTTCTGGAATGAGTGCACAATGAGATGATTGAACAGCTTTTTCCTAACTGCCCTGTTTTTTTGATTTCCAAATGCTAATAGTCATTTGTCAAATCTTGAAACGGAGTAAGTCTCAGAATCATAGGGGTTGGGAGGGACCCTTAGAGATCCTCTTGTCCAACCCCTCTGCTAAAGCAGGCTTCTCAGAGTAAATTGCCCAGGAAAGTGTCCTAAAGTATTTTGGATATCTCCAGAGAAGGAAACTCTATAGCCTCTCTGGACAGCCTCTTCCAGTGCTCTATAATTCTTGAATTAATTTTTCCTCATGTACATATGGAACTGCCCCTGGAAACCCCTGCAGTTTTCTTTGCATAGAAATGGAAGTGTCACTGTAAGTGACAGTGAGATGACCATGAAAGCTTTTGCCATTACATGGTCATATCTTCTGCTGGTGTGCAAATTTTTCCTTCAGCATTTTTAATATTGTCCCCAAATTCATGTTGGTTTTTTTTTTTACCTAATGCAGCTGGATCAAGCGTCATTGAAGAGAGCACAAGTGGTCTTTCACTCAAGATAACCTGTATCTTGAGGAAAAGCAACTGTGAGTCTGATAGCTAGTACTGATGGAAACAGGATGTGGAAGAGTGCATCAGACTTGAGGTTACACTGTGGTGGTGGGTGAATACAGTAATCATTCTGTTTGGTAAAATGGGGCTAAAAGCTGTCCCCTGTACTTCCTAACAGGTGTTATCTATGACCAGAGCAGATTCTGTATGTGCTTGTGGTTTTATTTATCAAATTCTAGATTTAATCTTTTGGGTTCTCACTGTGGAGGTGGGAGAGAAAGAAAAGAATTCCTTTTAATACTGGAATGATCTAGTTTTACCCTGCAGGCTGTAGCTTACTTAGCGTTTTCATATTTTCCTACTAGTGACTACTTCTGCTCTACATTTATTCTCACAATTTTACTTCTCCAGACTGGCAAGTAAATCTCACTAAATAGTAAATGAGCACCTGAACACTACCTACAGGCAAGGAGGAATGTGACAAGGCTGTGTGCACCCCTCCTCCCTTCATTCATTTCTCCCTTGGATTTTGTAGAGAGCTGATCTGCATCCCTGTATAGCACCAACTCGCAGTGCATTTGCCTAGGTGGAAGGTCTGTGAGCTAAAAGTAGGTCATCTAATATTTCTTTTTGTTTCCAGATTTTCTGTGCTTATTGCTATCAATTACAAGATTTCTGTAAATAATAGGGATGATGAACTTGGAGGAGTGATGGTATATTTTAAGCATTTATACAGGGACAATAAGGAGATTGTGAAAATTTACTCGAGGAAGTCTCAGAGACATTTCCAGATAATTAAAGCAATGTGTGGAAACATGAAGTCAGCACTCTTAACTTTTTTTTAAAACAAACTAGTAATTTAGGAACAAATTATAGGAGCACATTAAATTAACTGTTATTAGATGAGGAAATGTTAAGATTATTAAGATAATAAAAAACAATTAGTGCAAGGTTTTTTTTGCCTATAATGGGGTCTTTCATAGAAAACCTATTATATTGGACAGGCTGCAAATATTTGGGGTAATTTCAGGTATGAGCCAGAGCTGAAGGGTTTTGAGCTTTTTTGCTGCTGGAATAGTGTGCTTTATGAACAAAGTACTCTTTGAAACACAGTGTTGTCAGACTTGGATTGAAGAAGTGGTTACCCCAAGAGGATTTAAGGTAGTGGATAAGAAGTATGTCTACCAGCCTTAGCCTCTGGGAATAAACTGTGTCAGCTTGGGGAAAAAAAAATAAATGCATTTATCTGCTCACACTAAGTTGAAAACAAATTGTCTTATGTGGCCATGTTATAAATGTTTTGAATTTTCTGAAGAAGGTTATTGCCCTGATTTTCTTTTCTATAAGCAGTAAATTAGAGGTATTTCCATTGGCACTTTCCAGTC
Organism: Cyrtonyx montezumae; assembly: GCF_038088225.1. NCBI lineage: Eukaryota > Metazoa > Chordata > Aves > Galliformes > Odontophoridae > Cyrtonyx > Cyrtonyx montezumae. The sequence goes on along the minus strand of NW_027072056.1, from coordinate 6,998,805 downwards.
AGTGCCTCAGCAAAGGAGGACGTGTAATGCTTACAGTGACTGATGGAATTGATCTTTAATATCAGGGTAGTGACTTTTCATGGCTGTACCAGGCTTTGCAGATAGCTTTTTATTCTCATATTGTTTTCATTTTCTTCCTGCAACTGTGATAAATAATTAGAAGCTTATTGCCACCTTAGTCAGAAATTATACAAGGTCAATAATTTCTTCATTATGAATTTAGGATATCAGTCACTCTCATAATCCTTGAATCAGATCTATTTAGGTTTTTCCTGGGCTCTTGTTTAAGTCATCACTATTAATTCTTCTTGGTTAGTTTGCTGCTGTGGCCAAACCCATTTTTTAATTTTAGATTAGCATCAAGCTGGAGCCAATTAAGTGGACTTTCATAGCGAGTGTTTCCCATCTGGTAGTCTATTCTCTCTTCATTTATTAATTCTAAATACCAGTTCTTCACATTACAAATTTTTTTGTCCTTCAGAATGACTTCCATCCCACAAAGCATAGCTATCACTCTAAATTTCACTTTGCTTTTCCGTGTGATAGATTATCAAGCTTATCAAATTGTCTGATGGTTGTTATGACAGGTGTATTTCTACAGCAACCAACTGTTCTGGAAAGCAAGCCCCTTTTCCAAAGAGGAAACTAAATTTCGGTCTCCACACAGTATCTTTCTAATATTTTTGTTGTTGTTGTTATTATTATCCCTGGACTAGAGATTGCCATTTTGAACTAATTTCTTTTCAAAGACTGTAAACAGGACTTTTTCCAAACTCTTGTGTTTAAATGTCGGTGATGTCAGGGCCCCAGGTGCACCTATTGGCCTTAAATGTCCTGACTGGCCTCACTTGGTATCTTTACCTGTCCTTCTGCTTATATAAGCAGGAGCCTCATTAAAGCTCACACCTGTTCCTGAACTGGAAGAGCAGAGTAGGCAGGTGATACAGTAGTGCTGCCATCATTTGGAGGAAAGAAACAGAGCAAGCCTGGTCCTTGTAAGCTGGGAGAAATCTAAGCATTAGCTTTGGAGTGGGTGCAACTTGCAACATAGCTTGGGAACAGCTGCAGAGCTGGGATATAAGTGAACCTCCTTGATGCATAGGCAGAAAATGAGGTAGATGTAGGTTGTGGGTGAGACTGGCAGGGGTGGGCAGGGCCTGTTGGTGTACAGTATGCAAATAAAATGCACGTTCATGTGAGGTTTCTATGTGGCTTTATTTGCTAAAAATAGTACCTTGCTATCAGCCCTAAGGGTAATCCAAGTAGGTGTGCTTCTGGTTTCGGTGGTGCCCAGCTTTGGGGTGCATTGTACTTACTGATTTACTTGGAATTTCTTTTTACCCTGATTGCTTTCAATAATGAACGTGATAATTAAGGAAAACTATATTTAATCTGGGAATAGAATGGAGCAAAATCATAAAAGAATCTTCTTTTTATTAAGAAAGTGAGCTAAGATCTCCTGAATGTGCTCATCATATGTCCATCTTTGAGAAAACCAGGTCTGAGCTTTGTTGTTGTAACAAAGCCTGAAATGAGGCCAGGGCTCTCAGAGTTTGTTTCACTGCTGACATCTTGCAGCGTTCCATTACATATCTGTGTATAGAATATCTATAGTAGTCATTAACATGTGCTCATTACAACCTGCCATCTGTAGTGGTGACAAAATGAGCTACTTTATTGCCTCAAAATGCTGTGATCTCAAAACAATTTTGCCCTTCGTTTTCCTCAAAGCATGTGTGAAGCAGTCAGGAAAATTAACACTGCAAGAAACTTCTTTGCGTGTTTTGTTTCATTCTTACTGTTTATTCTAGATCTTTCCATAGCTTTTAAATTTCCCTCCAGATTAATTTGAGGAGGTGTGCTTATCTTATTTTTAATTGACTGTTGGTGACAGTTTTTATTGCCATACTTCTCTAAAGTGGTGCTGAACATTGCTTAGACTTTGAGTGAAGGGTGCACTATGCCCCTTTGGGCCAATACCACTCAGAAGAGAAAATGCATTGTAAGCCTCTGCTCAGACACAGAACAATGCATTTCTTCAGAAAAGTAGGAGATATGAAAGGAAGATAGGATAAAGAGGAATAGGATAAAGGAATATAGGACGTGGAATAACAAATAGGTGTGATTATTCTTTTTTTAATTTAGGATTCAAATACTCATTTGTGTCCTTCTGTTGTGCTGACTGACTTTTCTCCAAGGTGTCTCACAGTGCTGGCATTGCTGCTGCTTTTCTTCAAAAATTCTTTTGAGCTTAGCTTTCTCACTGCAATTTTTCCTTCAGAGCTGACAACCTGACCCCTTGCAATAAGTTCAAAACTCAAACTTGTTGAGGGTGCTGTGATAAATTGTCTAAAAGGTAATTAACTTTCTGGAATTATGTAGGAATGGGCTAAACTTTATATTGGCACAATCAGAAATTGGTACTTTCTAGTATCGTTGCAACACATGGTATCATGCTGTCAACACAGGCAGCCCTGTATGTATATGTAGATACATACAGTGCTGCGTATGATACTGTGTATACACTTGTGTGTATGTGTAGATACAAGTAAAGATACTAGTTTTTCAAACTTTCTCAATGTAAATTAAAACACTTTCCTCTGCTATCTTTTGGATACTCTAAACTTTGTTTTCTCTGCTTCTGAAATGAAGTTTTAAGACCTCTTAGAGGAATATAGTTGAGAACTATAGTAGAAGCAAAGGACAACATGTACCTATTCCATAATTCCTGGAAAACCTTGTTGAGAGACATGTGTTTAGAAGGTATATTGATAAAGGATACAAAATGTGCAGGAGGATTAAATGGTACCTACTTTTGACTATAATTGTCTCATGTGTTACGTTAATAGCCTTGGCCTCACTGGAGAGTCTGTCAAGATCTTAATGCAGTGGATGCACCCCAGCCACAGTGATGTTAATTTGCTAACATTGACTTGAACTCATTATTTTATTATTACTATATAAAGGAGACTTTAGGAATATTTCCACTAGTTCACAGAACAGCCAGAAGTTCCTTTCTTGATTGTTTGCTTCATTCCGTTAAACAGTATTTTCAGAGATGAAAAATTAAAAGGTTCGTGGAAGGTTCAAAGCTAGTTCTGATGTAGCTTCATAAAGTAGAGATTAAAGAGGGATCTGCTTTCAAAATAAATAAATATTTTCCCTACTTGCTCTGGCAGGATTATAGTGACAAGTATCTGTCACCACAGTTACTGCTGGGACCAAGGGAAAGGATTTGTTTTGTCCAATTGTAGGAAAGCACTGCAAACTCATTAAAACGGTGGAGCCAAGATAGTTTTCTAAGCTTCAAGCCAAGCTGGATGTGGAGCTTCTGTTAGAAGCACAAAGAACCAGCACCATACAGAAGTGACGGGTACCCCCAGGCAAGCTAGTAACCACATCTACTGACTTGTACTAGTCTGGATAGTCTTTAAACAATCATACACTTTAAAACTTGTCTCTTGATTGAATTGGAATGTGATTAAACCTGTCTTGTTTTAAATCTGTAGATGGCTAATGGCTGAACTGTTACAAGAGGTACTAATAGTTGCACGTATTTGTCTTGAAAATCTATGCTGTTAATCTGTCAGTCTGTCTCAGTATCTTTGAAACTTCACATTTTCAGCCAGTTTTGACAGACTGATATTAGTTTCAAAGGTGTTTGTGCATATTGGTGGCTCAGAAGGAGCCAGAGTGCATGTCCCCCCTGAAGGAGAACAATTGTAATTTGGCACCTTATCCATTCCAGAAAGCAGCAGCAAGCTGGAAGTCATCACAAATGTAACTTGTATTTGACTGCAGCAATTGCTAATCTATTTGGTTTAAAATGTTCTCTGTAATTTCTTCAGTTTATAGGACTTACGTGGCTCTGTGGACTGAGAAGGCAGGAATGATGATGGGGGGGGGGGGGGGGCATGTGAGAGAGGGAGAGGAGCTGTTAAACATTGTAGGATGCAGCTGGGTAGGAAAGATGCTTGGTTGTGCCTATGAAATAGTTTTTTGTTGTTGTGTACTTTTATTTAAAATTGTTTAGGTGGTTTCTTATAACCTTGAAATAGTCTGCAATCTAAGAAGAAAATACACTACAAATGTCTATACTGAGCAGTAAAATCTTTAGCAGTTAAGGCTGATGTTTGAATGGAATAAGATGCAGTAAAACCTGAAAGGAAGGATTAAGTCGAGGATTACAGTACGTAATTGAGATGAAACCAACATTCCTTCCTAAATTGGATATTACAAGTGTGAAAACTGCTTATGGGGGCTATTGATGAGAGTGCTTAGACTGCTATAAATACAAGTGTACAACAGAACACTTTTCAGTACAATAGTGAATGGCCTCAGTTGTGACAGGACACTTTAAGTTACCATAACTACTCACTATGCCTGGAAAGCAAAGCTCTAGCGTTGTTTCCTTATAAGACTGTATTGTGGCTGGTACCTTTTATGTAAAACCAGGTTTTTGCATGTTTGATTCATTTACTGGTTACAAAAATTTATAAAACGATAGAAAGGAAAATGGGTATCTAGAGAGACAAAGATGGTATCTACCCTTGTTCCCAGGATTTCTTTGGCTGGGTTCAGGGATGTACACTGCAGGAAACTGTTGTATTCACACAACTGTTGAACTGGTAGTGATTTCTTCTTTAATGATATAGACATTTTGTGGGCAGGGGAAAAAAATAAAGGGTTTCTAGACATGTGTCCTATATATAACCCTCCTATCTGTTAAAACTGGAGTAGCAGGAGGATGATGGTGAGGGAGCAGGTAAGCTCTCCCTGGCTATTTTCTGGAGGAGATGGGAGCCCTGGCATGAGAAGGTACTCTGAACTCTTGCCTCTCCCATGAACCTGGTGAATTCTTTGAGCAAGTTATACAGGCTCTTGTATTTGAGTTGGTACACTAGACACTATGCCACTGCTTTACCTTGGGGTTGTGGTGGGGGTAACTGCATTAAGGGTTGTTGGGTGCTCAGCTGCTCTGATGGTGTTTATTGATACCCTAGGTAGGTAGAACTTCTTAGCTGCTACTAGGGGAAGTTGGTGCAAAATTTAAGCAGTGGCTTTTGGACGTCTATGGTTATATATAGGAGAATTTTCTTTGTATGACTGAATGGATAGCATCTGCAAGAAAGGGTAAAGGATCTAGAGTGTTATCATAGTCTACGAACTAAGTTAACTATGTGTTCGTTCATGATCACTCTCGTAGTTGATCGAAACAGAGTGCACTGAATAAAAAGGAGTAACAAAAATATCAATGAAACTGAAACATTGATTCTGACTAACAGAACAGAATCCTGATGCGGAGGTAAATTGTATAAAACAGAGAAAGCTAGAAACATCTTTAAGTATGACGCTGTTATCATACTTAAGACAAATGTTTGAAGCAGATTTTTGTTTGCAGCTTCTAGCCCAGTGGATATATAAAAGAGTGATAGATGAAAAAAACCACTTGTTGCAAGTCCCCAGGCTAACAGAAGAGAGTAGGGAATATAGTTCAGACAAAGATTCTACATGCCAGTTCTGTCATTTAGATTATTAATGTGCTGTGTTTCATCCCCATGGAGAGCTTAAGCTGAGCCAGAGACAGGATGTGCATCCACTGAACATTTCCTATGATACTGGATTCATAAAGTTTTTTTTATAGTCTTGAAAGTTAACTCCCCTCCTCCCTTTATCTTTCTTCCTTCCAGAGGTGCACCGAATGTTTGATTTGCCTTGAATTTGTTCCAACACTAGCCACTGAATGTTTTACTTGTGCTGAAAGAAGAAAGGTCTGGTTGAGAAGGAAAAGGTAGAGGCAAATGCGAATTATCAGAGCTATTTCTGGTTAGAGATTTGAGGATAGTTTGGGAGTTTGTTTTGAAGAAAGAAAGGGAAAATGTAGAATTGGGAGGAATGCAGGAGGTGATTTATCCTATTGAATTCACTCTTCAGTGTTATATTCTGTAATCAACTTTCAGAATTCAACTTTCTTTTGTTAGGACTAACTATTAATGTCTCCGCCTTCAACTGATGCTTAAATGAACTTGTATAATGCTAACAAATCCAGGTTGCTGTCTGGTTTGGAGTAATAAAACTGGTTGCTGTGACCTGGAAAACCTGAGTGGATGTGAGACACTGGTGACTTGACAAGCTCAATGTGTAACTTGTTTTTGCTATGAAGCTTGGTGCCAGATGCCAACTGCTAGAGAGGGATGGAAAGATCAGCCCTGCTCCAGGCTGGAGAAGCAGCAAAGTGACCAGTCTTTTTCTCTCTAGTTTCTCTCTAGTTTGACACTCCATTACCACTAGTACCTCTCAATCCCATTTAGGAGCACTGTCTTCTATCAGATCATGTAGCCAAGAATATTCAGTGAGTACAGTCCAGAAAACTGATTAAGAATTGGGTATGCAGTCCACTTTCTGAAAATGTGAGCTGAATGTATAGCAAGCAAACTATCTAATTGCACTAAATTCCTGCTATATACTGGGTGCTGCATGTTCAGATCTTGTCCTTTTGTATTTTTTCATATTGCTGTTCAACTTTGATAAATTACTTCCCTCACTACTAATACTTTTTCTAGCATTAATAGAATATATAAAGAGTAGAAAACTTCAGTGACATTGAAATATATATATATATAAATTTTTGGGGTGGTCCCTGTTTGATATAGAAGTCTTGTTTCTCCATGCAGTACTTTGATCTTCATGTTTCAGTATTTGTGCCCTTACACGAGGCAGGGTTATCCTTATGTAAATTCAATCATTTGAACTTTACTTTATGATTAAAGAGTGGATCTTTTGAGTTTAATGCTGATAACATCCTGCTTTATTTGTCTTAGGATTAAGACAAGCTCTTATGTTACTGCAGGTAGAATATATCCTTCTCTTACTACAGCTAAACTGGAAAAAGAGACCAGCTTCTATGGGTCTATATCCATTGCCCTGGAAGAATAGTGACCTCTGGTATCTGCCAGCTGCTTGAATAGTTATACCTAACCCTGGTCCAGCCAATGTGACTGATCTAATGTTATCGTGGCCCTGTTACTAAGCTGTTGATGACAATCAAATTTAAATTGGCTAAAACAAATATTTGGAGAAGTAGCTCAGCTGTGAGGTCTGAGAGAGCAGTAGCCAGAGGGTGGAGGGAGGTAACCTGTGGCAGGGTCGTAGACTGATGGCACCTCTTAGAATCATAGAACAGCTGGGGTTGGAAGGAACCCACAAGGGCTGTCACACAGGATCACTCAAAACCAAACCATGTTTCTGAAAATATTCTCCAAACACTTCTTGAATTCTGTCAGCTTAGTTGTGACCACTGGGGAGGCTGCTTGGAGCCCAGCAATGCTCGAGTGAAGAACCTTTTCCTAATATTCAGTCTGACCCTTCCCCAGTGCAGCTTCATGCTGTTTCATCGTCCTATTGCTGTCGGCAGGGACATCAGTTCCTTTATCTTCCTTGCAGCAACTTAGTTACTTAGTCCAATGAAAATATTGCTCCAAAACCACAAACATAGCTTATGTTTTTTGGTGTGGCAGTGAACTCTCCCTCTACTTTGGAACATTATCTTACCTACTGAAGGTGCAATGTGTTGTTTCCAATTGGCACCTCCCTGCTACGGCTCATCTGGGGAGGTAAGGCTTATTCTGCAGCCTTCCTCACAGAGAAATATGGTAGTCATTCTTTATCATCAGCACTAAACAATGTTTTATAACCGGGGAAATAAGTAATTTATTAAAATGAAAATAAGAGAGTGGAGAGAAATAGAGGGTGCTTAAGGTACAGAGGATGTAGTTATCCAAGCTGGAACATGGCCAGGATACTTAGATTAATTTCCACATTCTTTCATAATATTGCTTGGGATCAGTAATGAGAACAAATGGCCATTTATGTCTAGGTTTGTCTCTCTCAGCCCATATAGGAGGTGAACAAAGAATCCATATTGCGTATGGGCTCCAGAGTTTTACTGTATTTGGAACGTTTCAGTTCAGCTCACAAAACAAAGACCTGGCTATTCAGAAGTGTTTGCAGCTCTGATAAAACTATTACTACCAACTGGTAAAAGTTAGTAATGGAGCTGCTCATTAGTCAACACTGCCTCTTTCTGTATATTAAATGAAGAATGTTTTTCAAGTAACAGGAAAGACCTAACAGTATCTAATTATAGAGAGTAGTTGGTAACTATGTCACTTTTATTTTAATGGCACAATCAATTTTATAGATGAAAGTTTGAATTAAAACTTAAGGAAACTGTAGTTTTAGGCAGACAGCCAAAGCTTGAATTACTGTACTTAGTAACCTGAGAAAAAAATAATTTATAGAGGCTTACACATGTCTGTATTTTTTTTAAAAGGAGCTCTTGATTGCTTTTGTTTTATGTCTCTTTTGAAATATTGACTAGAAATCAGATGACAAATAATAATAAACTGGATAGCTCAAACTCAAGTGGCCCACGCTGGGAACACATGTGCGTTGTCTTAAGAAGTTATCTTAAGCCCATGGCTGGGTTTTAGAATGTACCTATCATGTCTTCATGGGATGGAAACAATTCAGAAGTGTCTCTTAATAAGAGACACTTGTTTAGATTTCTCTTGTGCTTATTCTGAAGCTATTTACATTTTTTACATATTTATTTTAAAGGTATTTGCTAGGGAACAAGTATGAGTTCATTTAGACAGAATAGAGTTTTGAGAAGTTACTGCCCTCTCACTGAAACTGTAGATGGAAAAACTCTTAACTGACTCCAATCTCTGAACTTTAAAGACTTTTATTTAAGTTTCGTATAATGTTCTACCAGATCTTTGTGTGGAGGGGGGTGAAGGAACATCTGAGCTATATTTCAAGTAATGCTGGAGCTGGTCATGACTTGTAATTCAGAATTAGCTTATCTTGTTGAACTGAAAGTTGTTTGTTTGGCTTTAGTGGTGATTGGTGATTTTCAAGGAAATTAGTCTTCAAAAACTTAAATACCATGGTGCTCCGTAAAGATTTATTTTTGATGCTGAACAGTTGAAATTGCTTTTGATTCAAAATCTGTTGAGGAATAGCTCTTATTTGGGTACTGCAAGAAACAGGTTAAATGTTTTGAATTCAAGTTTTCTAGAAAATTGCTATTGATAAAGAACCTGCAGGAATGAGTGGGGATTTTCTTCTTCTGAGCCCTGATTTTTTTTTTCTTGCTTCCTTCCTAAATGAAGGATCACTGTGTTTTCCAGGTTCAACAAAATTTTCAATTCAACCAGACAAAAAAATCATAGCTTTTCCCAGTGGTAAAATCAGTTAAATTCTGAATGGTACAAACCCACCAGGGAGTGGGTGAATAATTCTCTGGTAATGTTATTACCTTTCAGTATACCAGGATATGAATACAAAGAAGGGATTACAATGTTAGTATTTACAAGCTACATGGGAGCTTGTAAAGTGAAACTATTTTAGAAACTATTTTAAATTCTTATGTATAACTACTTAATTATCTGCCGATTTCATGCCACAGATAAATTAAGACAAACTTATATTTGAGAGCAGGTCATTCAATGAACCCAGCTATCTTTTTTTGCACTTATTTTATGGGGTCTGAAATATTGTCCTGCCAAACGATGGGACTGGATCCAGGGTGACTAGGTGGGAGTGAAGGTATCTCAGTTCAGTGCTTCTTGCAGTACTTTGGATGTAATACGCTTAATTTGAACTTAAAGATGGTCTAGGAGCTGATTCCTCAGTCAGGATTGCTGGAGGACTAGCACTGCAAGCACTTAGTCTGGGAAGTGTGATTAGGGAATCACATTTTTAGTGCAAGGCGATAATTCAGCATAGCATTTGTTGAGTCCTTGACCTGGAGTAGAAGTAAACTGGTAGCTGATTAGTAATCTCTTGAGCTATCTAGTTTCCCAAACCACACTTAATTAGTGTAATGAAAATGGTTAAAATTTTAAGAGTATGAATAATTTCCCAAAGCAATTATATTTCTTCTCAGGGCTTTCAGTTTTATACAGTTTAAGATGGCTTACTCAGATTTCTCAGCAGTTTTCATTGGTAGATAGATATATAAATATATAGAGCCCACTGACATAATTGTACCCCTCAGTGACAATTAAAATGGCTTAACTTAACAAGCTGCCGTGTAGATAAACCCACCGGTTTGGACTCCACGACTGTCAGTATTTCTGCTGTTGTATGAGAACTCTGGTTGGATAGAAGAGATTTAAGCTATCTGTTCATACGATTAACACAATTTAAACCACATAGGCTAATCAGAAGAGATTTAATTCAGCTGCGTTTTATGCACACCAGCCTTACTGATATTAGCCACTGAGTGTCCTGAGGCATTAATAGATGTAATGTCTGATTGAAAATTGTTTCTTATTCCTGTCACAGAAAGTCTTATTTGTGTAACCATTTTCGTTAGCATCTTCACATTATCTTTCAATCTAGCTCTTAGAATGAGATTAAACCATGTTTTCATTTTCTTTCTTTTCTTTTGTGACTTTAGTGAAGGCTATTCATTCTTGCCACAAGAATTTGACCTTGCCTAATGAGGCTGAAAAATCGCATGCTCTGTGCAGACTTCTGATCTTCTAATTGTAAAAGCCCACTGATTACAGGAGAGCCTTTTGTGCTTAGAACTTCAGTAACTGAAACAGTACCTATGCCTCTAAAATAATGGATCCAGTAACCGAAACACCCCAAATTAAAACTGTGTGTGGAAATAGTTTCCTTTTCTGGGTTGAGTTGCTTCTATGCAGAGGACCTGAACAAGTTCTGTTCACTGCTGTTGTCATTCATATACTTGTTCAGGTGTGGCTGTGTTATTTCATCTCAGAAAATAATCTCAATACTTACTCTGTGTCCTTTTATCTCCTTTTATTATTATTTTTTAATACAATTGTTGCACATGCCCTCAGTGATTGCAATAGAGAATGTGGCAGCTGGTTTGGCTAAGTGGGATCAATAGTAAGGCAGAAATCCCTGTTATCCTCGATCCTGATATGGAGAAGAATTGAGCTGGTCTGGGGACAGCTGCAGAGATATCTTCAGCTATTGGGGTGTGCTGACAGAAGTTTTTAGTGTGTTTAAGTGAATCAAGAGCCCTGTTGACAGCTAGGCTGTTCAAAGCATAATTTCCTCCTCATTGCTTGTAGAGTTTTGTTACTTATGCAGCTCTCTGTTGTGCATGTTTGTCACTGCATCCTAACTGGACAAACAGACAAAGAAGGAGCTCGGGGAACATGGCAGGAGAAAAGTATATTCACGGTACCTAATTGTATTAGTGACAAGGACTGTTAACCTCTCTGCCCTCTTCATAGGGTGAATGGGAGTATGATTCAGATCTAATGTAGGTAGCATGAGAATCTGAATTTAATAGTTATGGGCCGTTTTTTCTATCTCCTTATTCTCTGGGTTGTCTTGTGCTTGTATAGACTTCACGTGGGCTGGTAGGCCAAGCCTCTGGTTACCATTCCCACAGCTACTGATGTTAGATGGCAAACTTAAGTCCGTGTTAAAACACTTTCATGAAATCCCTCCATCCCTTCAAATGTGTGCTTTTAACTGTTCTTAGTGCAAATTATATATGTTATATTTGTGTATATATATGTAGAACTTACTACTTCTGTAGATATTGTACTTCCTCTACAAACTACTACTAGAATAGAAATTGTTGTGGTCAGATATGGTTCTCAATAATGAAACACACCTTGCTGCATACAAACCTTTTGCTGAAACTGTTTTTGTTGCTAATAGGGATTTACTGAATAATTGAGGAATTAGGAAAAAAATGATATTTAATAATTCAACTACGAAGCAGTGCCTCGTTGTAGGGCAAATGTATGTAACCACATAAGAATAGGTATATCAGGTGAAAGCACACAGGAAAGTTTTATAAGGGAGAGCAAAAATGCTTTTGTTAATAGAATTTATTAGCCTCTGTACAATGGATTTTAAATCCTTCTAATTTACAGTTGTAAAACAAGCTTACAAGCAGAGGTACTGAAGACATACAATTTTAGTGCAGGTTGCTTTGTTTTTGTTTGAGCCAAATGTTTCTAAATATGCATAGAAAATCAAGGCAATATGGTATTTTGCACATACTCTGAATAGAAAGCTGTGAAGGTCTTTGTAGTGAGCTCTTGATAAGAGTAATTCTCATGAAACAGACTTATTTTCTTAATTATTTATAGAGCTTCAGGAAGGAATAATGAATTGGCAACGGTACTTCTTTTAGGAAAGTAACCTATCTGTGTCTCTGAGGTAATAACTCTTATGCTGGTTTGTTGCTCATGTATGCATGAGTTCAAAAATATTGAACAGACTTGCACAGAATACTGAAATTCTGAAGCAAAAAAACCCCCTATTTTTATAGGTGCAGAGAATTACCTTTAAAGCAAACTACTTCTTCCTGTTTTTACACCCTGTATTCAAGATTCAGCAGCATCTGAAGATGTTAGCAAAGAAAATTGCAATGTGGGCAGTAGGAAAACAGTTTCTGAATAAATATTTCTAAAAATAACCTTAAATATTGGGGTGAATGGAGCAAATTCTATTCCGTTATACTAGTGGGGGGGGAACTCAATGTGTTCTTTGTACAGGGTTGTAAGCAATGTTGTTATTTGGGATCATGGAAGTAGTTTAGAAACTTATAAAGCATTAAGACCCTTAGATCTTGCTATATACAGTTTGTAACCTTTAAAATTATTTATTTCCATACTTGAGTGTTATGTTGCTCTGCCCAAGTGAACTGAGAATGTGGAGAATTGCAGTTCTGTGCAGAAAGTTCCTGAAAGGAGTAGGGAGAGAGGCCATGGATCTGTGTAATTTTTGTTCCTACCTTAATAAGATATCCTATTTGGACTTAAACTGGTATAATTTCAATGTAGTTTAAACTAGGAGAGAAGGTGACGTGCTCTAAATTTAAAAGCTTGCATAGTTCTACAATTAATTATCTGAAACAGAGGTGAGCTAGAATCCACCCTCTGCTGCTGTCCAGGCATTCCTCTCTGTGTGGACTGTCCTTGCTGCCATTTAACACTGTCCTTTTCTGGAGGGGCAATAGTGTATTTTGCCTGATAATGTCATTGTTTTGGGGATAAAGGAGAATGGGTCCATCACTTCTCATCTCCAGCAATATTACAGCTACAACTACGTAGACATGTGCATGTTTGTGGCTGTACCATTATAAATTTAAGATATGCGCTGTTGAAAGGGAATTCCTCAAAAGCCCATGGGTGTATAAATGCTAACCTGTGCAGAAAAGGATTAAAAATAAGCACTACATCGCTTCAGCTTAGGTGCTGTGGATAACAAAATGTATTTATCTGTGGAGGTGACTTCCAGTTTTCCTGTCCAAATACCTTTTGTACAAGTTAGAAGGACAAGTCTGTGTCTCTTCAGCTACAAAAGCAGCTCAGGATAAGTTTGAGACCCAGCAGTTCCTTGAGTCTCTCTTTGAATTCCAGTCCCAAATACATCTCCCTGAGAACAAAGCATAACAACTCCTATCCTGTATGTTGAACTTGCACAGTGTAAGTGACAAAAAAATTACAAAACCCTTGGTATTACCTGCTGTCCTGTAGTGAGGAGGTGTCAGTGGCTAATGAAAGCTCTCCTTGCTGCTGTCCTCAGGTACCAACAGTTGCTTGTAATAAAACACAATGACAGAATACCCTGGCCAACACAGATACCAAAAACAATCGTTTTTATTTTGAGCTCCAAGTGATTAGTCATCAATGCAGTGAAATGTCAGTAAGTAAGAAATGAACTATAGTTTTTATTAAATTTTATTTATTTATAGTAATCCTTCTTGACTTCTGTATTTTTGTTTTTCTTTGATTTAAAGTAACCACATAGCAGTGTTGTCACACTAATGAAGTAATATGGTATCATCACCAGAGCCAGTATAGCAGTCTGAGTCAACAGAACTTCAGAACTTGAAGACTTTAAATTAATCTCAGCTGTTATTGAGCCAGACTTCTTAAAAATCATAATATGATTTAGGTGGGCGGGGACCTTAAAGATCATCCAGTTCTAACCACTCTGCCATAGGCAGAGCTGCCACCCACTATTGGCTTCACCACTCAGATTGGTATCCTTGCTGAGGATACACTCAATCCCACTGTCTAAGTCATTGCTGAAGATGTTGAAAAGTACCAGTCCCGAGACAGACCCCTGCAGGACACTGCTTGTTACCAGCCTCCACCTGGACATAGTCATTGATGACAACCCTCTGGCTACAGTCAACCTATTATTATTTATTCACCTAATTGTCCAGTTTTCAAATGCATCTCTCTCCAGATTAAGAGAAGGTGTGATGCAGAACCATATCAAAGGCCTTGCACAAGTCCAGGTACGTGACATCAGTTGTCCTTCCTTTGCCCACTGATGTCATCACTCCATCACAGAAGGCCACCAGATTTGTCAAGCATGACCTGCCCTTGGTAAAGCCATGCTGCCTGTCTTGGATCACCTTCTCATCTTATGTGTGCCTTAACATCTCTTCCTGGATAATCTGCTCCATTATCTTTCCAGACACACATATGGAACTTAATGTCCTGTACTTCCCCAGGTCTTCCTTTCTTCCTTTCTTGAATATGGGAGTGATGTTTCTCTTTTTTCAATTATAAGGGAATTTTCCTGACAGCCATAATGTTTAAATACAATGGAGGAGGAAAAACAGCATCAAGATCTATTCCTCTTTTATTCTTTGTGTAAAATTGGAGGTCAGGAGATTTGCTGAACAGATTCTCTCAGAGAGCATCCCCTTTTCATGATCATAAATACACCAACTTACTGGGTGCTTGATGGAGAGAGCTGACCCCTTCTAGGAGGTGATTAAATCCACTGCAATCTGAGTTACCCTCTGTAGGTGACACCTGAAAGTGCTGAAGATTATTAGCTTCCTATATTGTTAAGTTTTGATTAACTGTCTTTGTTTCGGGCACCTATGTGCTAGCACAATGCTTACTGCTAGAGTCTTGTTCTTGTTTATATAGTCTAAGTTCTTCTACAATGCAAACAATGAATTTGCACTGTATAACTCTTAGGAGAAACTCTGTTCTGTGTGCTAATCTACTGTACTGTTTGACTTCAAAATCAGCCACCTGGCATTTGGGCTAAGTCTGCTGACAAGCTACCCATTGTGCTAGCAGCTCTGGTTGTGCAAATACCTGTGATTCTGAGGAAGTGTTGGGAAATTCATTTTTATATTGGCAAATAAGCACCCTTGAAGTGGAGGTTACTTTTAGCCAAACTGGTCTTGCCAGATTTTGCTATGGCTTTCTGCCATGTGTTTGATTTAACCTGGCAATGTAAGGACCCATATCTCCTTTCCAAATGCCTGAGCTATGCAAAAAGCTGGTTTTACTTTAGACTTAAATCAGTTTGCAGAGCTCTGTAGTAGTATCCACACATCAGAAATGATGTAACCCAATGGACATGATGTGAAATTAAGGTGAAATACGTGTACTAATAAAACCAAGTATCTATGTAATGAATGGGAAAAACACAATAGATGGTTCTATGTATGGACATAGAATGTGGTCATGCATCAGAAGGTTTTCAGACTCTTTAAATACAGTGTAATTTAATAAAAGGGGAAATTCTCCAATATTCAAAATGTAATAAAGTGAAGAATGTGATTCTGTAATCATGTTGGAATTTAGCATCAATAACTGCAAAATAAGGAGTGCATTGATGAAATGACATTAGAGATTAGGAGAGATATGCATACTGATTTATGAATGACCGAACTAATATATTCTTCAGTTGTAGCAACACCAGTATGCTGACAAAATGGATTTCTATTAGTACACTCTGTTAAAAGGAAGATTGTATTTCTTATTGAATGAAGTTGTGGTTAAAAGGAAGGGAAATGTCCAAAGGAGCTTGAGCAGCCTGCTAGCCCCATCTGCAAAACTGCTCAGTGCTCAGAAATGGTTCCAAGCATGCAGTTCTTCACACATGCTTTATCCTCTAACACTGTGAAAGATGGAACAGTTTGGTATGATAATTTTACTGGAGTTGGAGCCACAGTGAAGTCAGAAACGTTCATGTTTGGAATGCAGAAGTTTGAGGTCACTGGGAAAGCCTTATCCTGTGAGGAGCAAGGAGAGGTGCACGTGTCTAATAGTAGTTGGCAAATGGATATGGAGAATGTAAACAAGAACTTAAGTGAGATGCAGATTGAACAAGGGAAGTTCATACACTTCCATTTATCTGTAACAAATGACGCTGAATTTCAGATAGTGCCTTGTTATGGATGATGATAAAATCTCTGAAACAATTATCTGTCTCACTGCTGTCCACTGAGGATCTGTATACTCTGCTCATCACTTTGAGTAGTGAATGCCTGTGCTGTTCGTTCTATGAGTAACAAAATAACATGTAGGGAGGATAAAGGCTCTTGAGTCTAAAGTAGTTTGCGAAGTCACTTCAATTTGGCAGTATTAACCAGCATTTAACATACAAATGTTGTTGTGATCTTTTCCTCTTAACAATAATAAAAAATACAAGCAATAATCTTTGTAATAGACAATATAATCATAGTAATGTAGTCAGGATCCAGGTTGAGAGTTTCAAGTATCAGAAGTCTTTGGGGGGACTTGTATTACTTGAAGTGGGATCTTTGCCAGAACCTGTAAACAATCTTCAAAGAAAAGACAAGATAAATGGACTCTCAGTATAGAGTTGTGTCAGACTTCTAATTTTCAGGAATGTTTTTTTCTCCAAACTAGCAGAGGGTTGATTTAATTTGTTAATCAGTTGAAAAAGGAAGAAGGGGGAAGGGTAAAGCAGTTGACATTTTAAGCTATAGAAGCCTGCATGGAAAACAGATTTATCTTGGCAATCAAGATAACTTAACAACCATAAACACAATGTCAGAGGGAAAAATTACATTTTGCTGCAGCACAGTTCATATACAGATGACTGATTTCTCTTTCAAGTTCAAGCACAAACAAGCACAAAAGGACTGTTTATATGTATTCAGCATCTGACCTAGCTCTTGAAAAGCTGAGGAAGGATGGCTAAAGGGCTCTCAAAATGCTTCTTGGCAAGGAGTACAGGATAACAATCAGTGTAAGTGTAAATAGTTCAGAATGTTGATAAGTGAAGTTGTTGCTTCAGATAAATTGCAATGCTTGCCTGCTTACACAGATGTAATCAGAAAATTTTTGTTATAGGACATTATAAATCAGTTGAGAGGTTGCTTTGTGTATGTGTTGCTTTCTTTGTGCTTGGGATGTGCTGGAAGTACCCATGTATCTATAAGATCAGTGTGTGAGTGTGCATAAATAAGGAATGTTCTGCAGTGTGGGTTTGGTTTCTTTAATGCATCTTATCTTTGTACAGATAAGTCCCTTGTAGGCAGAGTGGACATAATACTGATGTAAATACAAGTTCCAGAGTTTGACTTATTAGATAGCTTTTTATGAAGATGGCTTTTTCTGAATGTAGTGACCATAAGGCAGAAAGCATCTCCTACCACTGCTATTAATTAGTATAGATGAGACCAGCGGGACTCTTTCAGCATACTCAGTTTCAGTGGTGTAGTGTTCAGCTTTGACAGCTTAGTTTGCACTTGGAATACCTACTGTTTCCAGGTGGGTTATATCCTGTCTGCATCCACCTACAGCTCTTTCCCTACAGCTCTTTCACTTGAGATTGTGCAAGATCTGTGTTCAATTTAATGCAGTGTATACTAAGAGAAGGTAACAATGTGAAAAGAAATGTATGAGATCCTGACACAGCTATCTTCCCCAAGGCTTTACACTTCTTGAGGTGTTATACTAGCCAGGTTATTTCCCTTGCTTTGACTTTCCTTTGAGGCTTCTTTTAGTGGTATAATTCATGAACTGACTTAATGTGCTTCTCTTGTGGTTTAACCTGTCAGGTATCTAAGCACTGGGGGGATAAGAGGGGTTAGAATGAAAGTAAAACTCACTGGTTGGAATGAAAGGTATTTACTAAGACAGAAAAAGAAGAGATAGTGGTAATTATAATAATATATTTATATATTTATGAAACAAGTGATGGAGAAGCAATTGCTCATTACCCACTGACCAATGTCTGAGCAACGGCTGCCCCACAAGCTGCCTCCCCTCAGTTTTGTAGGGGTCCCCTCCCAACTCCTTGCTGCACCCCAGCTCCTTCACTGGCAGGACAGTATGAGAAGCTGAGAAACTGAAATGTCTTTGGTTCTGTGCAGCACTGCTCACCAATAATTATAATGTTGGTGCATTTTCAACACTGTTTTTCTCCTAAAGCTGGAAGAATAGCATCATAGCAGACACTAGGAAAGAAAAATCAACTCCATCCTAGATGAAACTACTTGGTTTTCATATGAGTAGAAAAGAGATCCTTGATCTGTCCTGCTGCTTCTCACAAGCTTTGGTTTACAAGGCAGTGGTTCCTTGAATGTTAAGACAGCACAAGGAAATGGTGGCTCTGTAAATCCCACTTGTCTCTCCCGCAGAAGGATTTAACTGATAGATTCTTCTACTCTAAAAACAGTATTGGCTACTTAATACAACACATTGACATAATATTGGGAAAACTGAGTCCTTCTGCTTTTAATGTTATGCTTTTTAAATAGCATCCTTCAATGACTGTAGTGTTGCTGCTTACTGCATGCTTCATTTCTATTACAGAGCTAAGAAGGAGGGTGACTGACTAAAGCTAATAAATGTAGTGCGGTCTGGAAACTCCATCTTAAGTGGGATGAACAGACATACCCCAAGTGGGGAATTTGTAGCCTAAGGTTCTGTAAATCTTTTCTTTCCAAAAAATGAGGGACTTTATTCCAAGGGGATTGTTTATTTAACTTTTTTGTATGTGTTTAATATTATGTTAATGTGGTTAAGACCCTACTTGGTTAACACCAAGACTTTCAAAACAAGCTTGTGATTTTTTTTGGTGCCTTGAACAAATTGTGTGGCTTAGTGTGTTTCTGCCCCTCAGCTTTTTTTTTTTTTTTTTTAAGCACAAGTAATCTTAAAGCACCTAACTAAAGACTTCTTAAAAAATGTAGTTTTCCAGAAAGTTTTATTCTCTGCAGGTTGTCATTCAGGCTCAGTACTGAAAAATGCACATTTCTTTTTCCTGCTGAAAACTGGAGCATATGTGGCAAGAGTACATTGGTGTCCTTTTAGGAAATACCACTTTAGCTGGAAAATGCAATGGTTGCCTTCTGAAGAAAGGTCTAAAATAGGATGTATTTTGAGATCTCTGGTGTCAGTCTTAAGGTAATTTTGTTTTCAGTGTAATATGTAATAGAGCTTGAAACATACGCTACTTTTCTTTGGGCTTTTTTCTTTGGAGTAGCTGCCTGCTTACGTTCTGATATTTTCCTTTAAAAATATATACCCTTTAGTTTTTATTTGCTAGATAAGAACCTTCTCTCCTGAAGAACTTAATGCTGATATTGCCCTAAATTGGTTTGACTGTCTACTATCATAACTATTAATGATTCATTAACAGAGAAGGAAGATTAAACATCACCTCAAAAATTGGTAAAGATTGCCACAGCTTATCAGGACTCTAAAGTAAACTGCAAAATCAAACAAACAAACAAAAAACCATCTTGGGCATCACTTGAAGAAAATTAAATTCTTATTTCAGTGATCTAATATGGGGGGGAAAAAATCTCAGGTATGTAGCATGTGGAATGATACACAGGGATTAGAAATATTAAGAACATGTTGATCTGTTTTATCTGTTCTTTCTGCCAGTGTAGTATTTCTTCATTTATGAATTGGCCTATGCATTGCTAAATGAGTCAGTTGCAGTGAATAAGTAAAGGAAAGCACTTTGATAAGGAAAAAAAAGACCTGTGAACAATACAAACTAAGAGAATGTTAAAGCAAGTGTGAGTGTAATGAACATGAAGCGTAGTTTTACTGATGAGACACAATGCCAAGGACCTGATTGCCTATGCTTGTTAACAATCCAATGGCACTTCTTGTAGAAAAAGGCATAGGATCTCCAGTGTCCTGGCTGAAATCCAAATCTGGATTCATTCTCCTTCAAATCTCCCTGAAGGATCAATTGGATGCGGTATTCTCTTCTATATATCCTCTCTTACAACAGTATATGCTGGGGGTACTGCTTTCCAAACCAGGAGCAGAGTTTGGGGTTTTCTATAAGGATATTTATTATATGAATGTTAAAAGTTATTGTTATTAAAAAAGTTTTTTCAGAGAAGATTGAGGCCAGTATAGATCTTTCCAGTCTAGATTTTCCTTGCTGCTGTGCAGTTGCTTCAAAGTTTGTTCCAAATTTTCTTAATTTACTGATGCAATTTTATTTGCTCTGAATCCACCCTTTTCTTACTCCTTCCCTTTCCTTGCTGGTAGGCTTATGGGCTTGCTTTGACCACCTCTAAACTCATGCTAAAATATCCAATTTGTGTGGCAATGTCCTTTCCTCTGTTCTCACCTTGCAGTTATTAATTATTGATGGGAACTCTCTTTTAAACCTGGAGACAAATGGATGCAAGTTTTGGGTCTCTCAGTGTCCATGTTAACCTTGATGTTCAAGTCATTTACTTTTCCATTGATTATCAGCGAATACTACTGTGGGTGCAAGAGGAGGATAAATATTTCAAGGAATAGATGAAATGGTTTGGAAAGAAAAAGATAGGGAGCTGAGAATAGGACCAAGCAGCTGTACAGAAATACTGTCAGTGTCTTTTTGATGTAAATATATTGGAATTGCCTGTGTTACTGAGGGCAACCTAGAGAAACTGCAAGATTGCTGTACATAGGCTTTGGCTCACCATACACTTCAGCTCTCATGTTAAGCGTATCAAGACTAAACTTGACATTTGCTTGGGTTGAGGATGTCTCTATTACCTTTGGTAAAAGGGAATCTTAAATGCCATGTTTTCTGCCAAAGCAGTGAAGCTTCTACTTCACTTGCACTAATACTTGCACCAAGCATTAAATCAGCCTTCCTGAACTGAATAACCACAAAGTAAACACAAGTTAACATCTTCAGGAATCATTATAATATAAAGGCTTCTCTTTATAGACTACTTAAAAAAAGAAAATTAAATTAAGACTTGATGCTATAGGCATTATTCTTCTCTTCTTGGGAGAGGGGGAACAAACTACTAGCTTGTTCTTTGAGCTCATTCAAACAGATGTGAGCTTGCCTTAACATTGGTATGGTTCCAACTTTTTAGAAATGTTCAATTTCAAATGCCAGCATCTCAGATAACAAGCATTAATTAATTCTGAGACACTATTGCAGTGTTCTTCCTAAACTGAGCTTACTACTTGATAATGCAATTGTTTTCTTGATTAAAAACTTCAATATAGATGTCATTTCTGGATCAAATTGAGAATTAGATTGTCTGATTTCTGAATATTCAGAGAATTCATAACTTCCATTAAGATGTGAGAAATCTAAAGTATTCCATTCTTTTAAAAGTGAACTGTCACATCACAAGCTAACAATGACCTAAGACTTCATAAGAATTTTTGCTCGTTAATTCCTTAGGAGAAAATGCTTTTTTTCAGGAATACTTAAAGCTACCAGCTTTCTGTAACCTGATTCTTCAAGAAATTTACCTTGCAAAATGCTTTTGAGAAGAGAACTGTACAATTTTCACCTATACAGTGTGGAACATGGTCTTTGGCATGGGGCATCTGTGAGTCTTGGCAGCACAACTGAATGCAAAGTGTGACCTTTTAAAATGTGCTCCTTTATATGTATATCTGTATGCAATATATATTCTCTTGTACAAATATATTTATTTCATCAGGTCTGTTAGGCTGGGGAGATCAGTGGGAAATCATGTACAGCCATATGTAGAGCTCTGTGAACCTGAGATATCCCAAGATTTCTCGCTTTGGACGAGTTCAGTGACTTATGAGGTACTCACCCAAGCTTTCTTCATAAGACTGGTAGATATGGTATCAAGGCCTATGTGAAAATCAAGCACTGCCAAGCTGCTAAATGGAGCCAGGTGGAGTCCTCTAGGACATCTCACATTGCACTAGAATCCCATATTTAGGGAATGGATTGATTCTTTGCTATCACTCATGTCAGAGGCAAGGTTTTTTATTAACTTTCTTAGGACCTCACTTTTACATTAAAATGAGTATTAAGTAGTTCCAAATTATTCTTATTATTTTTCCTTGCCACAGTGACATCTGAAAACTCAGTACCTTGGAATTATTCCTGGGTTCTGTTGACCAGAGTTGAATTATAAGTGGTATAAGAAATCTCCTGAGTCTTCTGGTATTTTTGCTTATTTTTCTTTTTTTTAAAGGTAAAAAAAAAAAAAAACTAACTTCAACTTTTTTATTAAAAAAAAAAAAGTAAAAATGAAGAGTGAAAATGAAACAACTCTCCTGTGGCTGTTGTTTCTAAAGGATGGAAGAACGTAGTACTGGACTTTGTGAATTGCTATACCCAGTAAGCAGCAAACACAATTAAAGTCAGAGTATAGTGCATCACAACATGTAGTAAATTCATTTATCTTGACAAGTTTTGTTTAGTTTAAATAATTCATAGTATACTTTTATTAAAATCTGAAAGGAAAAGTAGTGGATTCTTGGTAGCATGGTATCTTACTGTAAAGACTCTTACATTATTAAAACTATAAATGTAATCACTTGAAACTTTTTGGCCAAAAAAACCCCAACCAACCACCAATAAACAACTGTTAGAAGTGACTTTTTATAGAGAATGATGGGGAAAGCTGGGATAGCAGGATGTGCGTTAAAGCAGCATTGCTAGTTATCTGTTCACCATACCTTTTCTTCATAGATCTCAGTATAATTTGCAAGGCAGGTGCTCAAACCAGGGAATAGAAAAATGTGAAAAGGTAAAAGAACTTGCACACAGCTACCCAGAAAACAATGGCACAGCTAGAAACAAGGGTTTCAAATTCTGATCAAAAGCAAAGTCTTTTTTTGCCTTGAATTTCAGTACAGCAGTTTCATCAGTATGTTACATTTTTCCCATTATGATCTGTTCATAGCGTTGTTCCTAGTTACTGTTTTGGATGCTGTTCTTCATGTCTGTGATGAATGTCTTAATCCTGCTTTTCAATCTAGTTTTAATTTGTAGTTCTGCTCAAGAAATAGGTATTTTCTGTGAGAGGTGATTCAAACTCTTGCTTTATGAGAATGTTACCCCCTCTTCTATACACTCTCCTGAGCATAATGACATGAACAGAAGAACATAACAGCAGGCATGATAAAAAGCAGCTGAGGAAGATGATCCCTAAAAAAGATATGTTTATGTGAAAATAACAAGAAGGAGTTGATATAATCTAAATGGAAAAAAATGTTATAGCAACGAAATGAAATCTGAGGAGTAATTTTGACAGCAGTCCTTGAGCTTAGATTTTCTGAAAAGGCATTTTTTCTTCTTAGAAATTCTCTCATTTTATCAGTAATGTCTCTATTAATTCTTAAATAACCAAGTGAAAATTACCCCTGACTGCAGCCTGTCTCACTTGCTGAGAAATGATATACCCTGCACATCAGCTGCAGCTCTGCTGAGGCTAGTTTTTGCTAGTTGAAGATCTAGCTCTGTTTCTTTAAGGCTAGCATGTACACAGCATCATGTGCTGAATTTGCCCTTAATGATGCTCAGGAGAAGAGTCATATAAGACAGCATGGACATGGTCTGTCACAAAATGTTTTGGATAATAGAGGATAGATAAATGAGGTTGTAGAGTGTACTGAGAAAGTAGTGTTCAGTGACTGGAATTCCTGCTTCTAATAGTGTGCAATAGAATAAAACTCCATGTGTTTGTATTCTTCCCCAGTTCAGGACTTTAGGCTGAAGCATTTTTAAACTTTGTGCTTATGTGCAAAAATGTTGATTTATGCAAGCTGCGTGTCATGACAGTGCCATCAGACCACTTTTATTCTAGCTGGCAGTTGAATTCTCTCTGAAGTATACACCTGACACAGCACTAACAGACAGTAAGGGGAATGATGGAAAAAGTATTGTTTTCCTCTCTTTATAGAATATAATTCTGTACTTTCTTCTTTCTCCTTTTCCCTCATCTCTTTCTATTTTTCACCTTCAAAATGTCTTTGCCCTTTCTGTGTTTTCTCTCATTATATCCCAGCTCCCTTTCTTTGTGTTCTTTCCATGTAGTGTAGAGGTGTTGATCTTTAGACTCATTCAAAACCATTACAGGAATTTGTCAGTGCAACAGGTGGCCATTTGCAGAGAAGGACTTTCATAAAGTGGATTCTAGCCTTTTTAATAGTCTGCTCATTTTCACAAACGAATTATGTATTGTTAAAATAATGATGCACACATAAAGCATTACCTAAAAGGTCTCCACGTTGTGAAACAATGCAGACAACATTTAGTAATATGTGTGAGTTGTGCTATAGCTGTCCACATAGCTCAAGTGTTTTACCTTAATATAGAACATTCATAGGACTGGTCTATATATGTGAGAGATTTTTTCTTTCCCTCAGGTTTTTCCTCTGGGATGTTGATATCCACTGGACCCCTGACAATCAGCTGATAGCAATATGAGCCAAAACCTCCCTAAGAAACACATCTGGATAAACTGGCAAGCAAATCCTACAAAATTCGAGTAAGTAGAAAAAACTTTGGCTTTTGCTTTATATTAAAAAGATATAATGAAAATAACCTCAATCCCTTGTTTGTCCTTAAGTGCTTTTTTTCCATGCATGCTGTTGTTATCTAAATGTTACTCCAAGAATAAATAAAACAGAATCATCTTTTTATCTTTCAAGTGTTTCGCTACTAACACAGACTTCAGGGGAGATGAGCTGAATTTACTGTTCAGCACTGTAGCAGCTGATGGGTTGATCAGTTCCTTTTTGAATTTGTCTTCATGACATCTCCACTTTGGAAACTCTTGTTTGACTTCTGTGATGCTGGGTAATCAGTGACTAGCAATCACAATCTCATCAAGTTGCTTATGTGTTTCTTTGGATGTTTGGATACTGAGCGCTTCCTGCCAGGCCTCTTTTTAATTCTCCATTTATTTTCTTATGATCTGAGCATTTCTAAAACTCTATATACAAAACTCTATATACCTTGCTTATACTTTTGAATGAGTTATAGCCACTCCTTGAGACATGTTTACTGTTTTAAAGCTCAGCAAGTCCAGGTGGCCTGTGAAATGCCAATATGGTTTGCAACACACAGAGTAGATAATGTTACCCTGAAAGATGCACCATCATTCTTAAATTTGCCAGCAATATGTTATTCTCTCTTTTTATCTGTGCAGAGAAGCAAGAGAATGAAGAGGTTGAAAGTGTTTTTGCACAATTACCATGCATCAAAAGATAAATTTCCCCTTGCCCTGAGATAATCCCATTATTCACTGTGGACAGTACAGTTAAAAATATATCTGTATCCCTTCCTTGGTTGGACTGAAAACTATCTAAATCCATTTTGTATCTGTCAGAAAGCTGCATTTGACCTTAGGAACTTCACAAACTCAAAAATTGCTAAGTCAGTGAACAATTTAAGTCAATTTTTTATCAGAGTTGTAACAAGGTTTTCCACTGGAAAGTCATTATTCCTTGATCCAGGTAATTAGAACTGAATTGCAACTGATTTAGTCATTTCAGTTTGTAATCCCATACAGGAAAGATCTGGATGAAGTAGCAGATTGTGTTGGATAGTCTATTCCCAATCTCACTGAACTGTTAGTTGAACTACTGGAGTTCATTTTTCCAGATAGAGTGCTCTTACTAAACTGAGTTCACTTGCAAGTTAGCTTTTTAATCTGTAAAATATCGCATATTTATTTATGGGATCTTTTTATTTTTTTGTTAATTGAGTTGCAAAAGTGTATCACCAGTGCATAGGGAATTTAATTTTTTATGTGCCATTTGTTCTCATCTGCAAACAGGAGCACCTAGCAACTCCATCAACATTAAAACTACCAAGACCTTTGGGTGTTTCAAAACATTATTAGAAAAGCTGGTTAAGTGTAAAGCTAAATGGAAGAAGCAAGCACTTCACTAGACCTTATAGAATAAATAGATTTTCCTACTGTAATGTGTTCTGGTAACAACTTCTGGACAAATAATTTCTTCAGATATTTGCGCAGCTATGTGTTTTTTCTGGTTGTGGATCACATTATACATAAGCTGATAAAGTTGGTGGAGTTAGCAAGAATTTCTTCAGAAACTCCTCTGGCTTTTGCTCAGCTCACTTATGAACATTTCTTCCATTTATACTTTTCTAATTCTGATTAACTTCTTCAGATGTTTTTCAGCAACAATTTCTTAGAAATTAAATAATGCACTTTCAGAAAATGTTAAAAGATTATGAAGCGCCAATCTCTGACAAGGAGGTTATAAATTAGTTTTCAGATCTTTTGCTTCTATAGAAAATTAGATGTGTACTGTAGCACAGGTTGGGCTTCCAGAAATAATGTGTCCAATGCACTTATGGGTACCTGTCCGAAGTATTCATTATTTTTGCAAAAGCGACTCTTGACCTCTTGATAAGTGTATATTAGAAAAATTAATCTGAAACTTAATCCATTGGAATTTAATGTGGATTCCTTAGAAAATATCAATTTCCTCTCTGAACCCTCATTCAGAATTAAAATGCCTTTATTTTAGGCTTAAGCATGGAATCAAACTAACCTATATCTAGTTTGGTTTTTGTTAATTTTAAGGGAGAGTATCTATGTAGTAAAAAGTTAGCTTTCTTCTTTCAAAAAGCATCTGAATTTTGCTGTGATGTAAACAGAAGATAAACTTGACAGCCTTCTTTGCAGATAAGATGAGAAAGGTGATGCTATGAAAGAATTATGGCAACATCTGCTACTGCAGAAAGTAAGAGAGTGAGCTGAGAACCAACCGTTGCTTGAGCTATTGTTTCCCATAGTAAATGACATCAGTGTGTAGATACATTGAGAGCTGTTTAGGAGATGGAAAATGATCTACTTCATAACATATGGAAAACTGGTGTAATTGCATTGGTATGTGTTATTCATATATGCTATCCTTGATCAATATACTTTCCTTACAGTAAATAATTATTTCTTTGATTACCAGAGAGACTAGGATTCACTTCTAATGGTTATTACCTTGCCTGTGTTATGTAGTACTCATTCACATGTGAGATTCAGAAATCGTATCCTTGATGTTATATCAGCATGTGTCTTGCAACTCAGTATTTCTTAGAACAGCTGGAATATATACTAGTTAAACTAAATTCCGGGCAAGCATTTTTTTCATGAAGTCAAGTATGTTTAGATACATAGCCTATTTGTAGTTAAATTGAGATAGAAACTTGAAATAGATATTTTTAGCAAGCTATGATTATACACAGATTGTCTGATCTGAAGAGAGCTGGCCATACAATTGCAAATTGTGAACTATTTGTCTTGATAATTCAGAAAAAATTAAGCTACTAGAAAATCCACTTTAGACATTAGTTTTGCTAGATGTTTTTGAAAGTGGACTTTTTTCACTCTCAGTAGCTTTCTCATTAGGTTTAGTCAACAGAGAAAAAGAGAAAAATATTCCATGAAGGGTGAGCTGTGTTAGCTAGGCCAATAACCTCTCTTCAACAGATCTATTTAGGTTTAAAAAAAACAAACACAGAACACCAACAAAAAAAAACCCAGACAAGTGAAGTCTGACAAATTCTCCTCTTAGCTCAGTTAGCTTCCATCTTTCCATGGTTTTGGGAACTCTGGAGCTGCTGTATTTGGAATTGTGCTCTCTCTGCGCCTTAAGAGAAGCAACAGATTTGTGTTTTCCACAGAATGAGTATAAAGCATCTATTTATAGTTTTAGGAGAATAACGGCAAACTTTAAAGCAACTTCCATGAAACTTTAGGGCTGTAGGAGTTTATTTGCATTCCTAGTTATCAGATTTCAGGAACTCTACTATGAAAGCAAAGTCTTGCAGCAGTCTGAAGATTTCCATCTTTTTTTGGTTACTTTTACATAGACACGTGCAGAATGTACATGGATGTATTAGAATGAGTGAAGCAGGTTACTTTTGAATCCTGTGCTGATGTTTGTACTGCCAGTTTTATTTACTGGAGTCACGTCAAGATGGTGCCCAATTGTAGCATGCTCCTGATTATGGACAATTTGATGCAGTAGAGTAAGCCTCTGAACTTTTACTGTTTTACTTTGAAAGACCAGACCTCAAAACACACATCCAGGCATCAACTGCAAGTTTTCTCCATAATGTTTTGTTCCTGTAATAAATCGCTTCAAATTACTTCGAATGTATTTCGTTTAGAACTTTCAGACAAAAATCACCATCACCTATTTGAGCTCAGGCCCAAATATAGTTCTGCACTCTGCACAATAGCCAGAATGTCAAGAAGCTTTATTTGACATATCTTCAAGATAAAGCACATTGTAGTGAGGCCCATGCTGAGAATACATTGAGTAGGATTCAGCTTTGAGTCTTTTGGGATTTGACAAAGTAGCGCTTATAATATTTGTCTCTGTCTGTATTTGAGGTTTTTATAACAAAATGGCTAGACAGATTTGATCTTGACATGAATGGATTATGACACTTCAACCAATGTAATGCTCAGTTTGGTTAATTAGTCAAAGCAGCTTAACAATGAATAGTGTCTGAATATAAACTGGAACTGACTGCATAGCCAAAGGTACTGAGCTGAAGAAAGCACTGTACTTAAAAGGCTCAGAGCAAGCTTTCATTTATTATTGCATGCAGTGTTAATATTATCTCAATTCCACGAATTAGGATATGCATACAATTTCCATTAGCTTTAATTCGTCTTGGGAGCCCTGCCTACAATATTTAGACATACAAATATGTATTTGTGGAAGCTAACAAATGACAGGCTTTGGTTTAATAGTGCTGCTCTTAATGTTTTGTCATAAGTCTGCAGCTGAAAAGGATGAGTGGCTCAGCACTTGGGAGTATGGTAAATAGGGCCTATTGTTATTTGGTTGGTTAAATATTTTGATAAAAGAGTGGTGATTGCCAAGTTTGCCAATATACTTCTTGAGATGCAAAACCTGTCCCATGATGGTTTAAGGTGCAAAAAAGCAATGCTTAAAAGCAAAACATTGAGTCTGTACTTTAGGCTTTTATTGTGTTGTTGCATATTTATTGGAAACAGAACAGTGGCTTGGCAGGCAGAGAGACTAGTAGTAACATAATTGAGCCTGGAATTTTTGTGTTCATAAAACACAAGACATACATCGCCTGCCATTGTAGATCCAGTTGAGGGTTGGGTTTTTTCCTCCCTCCCTCTTTTGCAAAGAAATGTGAGCAGCGGTGTTTGAGTAGAACTGGAAATCATGTCAGTGGCTCATGGCTAGCACAGCAGGGTTGTCTTAAGGGAAGCATGTACTAATGTTTCTTTGCATGGAGCCAGATGGTGTTGATATGTACACCTTTGCCAAAGAACTGGAAAACTTGTAAAAGGAAGCGCAGTAAGGTTCAAGGGGAGAGAAGATCAAAGAAATAAATAATAATGAGTAAAAGGCCTGCTGGTTCCCTATAAGCAGGGTGGAAATAAGAGCAATTGTTATTTTAGTGGCATGAATTGCTCAGATAGGAAGTGCTTTGCTGCTGTGCAGCTTAACTCTTCATTGGCTGGTGCTTTCTCAGAAAACAATGCAAGGTAGACTTTGTTTTATCGTTTTGGGAGTGGTTGTGGACCAACTTGTAACAGTACTTGCAAACCATAAATTTGGGGTAGGACTGAACTTTGAAGGAAACATATACGTTTCTAGTCATTTTTAGATCCTCAGCTCAAGATTAGAGATGAGAATTAGTGTCACTGTGGGACTACTGCATATGATTTTATTGCAGGTACTAGTCACCGCATATTAATGAAAGCAAAAGAAGTAGGAATTCAAGTTAGAATATCCAGGAAAGACTGGAAAAATCATGTTTTGATTTTTAGGAATGGGTGTTCAATTTGAAATTAAAAAAAAAAACAAAACACTGTGAATTTTCATAACAGAATGCAGGATTTTTTTTCTGATACAGATATATGGGGAAGTGGAGGATATCTGTACATTCCTTAATTGGAAATGTTGCTGCAGCCTGTGCAGCCATGTAAGTTGATAGGCCCTGTTTCTTAGTTACTTCTCACACAGCTCTATTTTGCTTTAGCCATAATTGCCATACTGATTTGATATTACATCTAGAGACAATTTTGTGTTGAGGAAATGGTGGATTTTCCAGGAGGGTGGGATTTTCAGCCTGGTATTTATGCTCTAAAGACTACTCTCCTTTACTCTCTTTCTTATGGGGTAGATACACAGTAGGTAAAATTTCAGATGCTAAAGTCTGTCAATGCCTGTTTGATTGTGGTACCAGTGCATTCATAATTGCACTCCTTTGCTCAACTAGATCCAGTGTATCAAGAGCCTTCTTGTAATTATTTTAACCCAATTAAGTTCATCCAGAAAAGTCCTCTTAATTATGTAAATACAGCAAAAACTTGCTAAGTACAATCAAATTTATAAGGTGTGTTCTCAAGATGTGCCATGTTAATACTGGAACTGAGTGGGACTGCCTGACTCTAGTCTTTCATGGATCCCAGAGTTACCTTGATAAAACAGATGGAGTATTCAACAGACACAAATTCTTATGTATTTGTGACTGAATGGAATTCTCAGACAGGTGGTAATCCTCAAGCATGAGCAGCTTTTTGTAATCATTTATAGAGGGTTCTCCAATGTTTTATTCTTTGTAGAAAATGCCTGCAGAGTTTAACAGAGAATCATAACCAGTCTCTAAGATTTCTAAGTCATCTTAGGGAATTGTGGCTTCAAATTCAATAGTAAGAGCTTTGTTATCAACTTTAATGGGCCTGCATGCCTCCAATGGAAGTGTTCCTTAAATTTAACAATAATAAAATAAAATAAATCATTCTCAAATGAATTTCTCTATTTGGATGGTAATTTCTATAGATTCCTATTAAATTCTCAGCAGCGTTTCAGTGATGGAGCTTTATTTCATCTTTCAATAAAATTTAGACAGAAAAGATTTCAGATAGTGTTTCTAATGAATAATGCTGGCTTTCTCCTTGCTACATAAGTTGGAGGAGGATAGCAGAAAAGTGTGTAATTAGTTTGGGTACAGCATGGTACTCTTGCTGCCATACTTAGCTTCTGGCAGTTTAATCAGTGTCTTCTTTTGTGTTTCACTGAACTATGGAGAGAATCCAGTTCAGACAGAACTAGGTGAAGCATTTTTAGGATGACACTGGACTCTGCATTGTAGGAGTGTCCTAAGATCATCCCAGTAGGTCATTTTATGGAATCCTATTAGGCAGAAGGGGGGGATGCTGTAGTAAGAAAGCCAGTTCTCAACTTCTGCTTTAATAGGATTACTACTGAATCACTAGCCTATTTAATTAGCCTTATAAAAGTTATTTAGCAAGGTGTGGATTGGGACTTGGGGGAGGGATACCAGGAACACAGCATGTCTGGAAAAGTGTCTATAAAAATCCATCTATAAAAGTCTCTTACTATGTGGTCTAATTAAGGTTTGCATACAGCACATGCATTTCTTACAAAACAAACAGGTTGGTTTCTGTTTGCTGCTCTTTATTTTTATAACCTGATTACAAACTGAAGGAGTTTGTTAATTTAGCCTTAGTTCAGCTACACAACAGAAAACAGGGCTTGTCACTGGTTTAGATCAGCCCTACTCAAGGCACTATTTGGAAATAAACATAACTGAACAGAGTTGTATCAAGTGGCGGCTTTTTTGAATTGTTAATTTGTTTTTTCTTGTTAGTTGAAGGTTAGATTATAAACATGATATAATGTGAAAAATGATATGTTTTTGTCTGAAGGTAGCTAGTGTACAAAAATGGCTGAAACGGATAATGTTTCTAAAATACGGAGAACTGAAAAGTAGAGGCTATTTACTTACTTGATAGTAAAACTATCAATATTTTGAGTCATATCTGCATTTAAAAAAATTATGGTTGAATTCTACTGATAGTTCATTTGAGGGTGAGGGAATGGTGACACTATTTGTGCTGTACTGGTATATGTTTTCAGCATAGGTCTGCCATACTGTGTATGTTCAGATGTAAAGCAACACTGAATTAATACTGCCTCCCATTGCTAGCAAGAACAGTCTTTACATTATAACATGAAAATACTCAAACATAACACAGTTCATTCCTTTGTTTTAGATCTTGTCACTGCAGCGTCTTGTAATTGTGGCTGTAAAAAGCAAGAGTTTTTTTGAGGTTACTCCCTCCACCCCCATTATGAGAATGGTCAAGTGCTGGAGCAGGGCCTTGAAAACATACAGAACCCATCTGAAAAAGACCACAAGCAACTTGATCAAACTTTTGAGTTCAGTTCTTTTGAGTGAGATGCTGCTCTTCAGGGTGCCTTCCAGTTCAAATGCTATTAGGCCAGTGTACCAGGCATAAGATGATTTGTTTTGCTTAGCATGTCTGGTAAGAAAATGTATTTCAGGTGGTAACTGCAGTCAAACTCAAATAGCAGAGACAGTCTCGGAGCTTTTTTGACATTGTGGTGCTAGTTCAGTAGTCTTTAAGAGTCGTAAGCTGATCACACCATTCCGTCTTGGTTTCACAAATGAGTAACCAGCTGCTTGTATTGAAAGTAAACTGTCTGGTGTATGTCTAGTGTACAGAGTATAAATAGCATCTCAAATATCATGAAATGTCAATATTAATGCCTGATGGAATTGCAGAAATTCATTTCAAGTCTAGCAAGTCCGAATCTAATGTTTTGATTTTCTTATATTCTCCTGCACTGAGGAATATGCTATACCTCAGACCCTCTCTAGACTTGTGAAACCTTTGTTTTAGGTCCTCTATGTGCTTCACAGAGTCACATAATTGTATGGGTTGGAAGGGACTCCTAGAGATCAAGCAGTCCATCTGCACTTCTGCACTGTTCTTACCTGCTACAGAAGAGTCTAAAATAAACATCTCTGTGGCATATGGGGTGTCTTGCTGGCTTCTCAGAGTGAGCGAACAATGCTTTGTGCAGGTATCAGATAGTGCTTAAGTTTCATGGAATAGAGAAAAAACTGTTGTAACTAAATCTATCTGTAACAAGCTTCGGAAATAACTGGGATCAACAGGTGGTAGGTTACTGGGTGAGAACAAATTTATAGTAAAGGAAAAAAATAATCCTGGTGGGATTTAGTAGGATTAGTGAAAATGACAAGATAGAGTTGTGCTGGATATTTTTTTCCCTATGGTAAACATTGGCTCTGTTTAAAAAGAGGATCTATCTGGCTCCAAATCAAAAACATGAGCCTTCCTGACCAAAGTTGTAATTCAAAGGAGAAAAATCGAGGAAAATCATGTCTGTTCATTGACCTGTCTTTCCCACCCGTCCATCTTCCCACACAGTTTTTTTTGCAGCAGGCCTGCTTTTAAGAACAGAAAAACAGTTTTACACAGGTCAAGTATTTAAATCCAAATGAATGAAAATTTCCTTAGTCTTTTTCAGCAGTCACTATGCCCCTTTTTCCTTTGTGCTAGAGAAGTAGCTGAGAAGCTTAGTAAGAATGAATTCCATAGCCACCTAACGTCCTGAAAGACCAAGTGGGCTGTGAAAGGTAAGTTTAACTTACATTCCAGCTGTCATTGGTGTTGGCATTTGGAATTGCTGAAGAGGAATTTAATGGAGTCATGCTGTTTTATGTATCTGCAGTTCAGGGCTTTTTATATGTCTTATTTCTACTGTTTTAATAGCTACTTTTTATTTTACTGCTAACCAGTGACCAAAGCATTGGTTTCCTTTCATCTTTTCTTGCCAAAGCTGAAGACCGGCTCGCAGGAGATGAATGTACATACCTTCGAATAGCGAAGACTATTGAAGAGTGTGGTTTCTAGTAAAGATGCATAGACAGGACATGATGACAAAGTTAATACAGTTACAGACTCTCTGTGCAGTGACTCTATGTGACAAACAGCAGAACAGGATGAGCAGCTGTGTGTGGCACCAAGGTTGGTACTGGGGAAGAGGCAGCAGTGCTGGCTGTTGTTGCCAGGACAGTACTACTCAGTGGGATGCCCGACTTTCACAGCTGCCATGGGAGGTGTGCTGATCCTCTTTATTCTGTTTTAAAGCTATCTTAACTCTCTTGGCTGCCACAGAGCAACTCCTGCCTCTGAGAGAAGTGACTGGAGGACTGGGACCCCTCTGGCTCCAGCATTTTCAATCTTATTTTCCCTCGTTATTTTTCCAGCCTTCTGCTTAACCCTGCTTGCCAAAAGCACTCTTTGGTGACTAGCAAACTAATTGGCCGGAGGAGGTGTCATCAAAAATTCATCTCGAGTAATTAGACATCGAGCTATCATTATCCTTGAGGTTCACATCATTTTTGTTTTCATTATCTGTCTGGTTCCCTGTGGTAGATATTTCTGATAATTTCTTGACACTGAGGGGACTGTGAGTGTCAGCATTCTCTCAGACGTGCTTCTCTTATATGTCCTTGCTCAGTTAGCATGAGTGGGGGAAGGCGTATTAGTCATGCTGTGTATTCATGGCTTTGCTTGTTAAATAGGGCATCTCGTGTAAGGTACTGTGGTTTCACTGTGCTTTGCTTGATAGATAGCAAATTCAGTGCTATGTAGTTTGTGAGGGAGTATTTCTGTTTTTCAGATGTTTTCAGATAAACGTCATTTCAAACTGCTGTTGATGACTGAGAAATCACATTTGGATTTTATGTAATTCTAATTATATTGTAATTCTGATACCATGGCAGATTATTATTATTAGAATTAAGTCTTTGAAATTCTGCTCCTTTACGTGATCCAGCAGTCCTTTTTGTTATGAGTCCTTATGTGTGAAAAGAGTGCAGCCTAGACTTCTGATAGCAGAGACTTAGCACTGCTAAATTTTTAACTAGTGAAATTTGGGGAAAATAAATTCATTGTGAGAATTAATCTGCCTTTGCCTATGATTTGAAGAAAAGTCCTAGTGGTTGGTTGTTGGTTTGTTTTTTTTTTTTGCTTTTTTTAATCTGTTACTATCTGTAATCCTAAACATGGAAGGACAGTCAAAACAAGGAATTCCTACTTTTTGAAAATAGTAACATTTACAATTATCTTTATTCTTAATGAAAACCCGGAAATTATAAACCAATTCCCAAAATATGTTTCTAAACATTTTCTTGGATCAACTGAAATAGGTCCACTTATTTCTGACTAGGATTATTTTCTGTTTTGACTTATTTTCTAATAGGTTACATTTTCTTTCAATAAAACCCATTTTGAAAGGAAAACTGAAAATACTTTGATTCTGAATTAATTTTCTTTCAGCCATACAATATGGTCTTGCAGAAAATAGAGATGCTGAAACTGAATATTCTAATGGAATTATTTTTCATTTGTTTGTTTTTATTATGTATTGTACATATGGTGTCCCAGAAGTTTAATGTTGGACTGTGCTTACATACATAAAATTTTAAAATATTGCAAATTTTAAAAATTTATTCATATTTGCTAAACATCCGCACTCTCAGCTTTACATAAGACACAGAAAACTATATCACTTATCTTTGGAAACTTAGAATAAGCAGTCAAGGATAATTACTAGTCCTGATAATAGTGATTAAACTACTTCATGACTTTTCTCTCTGTCTGCTGACTGCTTTCTGCTTTCTGCTAGAAGAGTGATGCTGTTCATGACTTAGAGAAGCAGAAATTGCTTGCAGAGTACGGTAGATTTGGAGCTCTTGTCTGTTCTGTATTTTTACCTCTTATACATTTAAGATTATATTCAATACATGATGATATGCTAAGTCAGTGATGCTCAGGTTTAATCCTATACCTGTTTGAATAGCACAGTTTAAATTTACGAAGTCTGTTATAGCTAAAAACAAAGTATAGACTGAAGCACAATTAAACAAAAGAAGCCTTGTGACAGCTCTAGAATTCATAGTTAATTGTTTTTAATAAAATATGTTTTTGTTCCTTTGGTAGTCATCTTCAATTTAGCTATATGCTACCATTTCCATGAGCAGACAAATGGTAGGAAATACAGGTGGTACTGTTAAAAACAAACCTCGTTCAGTGCTAAACATCTCAAATTATCCCATCTTTAGCTAATCTATGTTGATATCAACACTGGGTTCTCTGCTGGATCCCCTGGTGCTTTAGATTTCAACAGAGATCTGCTGATGTGCACCAGCTGGAAACGTAGCTGAGGAAGCCAGTGGCTTTCCAGAGCCGTCAATTTTATTAAGTTTTCTTATTTTTCTGTTGTTTCTGGCTTTTACTTCTGAGTTTTGAAAAACAAAATCATGCTCTGTAGGGGCACTGAGACTTTCCAGAGGTTTTATTTGATGATTTTTAAGGATATCTCATTTATTTCCTTAAACATGTATATTTTCTTCTCTGTAATGTGCTGCTTGATCATATTTCCTACAGAGGACTAGTATGCTTTTCTGTGACACTTTATTTCTCTCTTTGGCTAGGGAAGCAGAGATGCTCCTTTTATTGAAGTCTAGCTGAAGTTTCTTTCTAGTGTATCAACAGATTGGCTAACAATTTAAAGGGTCAAGCTTGTCCATCAGAATATTTGTTTGAAAGCAAACTGAAATCAGCTAATGAAGTGAAAATATTTTAAAGATATTATAATATTATAAAGAATAAGAGTGAACCAGTGTGAAGGTTGTATATTTTCATTTTGAACCTAAGATAAAATTAATGAAAATGAACAAACATCCTTTTTCTTAAATGTATCCCCATTGTATCTCATTGATGAGATCTGCAGTCATCAGAATGAAGCAATGTTGATGAATTCATGAGCATGTAATGTTAAATAACGTAGTAGAAGGACATTGGGACCTTCATCTTTGATAAAGTATTTTTGAAATGAACATCTTATCAGATCAGAAAAGCTGGTAATATTAGCAGATCAACATAACTCAGTCATGTCAATCTGACATTTGATCATAAGCAATATACTTTAAGTAAGATAGAAAGTCAAAGTGAAGGACAACACAACTTTCTTAAACAGTGTTCCAGACCAAGAAAGATGATATTTCAAAATACTCGCTACTCCTATTTCAAGTACTAATCCTACTGTTAGATCCTCTAAAAGGAATTTTACACTTGCTTCAATCAATTTCCTAGAAACTAATATTTGCCTGTGTATCTATTAGCTCAGGAATGTACAGCATAGGAGAGAGGTCCTGATTTGTTCAGAACATCTATGTAAAGAATTCACTATCTTGGTGAACGTGCAATTTCCTTCTTTTGAAGGAATACTTGTCTGCAAATGTCTCATCATTTCAAGTCAAATTTTCTGATATTGACACATGGTGATTCATATATAAGCAGACATTTTCCTAGGTTGTCATTTCAGTATCATTTTCTTACATTAGAATCAGATTTCTTAACTTAGTACTACTGCATCGTGCCAGACAATTATCCTTGTGAGGGCAATATCTATTTGAAGTATACAGCTATCATTTTTTTCTATCTTTTCTTAAATCCTGTGGGACACAAGTTAATTCTAGGCCAACTACTTCTATATGGAATAGATTAAACACAAGTTAATATATTGGTTACAGTAGGCAGACTCAATTAATAGAGCCTAATCTGTGGCTAATGTATGCCTCTTGGATTTGGGTTGTGAGTATATGTGGTATATGGTATATGTGAGGCACATTTGTACTTGCCCACGGTATACACTGTAGTCCTACATTTATTAACATTTGTCATTTCATATTTCAAGAGGTTTCTACTGAAAAAGGTAGTATTTGTTCAGAAAACATGAACCCATAAGCTAGAGTACAGTTTATACGTTCTGCACTGATATTTACTTGAATTCATTTATTAGTGGATCTTGAATACAAAGAGTAGGAGTGATTTAAGAAAATATGAAGTATTGCTATAAATATATTCTGGTGAGACCAATTCACTAGCTAAGGTTTTTACTTCAATGACAATGATTTGATCAGCTTTTAGAACAATTTATACACACAGATCTCAAGAGATTTTGAATAGCACCCACATGGTATAACAGTTCTGGGGAATCAAGTCACCTGTAAGGTTTCTATTTGACAGGAAGTCTTTTTTTTCCTCATATATGCTTCAGACTGAAATGAACAAAGATAGAGTGATGTATCTTTTAAACTTTTCTAAAAATCTAATTGTGTATTCTTCTAGATGTGCTGTATTAATGTGCACCTGTAGACGATGTCTCTCAAAATGAGAATAATAAGGAACAAAAAATGTGTAAATTCTGGTGTTTCTGTACTCAACAACCTTCCCGATCACGATTTCAAAA
Organism: Cyrtonyx montezumae; assembly: GCF_038088225.1. Taxonomy (NCBI): domain Eukaryota; kingdom Metazoa; phylum Chordata; class Aves; order Galliformes; family Odontophoridae; genus Cyrtonyx; species Cyrtonyx montezumae. Next base: position 6,960,604 of record NW_027072056.1, on the reverse strand, counting down.
TCACTTAAATTATTTCCACATCTTTAAGCAGTAAACAGTTTTCAAACTGGGTATTTTCTTTCCTCATTTCTCAAATCCTATAGGGTCCATACGTAAGAGAGCTGCTCTAAAAGTAGTGCCTCCTGTTTTGTTATGCTGGCAAGATAGAAATTAATAAAAGGGAAAGTTGAAATTAGGATCATGTGCAAATAGTAAGTTAAGCTGTTTAGGGGAGTTATTTTTATTTATAATAGCATCTCTCATATTACAACTGGGCTATGATTGTTGTAAATTGATATTCAGAAATAGTGAATTCAAGGTAAATGTCAATGTTCTTAAACTGTTCATAATTGCTGTTTTTGTGGGGAATTAAAATATTATTTTTTTTATCTAGTAAAATGATAAATAGAAATACTATCCTTGAAGAAGGCTTCAGTCATTTCTATCTATCAATGGTTTCAGTTGTGTATTTTCTCTTAGCTTGCAATTCACTTTTTGGGTTTTTTTTAAGAGCAGTGTTGTTCCTAGGGAATATTAAACCTGCCTATTGCCAGGGACTCCTGCTAGTATAAACAGAATTCAGAGATGATAGCTGCTTCTTCACCATGTGCAGCCCAGAAATCCCATCCTCCAAATAAACTTGTATCTCCTTGACAACCCAGTGTAATAACAAAATGCAGAGACTGTCCTGGGAAGAGCTTTTGCAGGTCTTGACAGAAAATGAAGTTGCTCAGCATTGGTATGGAGCTGAGATCTCTGTTGCAGTTTCCAGTGTGTGTAGCTGTAAACTGTGCTGGTGTTTTGGATGTACTTATTCTATTGTTTGCAGTATAGCAGAGTTGTTTCTTTTGGATTACTATGAGTATTTAATTTGGCCCTGGACGTCTTAACATCCAAAGAAACAATGAGTTGAGTTACTATGAGGAGGAACATATGCTGCAGAGCAGGCAGCAAGAGAGGGATATCTTAGTGTAACCCTCTGGCCTAAGGGCATGGCAATGCTTTCAGTTGAAGTCATCAAATGTATATTGTGTGTTCAGCATTTTTTAGCTGATTATATTCTAATGGGATATATGAATACAAAATATTACTTGTCAGTTACAGCAGTAATTAATAATCAGACTGAGCTGTCTTCAAATAGCTAGTTCTAAGTAAACTGGGTTGATATGTCAACCTGAGAAATAAGCTAGATTTGAATGGGTAGAGATGCTTTCAAAAGGTCTATTGGAGTAGAAGCTGCACAAGATAGAGCTAGGTGGACACATTAATATTTGAACTGTCAGATTTACTATACAAATTTTGTCAGCTTCAATAAATGCACCAGACTCTAGCAGAGGAGATGAATGTGTGTTTTGAGATATTTTACTTAGCAAGAGATTATTTAACTTTTTAGTTATAAAATATAGGAGTCTATGGGTATTGTTGCAGAGAAGTTTCTAGCTAAACTCTTGTGCTCTTGCACAGAGGCAAAATTGCCACTGTCAAGTTGAATGTGGTAAATACTAAGGGGAATTTACATGTCTTTAACCAATGGTGAGATAGAGAAATACTGCTAGTACATCTACATATTACTTACTTCATATTACTAGTGAAATGAAGGATAAGTGTCCTAGATCAAAAGACTATAAATATATGGATTTTATGTTTGTTTTATGTCAGTGGCTGTTGCTGTGTCACACTGCAAATCCAAAATGCTACATTAACAAAAACTTCCTGCATTTAAACTTAAGGTCCCTGTCAAGTATTATATAGCACTTCTGCTTCGCATGTCAATGTGTAGATGTGTACAAAGTCTTAGATCTGTTGATGTTAATGTGTCTTGTGAATTTATAGTTGCTTTTCTCATTCATGCACTTGAAACCCACATACTCTTTCTAAACTAAAGAGATTAATTATTGCCGCCAAACATAATTATTAGCAGAGATGAATGGGGAAGGCATAGCTCATGTCTTTTTAGGAACTGGAATTTTTTATTTTTTTAATATTTGTGGTGAGTTCAGATCCCTGCTCAGTCAGAGAATTCCTAATAAACTAAACCAAAAGAATAGAAGGTACAGAAAGGAAAAAAAAGGGAGGGAAAAAGGAAAAATATTCTAGGCACCAAAAGTGGATCTTGACATCCACAAGTTAGTTTAACTCCCCATGTTCTCCATGTATGCTTCCAGCTGTGAGAATGATTTCTGGTTACTGAAATGCTGCATGCTCTTACAGTTCCTGCTTTGGTGCATGACTGGCTGCCTTGATCCTGCCAGAGTTCAGCATCTTGAAAACCTGTACTTTAGGGAGATCAGGATCTTTGTTTTTGTTTCCTCTGCCCCTGTACTCTAGGGATTTTGAAGCATTTGCAACATGTAGCTATTTCAGGACAACACAAAAGATGGTGACAGTGATCTCTATACAAAGGTACTGCCAGAGCATGGGTTAGATGTAACTTAGATGTTTCACCTGGTAAATGCAAGGCAGAAACTGTTTTCAGACTGAGAATGAAAACCTAGGTGTTTCAGTACCAGGTATTGCCCTTATGAACTCAGCTGGAGAAGCAATGCTCACTGCCCTCATCTTTTTTCATGGTTAAATAATGCAAAGTGGTTTAACTTCAGAGAGGAGTGTGGAGACAGGTTATAGTGCATTGTTCTGGTTTATTCATCTTCAGAGGGAATGGAAGTATGGAGTGGAGCTCTTCTGGGAGGACGGATCTGAACTGGAGTTTTTAACATTCAGGGAAGTGCTATAACCCCTAAAGCCATGTTGTGACCTCTTGGTGCTATTCTGATACTGATGATAATAGTTGACTGTGTGATAAATTGTGTGATAGGAATTCTGTCTACAGTTACTTTTAAAGAAAATGTATTCCCACAAGCAGAGGAAAGTGAGACTATGGGACTGTTTTAGCTTTAGTTTCTACTACACCAGGTTGGGCACAGACTGTTCTCTGTATGGGAAATGGCAGAACATCAGCCACTGTGTTATTTTGGTGCTTCTGTCTGCCAGCTGGTGTTCTGACCTACAAGAGATGATGGCGTGTTCTTAATATTCTTTGATAGTACAATATTTTTACTTAGACTGTCTTTTCCAGAATGATGCTTACTGATAGAAAGGCCAGTCAATCTCACAGCATGATAGAAAACAGATGTAAGATTAGGATGCAAAGTAGTTTTCCAGATACTTGGTCCCAGCATGTTGTATAACCCAGCCCTAGAGTTAACCAGCCAAGTGCTGACACATGTCTTATAGCAAAATATCACTCACAGCCACAGTTCAAAGGCCTTGCTACCCTCCAGGGCAATTAATACAGCATCACGTTCAATGGTGCTTGAACCAAATCCATTGAATTCTCAGGGGAGGAATAACAAAGCAATCTCAAAGCTCAGACAAGAGCAGCATGCTGCTGCAGCTAAAGTTTCAGTCCTGAAGTACGCGATCCTTCTATAAGAATGCTTGTGTTACAGTGCACTGTCACAAGAAGAGTTGATTCTTCTGCCATTAAAATTTGTGACAATACTCTCATTAGCTTTACTAAATAAAAGTTCAGACTCCAGATGTGGGTTCCCATTTTTCAAACTGTTTATCCCAAGAGTAGCTCCAAATGGCTTTCCCTGAGTATTTGGAGGTGAGATTGGAATTGGAATTTTAAACACAACAACAAATAGATGAATAGATGAAAATAATTAAAGAAGAAATGGAAAGATGAAATGAAGATTAGTTCTGCGCATATATCCTTTTTTTGCATGAAGTTAAAAGTAAACTTTCAGTGATATTAACAGCTAACCATAATATCTTTTCCTTCAAGCAAGTACTTAAATTTAGGATATTTTGTGTTAGAAATTATGGCAGATTTCAATAGTAATACTTGTGTTATGCAGCCTTTATTCAACTGATGCTGATTTTGAAAGTATTGAGGCATCTTGTAGCATAAATTAGTACTTGGTGTGAACATGACTTAATAGCTGCCTTGTAACTGGATGTCTGAAGTTAACTATGCCTATTATGTAGTTGTATAATGCTACAGAGTGCAGGGAATAACAGGTGGCTCTTAATTCCTGATTTCATTTCATCAGTTCCCATATTTGATTTCTATTTATTAATTTATGAATGGTGTGCTCCCATTGATCATGCTGTTGTGGTGCTACATTAGTTCAGAAAGGCAATGTGTGGATGTGCTTTATGCTTTGCTGAACATAACCTGAAGATTGAATTGAATATTTTTTGTTCATTTTTGTTTATATTTTCCTTTTTATAGTTCTTATGTCTGTTACTGCTGCTTTTTAGATCAAAGACATAGGAAGAAAAGAAAAATGGTGACTGAGGATGATGCCTGCAATCTTCACCATTTCCTTACGCATTTGAGCATTATTTTTCTAAATGTTTCTACCTTATTTAATGTTCCCCATTATAATTCTGTGAGTCACTGTAGAGAATTCTTCACCACCCTGGGTATTCCAACCTTTCATATGTTTATAAAGTTAGTGATAAAAATTCAAGGCAAATAACGTTTAGATTATAAGCATATTTTTGTTGCTTCTTTTAAATTTTATTTATCATCTGGCTCTACAAGGTAGTAAAGTTTATATTTGATTTTCTTTTTAAACTTCCAAAACTGGACATGACTTTTTCTAAAAGAATATTATCACATGGCTACAAGTAGTGACAATTTTAGAAAACTACTCAATGTGAGAAATAGTAACTTGGTGGAGGAATAGCAGCCTCTTGCCTCATATGAATACACTGAATTTCAGAGTCCTTGTGCCCAGTGCTGGACATCTCTTTATCCAGGATGACAATGCAATTCCCAGACAGTGCATGGATTAGTATCTTGTAAGCAATTAAAAGTATCTTCTGAATTTCATTTATTGTCTTTGAGAAAAGTTTATTGCCATGTGGTGTAGGGTTGTAGAAGTATTTAATGTATGTAAACTTGCAGCACGTGATTTTCTTAAATTGTACAGTTCCTTTTGCCAGGTTAGATTAACTGCAAGGGGAACTGAGAGAAATTCTGCCTTCTGTGAGAGTTTACACAGGCTGCTGGTAGCTGTGGCTGCAATTCTTGCAGTCACCTTATTTTGCTGTAGGTATTAGAATAAACTTCTCCACTGTATCATGATGTCTTCTCTCTTCACCCATGCCAAGCCTCTCCCTTATCTGCATGTTTGGCTTCTTTTTACAGCAATGTCTTTATTAAGGCTATGTAAAGCTTTTGGTAGTATAATCATTTTTGATAACTGCATAGCTGAATATCATCTTTCCTTAATGTGCAGTAATGATCCTTGTGGAGTTTAGAAATAGTAAAAGGATACTTAGAAGCTGGATGGATCTAGATGTATTTAAATGAAATTATGCATCACCTAAATTCTGTTTGAAGGTTTCAAACTTCATAGGAAAAAAAAATCTTTGTGCAACTTAGATAAGAATTTGAGAAATCCTTAAAAATGATTCTTGTTTCCCTCTGATTTTCAGCATATGCATTATAATAAGTTTTGAGGGAGGAAAAAAGATGAATAAATTGATGTAATTTCAGATCAATTCATCTTTCTCGAGAAATGTGAAAACCTTTTGAAGTGCAATCAACAGAACATTTCTTCAGAAAGTTGCATCTAGTTGATCAGACCTATGAAAAATGATGGATTTTGATATCTACCCAAGTAACAGTCATAAGTTACCTTCTAACTAAATAAAGCAGCCTGTTTTAGGCCTGACCTTGCTTTCATTTATACATTAGGAAAGCCACTGATTATTAACACAGATGGTCTGACACTTCATGTCATGCTTGTTGACCTTGTGTTGGAACAGGGCTAAATACTGCATCGTGAGTGAAGATTTTTGTTAAAGCACTTAAGAACAGATTGCAATATTTAATGACTGAATTGCAGTTTATTAAAATGTTAGCAGTAGTGTTAATGACGTTAGGCAGATTAAGTACCAATGTATTTGTTAACTGTAGAATACACTTGCATCACAATTGCATTGAACACAAGCCTTGGCTCTGCAGTACCACAAAGGATTCCTAGCCTAGCAAAACTTTTTCATTCTTTGAGCACTAGGGACAGCATTTGGAGAACTTAACGTGATTTGGGAAGAATGAAACTAAAGGGTACAAAAGGAAGCTGAACAAATGAATTATCCACTGATCTTTCTTGTGGAATTACTGCATCCTTAAGTTGGAAAAAACAAAGTAAAAATTCTGCTTCCAGCCTGACAATACATCATCCTTGCTATTTAGCATCTTGACTGTTGAAAGCACCTGCAACAATTTCCACAGCCATGTTTAAGATGTACACGTGTTCAAAATCTATCCCATTTTCTCCCTGGAACCACAGTGAGTAGTTACTTTTCCTGGGTTTAGCATACCAAACTCATGCAGTTCACCATGTTTCAAAGCAGAATAGAACAGATGTAATGTAATAGATGGCCTTTTTACTGAAGAGTTAGTGTGTTCTCCAAGGGTCTCTCTCTTTAAGCTGTGGGCAAGAGAACTGAACATAAACCACATTTTCTTCCCCTGCAAACATATATCTTGTCTTACTGCATGGTGATGTTTCTTTACTATTTTCATGCTATTGGCTTGGCTTGTTAAGTGAAAAAAAAAAAAGACCACATCTTTCTTCTTCCCAGGTTAAAAATATTTCAATGTTTCCCTTCTGTTCTAGCAGATCATATAAGAATGATAAACATCTCATCACTCTTTTCCTCTGGGCCCTTTTCCTTCAATGGAAGGAAAAAAACCACCATTCTTATTTCTGAACCATTCTTCTTGTGAGGAAGTCATTGTGGTTCCAAAGTCTTGTATATAGTATCATACATGCATACTAAATGCTTTAGTCCTGTGAGAGATCTTAGCAATTTATATCTCCATCTGCAAGAAGTTATGACCACCTGCATCAGCTCAATTTTGCTATTGATGAGAGCCCTCTTCCATTCCTGCTGTCTTCCCAGATTATCATTCCCAGATTCTCATTTATGGAGAGAGTTTAGATAGTACCTTTAGAAATGAAACTCGTGACCTTCCAGGAGAAATGTGGTTAATCAACAGCACTATCCCAATAGACTGAGTGAGTGAAACACGAAGAAAAAAAAATGTGATCTGTTGTCAATTAATTTGAGAGGAAGAAGCATCAACGTTTGGAGTCTCAATGACTTACTTACAGGCTATTCAGATTGATCTGCCCTAGATCATTGTTCCTCTTGTACTTGAAATTTTTGCATGCCCTGATGGCAGAACTGCTGGGTGGGGCCTTTGTCAACAAACTCAGTGAGAGCTTGTCATTCAGATTGCTAATTAAATCTAAATTAAATGTATATTTGAAACCACTTAAAATGAGATTGAAGCTTTTTGTTGCCAAAAGTTAATGTGTTTTTAAAAATATAACATTTAAACTCCTTAAGAAGTAAGAAATTCAATGGATTTTTTTGTCTGGGTCTCAGTAAAATTTCATTACTGAATTCATGGATGATTATTAAATTCAGCAATAGTAGAATTCTCTTTAGAACGGCAGGCAGTACAAAATAATCTTAGAATTTCACTATTCTACTCTTGCACTATTATGTGAAAGTAGGACAGCAGAATTTTTTGGCTTAGTCCTTTCCAGCTTTCATTTCTGAAAAAAAAAAAAAAAAGACCAAAAACTTTAGGTCTGAGTAAGCTGGCTTTGAAATATCCTTAATGATATAGTTAGTTTAAGCTCTAGGTAGCTGGAATGAAGTGTTTAAACTCTGTTAAACAGTGGAGAAAAAGAAATTCTATCTGAGGGGAAAATTGGATTAGTTTTGTTAACTGGATGCATTTTTTAGTTTGTTTGCTTAAATAAACTCTTTACAGTTAGTTTAATTCCTAGACTTTAATCATCAACACTTTCTTCTGTGTAAAGATTGGATTCTCTTACAGCTTTACCTGGTTGTAATATCCTTAAGTGCATATGTTGAGCTGCTCTGAGTTGTTTTTTTGTTATTACTTCTATAAAAACAGCAATAAAATATTTGACTTATGTCATCTCATTGGGACAGGTTATTTTGCAGAGGTATAAATCACTATTGTCTCTAGGTACATCTGGAAGGATGAGGTCTTATACTTCACCTGCAGCTGTGCTAATATTTCTTTACCTCCTTTTTCAAAAACAGAATTGTGGATAATGCTTTGTGGATAACTGAAGCCAAGGCATTTTGGAAATTCATTTAACTCTGTTAAAAGGAATGAGGGAGCGACACAGTTGTTTCATTATCCTATAGACATTTGGTATATTATATAAATTGTTGCACAACTTGAAGCAAATTCATACTTTCACCGTCCATTTACTCCTAATGGTATGGCTAATCATTAAAGTCATTAAATATTTTCCCTATTTATACCAGTCCTGTTGTGAGGTCTCAGCTTGGTTTCCAGACCTTGCAGATTAGTAGAAGGTTACTGAGGTATGTATGAATTAATTTGGAAGCCTAATTAATATTTTCTGCCGAAATAGTAGAGCATGCTGCAGTGCTGAAACTGAGGAGCACTTCACAGCAGATAACATAACGGACTTTAACTCCTTTCTATGTGCAGATACTTCAGATATTTCTTCCCACAACTTGCTTGCCCACTTTTTTCATGTTATTTAGTCAGTTTTGTGTGAACAAGTTCAGGCAAGCAGATTTTTAACAATCTGCTCCAAGAGATCACTTTGATAATGTTTGTTTTTCTTTTTTTTTCCCATTAATACTGCCTGGCAATCTGCTCTCTTCTAATTCTAATTCAGTGCTGCAATGCTTTAGTGCAGGAGGTTTTTTTTTCTCTCAGGTGAGAGGTGAAAGAATAACAAAAAGAAGCAGGATATGTTCATCTTAGAAGCTTGACATTAAGATCTCTTCTTGGCCTTGTCATAAGTAAAAACACTAGGTGTATGGACACAGAGCTCAGAATTTCCTGATCCTTTTCTCACCAACTGAAGGAAACATAACTTTGGTTTACTGTCTTTCAGGAAACTTTAAATCCCTTTCTCTGTTGACCTGTTTATGCCATTTGATTGCATGTGCAGTCATTCATATGAACCTGTTTGGAAGATTTGTCAGGTCTTTATCTAGTTCACAGTGCTTGAACTTTGAATATGGGCACAAATGTTAATCTCTGTAGTCCCAGATCAGTAGCACAAACAATTTGACATAAATGCCTTTTTGAATGCTGCTTTATTGAGAATAACCCAAATATATTTAAGTGTCTTTTTTCCTGTCTCAAACTGAATAAAACTGGTTTCTTGAGGCATGGTGCAAACTGAAATGACTTCACTTACCTTCCTCTTTATAGGCTGTGTTACAGTGCTTTTATTTGACATAGTTCCTTCTCCACCGCTTATGAGAACGTTTGTTTGCACCTTCCAATTTTTGTGCAGACATTCCTATGGAAGTTAAAAATGATTGACGCTAATGGGAGATAGTGGCAATAAAAATACAGGGTTCAGAGTGAGTTATATTTTTAGTCTAGTGAGTATTGAGGGAATCATGAAATGGTTTGAGTTGGAAGAGACTTTAAAGACCATCCAGCTCCAAAACTCGTACTGTAGGTAGGGGCATTCCCACTAGATGAGGTTGCCCAAAGCCCCATCCAGCACATCTAGGGAAGAAGCATCCACAGCTTCTCTGGCACCCTGTTCTAGTGCCTCACTACTCATTGTGAAGAATTTCTTATATTTAATCTAAACCTATTTCTTTAAGTTTATAAGGGTCGTTATGCTCTGACAAAGAGACACTCCCATCTTTCCTGTAGGTTCCCTTTAGGTACTGGAAGGCTACAGTAACGTCTCACTGGAGCCTCCTCTTCTCTAGGCTGAGTAACTCCAGCTTTCTCAGACTTCCTTTGTGCAGGAGGTGCTTCAACCCTCTGATCAAATCTGTGACCCTCTGCACTTGCTTCAACAGGGGGTTCTGATCTTATGCTGAAGGTCTTGCTGAATGCTGTACTGTAAGTGTGTACTGTGGGTGAAGTCTAAGAGCAGAGAGGGTAAATCATTTCCTTGGACCTGTCTGCTGCACTTCTGATGCAGCCAAGGACATGGTTGGATTTCTTTGTTGCAACTACACAATGCCAGCTCACATCAAACTTTTCACCCACCAGTACGCTCAAGTCCTTCTCCACAGTGCTGCTCTCTATGCACTTGTCCAGCCTGTATTCATGTTTGGGATTACCCTGATCCAGGAGCAGCAACTTGCAGTTAGCCTTGCTAAACCATGTGGTGTTCATGTGAGCCCACCTCTTGAATGTGCCAGGGTTCCTCTGGATGACATTCCTTCCCCCAGTATGTTGACTTCACCACTCTGAATTTTAGATTATGCCTGAGGGCTACATGTCTTGGTGGAATCTTGGGAACTAAAAAGAAAGCAGGTATTCAAACAAGCCTCTTGAACTAAGCTGAGGAGTATGAACAGAGGAAAGAAATGATTCAGTTATCATGGGTCTTTGAGAGACCTAGGATGTTAGATGGGGCAGTACAGACACTGGTGATGGATCTTCCAGGTATCACAGGGCTATATCTTTTACATAGATGTTTAACATGTTCTACAGAATGACCATGTTAGCGACAGCTTGAGGTGCTACCTGACAAGGAAACAGGGGAACAAGAGAAATGTCACCATTTCCATACTGTGATTCTGCAGTCCAGTTCAAAGTTTAGTGGTTTGGTGTACATACTGGGGAAAGCATTGTGGTCAAGTCACTCTTGCTGTGGATAAGTCAGTGTGAAAATTGAAATTTTTGGACTACACCACAGTGACCACATCATTAGTTAGCATTCATCCATTTTTCTTCTATGTTTATAGCATTTTGATTAGAATGACTATCTAATCTCAAATAGTTTCCAATTTAAATGAACTGTCCAGAATGGTTCTGTTTCCATTGCGTAGAGCAATAATAGAGAACAGGGAGATTTGCACTTGAAGTTCATGTATAAAAGTGGTGGCACAGCTGGGAATTGAGCTCTGCCTTCCTAAACTGGAGTTAAAACTGCCAGACAGCTCCCAGTGTCTGCAGATCCTTCACTGATGTGGATAAACACTATGACATGAAATACAACTCAGCTGATTCACATCAGTTGGAAATGACCTTTTATAAGATGACAAAACTGATTTGAGTTTGATTATCTATTTCAAATATATTTTGATTTCTCAGTGTTTCCTAATCCAGAAGAGCATTTATCGTGGATAAAAATTAATCTTTCATTCTCTATTTGCTCTATTGAGCAATAAGGTTATACAGACAGAATGCTACTTTTTTTTTTTTTATTTAATGTTCTGATGCTCTGGGAGGTATTTGGATTTTGTGCCTGTGCTGTATATTGCTGGCACCTGATTAACCCAGTTAAACTTGCGTTTTAAAGAAAGGCACCCTGAATGTTATGGTGGGCAGGGGGGAAAAACGAATCAGAACACTGCAAGATTAATGGCATAACTACGAAAACTGAAGAGAATTGACAACAAAAGACATGACGTGAAAAGTTAATGAAGAAAAAGATGATATAATGATGTTCCTGAGGAGCTGACGCTTGGATTCTATCTGTTTTGTTAAGAGACAGTTGCTCTTACTTTTTATAATTGATTATATTGAGGCTCAGCTATATACGTAAGTTGTTCACAACTTTGAAAATGTTGTAAGTCATCTTGAACCAGAATGACTGCTATATATTTATGTAGTTCCTTTGGAAAAGATGCCTCCTACTTTTTTCCATGGAAAATACAGTACATACAAAAAGCACGATAATGCTATTTGCTAGTGTTTTGTAGCTGATAACTTGCTCTGTTCCTCAACATAGTCACCACCACTAGCTATGCATTTTCACCAGTGATGAACAAGAAGCTGCATGTTGTGCTCATAAAGATCTGCACCAGTAGAGGTGGCCTGCTGTTGCTGAAGTACAGCACCTACCCTCATATCTTCTGTTCAGTCTGTAGAAACGTTCAACAAACATTGAATGTCAATAGGTGCAAATTTTTCTGCACGGAGGAATTCAGTGGCACATTTTTGCTTCATCTGCACTTCCACGTTAAATGCTGTTTTGTCAGGTTGCACTTCTGCTGCCACCTGTCACGCAGCAACAAAATGTAACAGAATATTGGTGGGGAAGACTCAGCTTCTACTGCCATACCATCATCATCTGCCTCTGATGTCATGGGCCAACATAATAATATGAGGCATTACTTTTGGAGCAACCCATGTATTTTGAAGTCATTTGTGATTTGTAGAATTATTTTCGAGTGGTAGTCAGGAGCAGACTAGATTCCAAGTGGATTGTGGGGGAGGGAGAAGGCTTTTTTATTATTATTAACCATGTTAATAATGTTCAGCAGCCATATGCCATTTCTGGTGAACTCTTGAATCTCTCTCTTCTGGGAGCGATATTTTTGTGGCATTTTGACATGTTAAGCTGATTCTTCACCCGACATTTCATTAACTCATTGGCCTTGATTTTTTTCCTTACAGGGATGAAAATTGAGAGCAGCATACTGGTGCGCAGCTAGTGTGAGAGAGTCTAGGTTTGAATTCAGTGACAGGATCTTCCCCTCAGTCCTACTGCTCAAAACATGCTAATGTGTCTTTTGGGAGTTAGACTGCAGCTAGGGGGTGACTAATAATATGACCTGGGTAGCTTCACCCTTGTGATAACAACTGCACTATTCTAGCTTAAGCTCTTGCACAAGAAAGTGGTGAACTTGAGAACTGATTTGGCTTGAAAAGAAGCTGGCAAACTCGACGTCTTTATTTTCAGCTAAATCATTGTCAGTGCTGGCTTGTTGGATGGCTGTCAAATGCTCATAGTGGTCTGGTACAATGGGTAAAAGCTGGCAGCAGGGATGTGAGATTGTCATTATTTTATGCTAGCACTGCTGTGAAAAAGTTATTGTGAAAAAGGAGGTGTCCTGTAATGCTTTCCCTGCATTGTTACTGCTAGGTGCCAGGAACAAGCCTGTAATAAGCTTTTAAGAGAAGCGGGAAATGCTTCTCCGGTCTGGAAACCTCAGAAATCTTCCTCCTTTCTGTTTTTGAAATTATTTTTAACAATTTTTTTCCCCCCTCTATTCTCAACCAGTTGTATAATTATTTCCTAAGTATAATTTTTCTTCACGTTTCTGTGCTTAGCCTCTCTGATATTTTGCAGATGCTCACAATACGTTAAGAGACTGTGAACAGCTTCTTTGTTGTGAAGGAAAACAACGCACGTAGCACTTGCACTATATACTTCAGGGATTACCTAAGTAGGTCAGTCCTGGATGGAGCTGGGAGAATAAATTCAATTTCTGGTGAGGGAGAGAAATATTTCTTTCTGAGAGCTGAAATAGGATGGGAATTAAGAGTCTTTTTGCTTTCCCAGATACTTAGACTGGAAAAAGCAGTTAAACCTTTCTTGAGTCTTGAACGTGTGAGCCTCTTTTTTACCAGTGTTAGGTCAGTGTAGTTGAACCACAGTTGGATGACACTGCACTTATATAAAACTGGAATAACCTAAAGAAGAAGGAGCATTTTGTGATTTGTTTTTAATTTTTTTTTAATTAGAGACTCTTCTTCACTGCGTGCAGCTGATCAGAATCAAGGTCAATCAGATCTATCTAAAACTTGAGCTATGGGTAGTTTCCAGCTGTGTACTCAGTCTGTTCTAAAGAACAGAATTCCCATTCTGACTTATATGGATAATAGACTGGTACTTTCATAATCATAGGACTTCCCATAAATGTATATTTTTAATGCTTCATTAAAAAGTATCATCTTTGCCCTTGATTCTTGCCTTGTGCTGTAAGGGAGATTACATAGTTAGGAATTGGGCTACAGAGTTTGGCAATACCACATGAGAAACATTCTAATAAAACCAAACACTATCAAAATTTCTGGCTCCATTCAGAATGAGGCAGAATCCTCTTCGCTGTGGATTGTTTCTCACTCAGATTTTCTGCCAGCAGACGAAATTGGATTTTTTTTTATGGCAGCCAAAGTATTGTATTTGTATTATCTGAGTGCATAATTAAGCCATTAACTGGAAAGTTTCCAGATCTGAGCATACAGGGAGAATGTCTGAAGAGTTAGGAAGTTCATACAGTACTAAGACACTGTAGGCTGATAGAGCGACCAGAATGGGCTGAGCTCTGCTGAAAGGCTTTTACAGGTGATGCAGGAATATCAGATACCGCTGTTTCTACTGTCTTTCTCTGACCTGCTAGAAACGTATATATATTGTGATTAAAGGTGGAGCTTGCTTTTTGCATATGACCATTTGGACATTGAAATAATGCACTTTATTGATATTCATATGAATATTGGAATATGGGTTAATACCAATTCTAAGGTGCCTGTGGGTGCCCCTTTCTTCCATCAGATGCCCACCTGGTGCATATTTCTCGTCTTCCCTGCCCTAATGCAGCTGAACTCTTGTCTCCTAAATTATCGAACATCTGAACACAAATGAAACTTTCATGAGCACTTGTTCAGGACAGCCATACAGGCAGTATGCGCCATGAATTTGAGCAGAGAGTCTGTGCTCACCAAGTCCTAGGTACTGTCTCCATAGAGACACTGTCCTTCTGGACTTCGAAATGAGATTTTGAAGGGAACTCAGTATTGTTCAGCCCCCAAACCCACTGTTGTACTTTAGAAAACCCTATGCCCAAATGGATAAGATATTTTTTTAAGATAGATGCTTTTATTTTCAGCTGCTTTTTTAGGAGGCATTAGATTGAAAATAATGGTTGTGTTATGTGAAACAATGAAGAAACCAAAGTAGAGGGAAGCAAGATAAACAGGTACCTAGGGAACCAGTGATAAGTTCAAGAAATAAATGTGAATTAGGAGATCGTGACTGATTTTTATTTTTTTATTTTTATCAAAGGGAGATTTATGTATGTTTAAAACCAGTACTTTTACTTAACTGCAGTGCTTATTCTTTTTTTGTTCTCAAGTTTCTTCTTATAGAACAATTAGGGGGAAAAATAGTATTGTTATGAGCAGATACACTTGCTAATCACAGAATTGTAGGTGTTGGAAAGGACCTCCAGAGATCATCAAGTCCTACTCCCTGCCAAAGCAGTTCCCAGCCCAGGTTGCACAGGTAGGCGTCCAGGTGGGTCTTGAACATCTCCAGAGAAGGAGACTCCACCACCTCTCTGTGCAGCCTGTGGGGAACTTCCTATGCTTCAATTTGTGGCCATTTCCCCTTCTCCTATAAGTGGCTTAATCTGGCTTAATCTAGCTTCCTCTGGAGGCAAGGAGAAATTTCTATTGATTTCAGTGGAAAATGAATTAACTCCATTTTCTCTGAACTTGGCATCAGTTTTCACCACTTAGTGCTGTTGTTTAAGAGACAGTAAGTAATAGAAAAGATGTGAATCGATCTCTGATCAAGTTGCCCAAAATGTGCTCTTAGCCAGATCCAAATTAAGTTTAAGCAAGTTTATATATACTGTCTAACATCAAATCGTCCTAGTACGGCCATTTCTTATGCTAACATTTTAAACCATTTTATTTACTTCACCTTTCCATCTGGACCATCAGGCTCTATTGGCCCCCAGTTTGTTCATGGCGTCAACTGCTTTTGGCACTCAGCTTGGGGATGTAACTTGCATTGTGCCCAGCAATGGGCTTAAGTGCCATATGCCCTGATGATGTTTCCCTGTCCAGTCCAAACCTATTCTTTCATTTGGATGATCTAGTTCTCTACTTTAGCAGACTGCTGACTTGAAAATATCCATGAAAGTAGTCTCTTTCCAGTGAGCACCAGCAACGGAGCACCAGCAATTTCCTCTAACAGCTGGCTGTATGTCATTGTAAAACTGTAAATGCTCAAAACTTTTGCTCCCATTCCCAGGGGTTCCCCCATTAAAATAATTTTGCATTCACTACCTGCCAAAAAGACCTGTAAGTGAGCCAGCAAACCAGCAGATTAGGCATAACTCTGAATTCTGAGTGGGACTGAGGGGCAGAGATTGAGTTTTTTGCTGAAAAAATGGGCCTTTCATGGGAAACAAAAAAACTGAGTACCAAGTGCTCTGTGGGACCCTTGTATTGAGCTGTAGCTCGCAATTAACACCTCTACTTTTCTCTCACCATGGGAATAGAAATCCTCAAAAAGTTGATTATGCTCAGATTTGCTATCCACAGTTTGCAGATCTTCCTCCAGCCGGGTGCTCTTATTTTTTTTATTCCTGGGTGCAGAAAAAGTCATTGTGACTTTCACTTTAAAAAGGAGCTGGGTATTAAATGTACTATTCCAGTCTTTTTTTTTTTTTTGTAACTAGTGGATCTAAAGTTTTAATCCTTTCAGATTTAAAGATCTGCAGAAATATGCAAGAGGCTTTTCTCATTACTTATTTTCACCTTCAAGTGCCCAGCTTTTCAATGTTATGAACAGACCAATTGTGTAGTACAGCAGATGCTGTGGTCTTTTCTCCATCGTAACAAGGATGGAAAAGAAATTCAATTTCATATTTGCAATTTTGTTTTCTAAATTTGCGTATTTTTTGTAAGAATGGAAACTGTTCTTCTATAATGAATATTTATTATACAATTCTTCCAGTTTTTAATTATCATTAAGTGCGTATCTTCCATTTTCTTGCTATAACTTATGCTGGTGAACGTGGTAACTAAATATTTTTCTTCTTATATGATTCAGTGGCATATATTAGCTTATATTTCCAGTAACAGACCATTTATTTTAAAGAGTTTATCTACTTTCATTTCTCAGATGATAACTTGACCTATACCTGTATTATTTTCTGCTGATGTTGGAATGTAGTGTCAGTGTACATGCTTTTTAAATTGGAGTAATTATACTTTACTGTTAAAGGATTTCTTGTAATAGATAGTTACATTTTTGTTTGACAGGTGGCAATATTAAGTTCTTGCTATTTTTTTACTGTTGAAATTCATTTAACATACTGTGTTGTTTTTTGAGTTATATATGTTTAAGTATCTTATAACAGGGAGTTGTAAAGCAAGAGATAACCAAAACCTACTTCAGTGTTCTGTCATTTTATTAGAATTGAAACCTATATAGAAATATTTTGATGGTTGACATAATGGAAGTATTAAAATATTTTAAAACGTGAAGCTCAACACCACTGGTAGCCTGTCAGTTTAGATTTAACAGATGCTCCTTGCAGACATGTCTTCAGTGGGATTCCATAGCAGAGAACATGAATTCCTTTCACATGACCCAAACTAAGGAAAGTCAAGGCAATCCTTTTTCTTATTTCTGCTGGATTTTTCTATTTCTGAAGAGATAGAAAACCGGTACAGGAAGTAACTCCTATTCCTTTCCTGATAATCTGCCTATAAAAACCAGTAGCTAGAAACATATATAAGAGTTGTATAACAGTTGACAAGTCTGGAAACTGAAATGTATAGTGATGTATGTTGGAACAGTTAAGTGATGGCTTTATTGGTGATATATTTTCCCTTCCTCAAGATAGCTCGGGAAGAAAATATGAAGGCCAAAAATAATTAAAAATAGGCTTTTTTTCCTTGAAGTGGAATTATAGAAAGAACTACATGTGTGTATATATATTTTCAAGATTTTTGAGAGCATTATTTTTTTGAGTTTAAGGATATTCTTTAAGCAAATGAAGGAAATCATGCCAATATAAACAGTCTGAAATATGAAAAAAATTGCATATGTCAACTAGATACAAATAGCAAGATAGATTAATGTACTTTAGACTGTTGTTGACATTTTATTTTTTGTTCTAATTCACCATATTTGAGTTGTTCTAAACTCTGATATAACCCTTGGTTGAAGTCTGAACTTGGTTTATAACATAAGTTCCTCTTATGTTATAAAAGTGGAAGAAAAATTTTAATACCGCTTCTCCAGAGTAATCCTTTGATTAGAGAAACATTAAGGGTTGAGGAGTGTACTGAGGTATTTTGAATGCTTGCAGCACCAATGCCCTAAAACAAGAGGACATTAAGGAAAGATAAAAGGTAAAAGTTAAGAGAAAGATTCAGACTTTGTCTTCTGCATGGTTGTTATTGAAAATTTTGTTGGAGGCATTCATAATTAATGCTGTATTTTAGGATAAATGACTGCTCAATGACCCTTGAATAGTTCCTGACACTCATAGTGATAGTGTTCTCAGCTCTTGAGCTGCATCTGAATTAATTAATTATAACTCCTGAAGGTTTACCTTTCTTCTCAAGAGGGTCAAAGGATGATTGATCTCAAGCAGTATTACTGCTTTTCCAAGTACGTGATCATCCTCTGGGGAAAGTAAAAATTCTGGCAAGCATGACCTTCCTCATGTCATCATGGTGCTACTGGTGATATCTCTGTTTCTTGTATTGATCATGGGACTGCCTCTGCCTTCAAGAGAAGTTTTTTAATCAATATTGTTTTCACAGCATTAAATTTGGTGATTTCTGTACCTTCAATGAGGTTCAGCTGCTTTACTCTTTCAAGCTTCTCTTAAAAGCTGAGGTAGGAAGTTATGTTGAAATTGGACCTTCACACATTCATGTGTCTCTTGCAACTGGGATTTTTTAAGGAAAACACTCAAAACAATGAAAATGTTGGTAAAAATTGCTGGTGTTGGCAATGTTATGCTGTCTATATATACATATATATTTTTTAAATATACCAGCAGATAATGTGGAAGATGTTATTACATCAGCGGTGCCCAGAAATACAATATGAACCACTATTTCTGAAGGAGACTGAGCCTATCTAGTTGTTCCATGTAAGGTTACAAAGCTTAGTTATAGCTATAGACTTTACCTGCTTCTCAAAGAGTAACTTGCAGATGAACTGAATCACCGCTCGTGATTTTTTTATTCCATTTAGCAATAGACAGAGTGCTGTATATGTCTAAGTTATTTCACTGAGTAAGAAGCAGGATTTTCTGCAAAAATTCCCAGAGTTGACTTGATTTCTTTTTTTTTTTCTGAATGTAGTATGAGTTCTTTCATATTTTTATAACCCAAAAGTAATTAATAACTTTTAGAAAATAGAAGGTAATTTAAGAAAACAGATATTGATGTAGTTTCCTGGTCATGGGTCTTTTTGTAATCCCTACCATCAGTAGCTATCATAGGATACCTGGATGAAGGCTTTCCCTAGGTATCCTGAAGAACTCTCCACGTGATCATGTGGTGGTCATTCATGTAATTTGCACAGGAATGAATAAAGCAGTTGAGAAAAGAATATCATTTTGCAACTATAAGGATGCTATTTGGGCACAGTGATATTCCAGTGTGTTAAGCATACCTGAGGTCTGAACCTACTGAATTTGTCATCAAGGAGATGGAAAAAGAAAAGCTAAAAAGTGGATAAGTTGATATGAATACATGGGATGGCTTCTGAGCTATCACTCATAATGCTTTGTTTCCACAAGTTCTACCTTTTCAGTGCTGGCAAGCATTTGGTTTATTTTTTTTATACTCAGTCAAAAAACACAAAAAAAAACCAAAACAGCTCTACTATGGCACTGCCTGATGCCTCCTCCTCTCAAAATTTTTCTGTTGGCTCATACTAATGGGCACTGAAGGGTGCCCAAAATTCAGCACGACAATAGAGTTGTTTTAATTCACCTGAGAAACCCTGTATTTTCCAGAAGATGGAAGGAAGCTATTGATTTCCTCCCAGGCAGACAGTAAAATAGTGAATAGATTTTGCCCTTTGGCACTGGTGTCCTTAAAGACCTCAAGCAAAATTTATAGAGCACATTAGCAATTTTGTTTACTTCGTTGCCCTTAAAGAGATTTAGATTATATGATAACACTGTTATAAGAGCTATATTGAAGACCTTAGTATTTTGTGAAGGCAGACAAAAATGAATAGAGCATCTGTGGAACAGTAAGAGATGTTTAAAAACACTTCCCTTCAAAGAGTCACAGTGTTTCTTTGTTCTCTTTCTTACGCTTCCTGTATTTACTCTTCCATTAATTAGACTGTTGTCTTCCTATTTTCTACAATAATAATAATACTTCAAAAGGACTTTTTACTTAGGAATCACTGAACACTTAGCCAAATACTAATTAAATCTCATAATATTGCTTGTTAGATTGGGGCAAATATTTATGATGCTTGCATATTAAAAGCTTTATTTTTGTACGTAGCATCAGTAATTACAATATTTCATAATTGTTTTCATTCATTGTTCAAAATGGACAAAGCTGCCAAGGATGAGAATTTCTGCAGTTTTATCTATGAGTAGTTTCTAAGCTGAGAAAAACCTCAGTTTGTCAGCTGCTGCTCTGGCTACCAGAGGCGAAAATGCATTTGAAAGTCTTAAGATTCTTCTGAAAATATGTGAAATCTGGCATTCCTTTTTAAATATGAAAGTTCTTAAAGCATTATTGCTTCTTCTGTAATTACAAGGAAAATATGATTACATTTGAGCAAGTTCTGGAATTCATATTCTACTTCCACCTCTCCAGAGCTTGCTGTTTTTTGCAGGATTTCCATACAACTTTCCTCTGTGGATTGGGCCACATTTTGAGAGGCACAACATGAGTCAGCCACCGGCATAAATGTATTTTCTGGGGGGAATGGAGTGTATGTCTACTGCTTGCAGTGGAAATACTTATGAGCAGCTAACAAACTGGCTGATGTGAGGTAGAACAGGGCAGATTTTTCCTCGCCAACTTTGTTATTATAACCTTTCTCCTCTGTGAGCATATTTCAAGGAAGCATGAGAGAGACCTAGGTTTAACCAGATCATGGCATTTGGAGGAGATATAGTAGATGTCAGGCTATCTTTACTGGTATTTTCAACAGAAATTTAAAATCCATTCATGACTTAGTCTTAGTTCATCTCTGTCCCAGTAGGCATCTGACAGATGATGTTAAAAATGGAGTAAGAGGTTCATGTGTGCTCTATGCGTAAGCCAGTTTGTGAGTACTTGTAGATAGACTTTTTCTGTCATAAAACTAATATAATCATAACAGTACAAGCTCCTAAATAGCCTCAAACAATAATAGCAGTATGTAAAGTGGGACATTAATCAGATATATTTCGAAGACATGCCAGCAGTCTTCTCACTGATACTTTTTCCTTTTCAGCCTGAGGTCATATTTTGTCTGTATGTTTTGCTGAGTGCTTTGTAAGAACTCTATAAATAAAAAGTTATAACTGTGTGTTTGCATTTTCCTTGATTAAAATGCCATGTAGATGTATTTAAAATGATATGCAAATTATACAAATGCTGCAGGAGCATTTTTTTCAACAACACCCTATGCGTTGCTTAAGGTTCTTAACAGAGCAAGGATTAAAAAAAAAAGTCATTACTGGAAGCAAGAGGACCATGAAGGAATCCTCTTACAGTTATAAAATGGATTTAGAAAGATGAGGGAAGACATATTGGTCAGATTTCACTATTTTTTGGTGACTTTGTTGAGGAATTAGCTTTTACTAAGGCTTGCTTCAGGAAAGCATGCTATAACTCCCTACTAGTTAGGGCTTATCTGCTAAAATAGAATTCTAGGATAGAATTAACAGCAGTATTTTTGTCTTTTGAAATACAAGAGTCAGTAACTTTCATTGAAAGACTTTATGGTTTCAGTGGATTCTTGTCTGGATTTTGACATATCAATTTGGTGGGACATTAAGTTGTGATAGGAACATTTATGCTGCAATTGTAAAACACACTTATAAAATAAGAGCTAATAAGGTCACTTTAGAATGTTGTATGCTATTCATAGAACTGTATTCACAGAGAAATTATAGGCATCTCTCTGTTAGCATGGGGTTTTACAATATCAAGTCTCTGCACTTTCTGCTTTCTTGACATCATACGTAGGTTCTCTTTGACTCCAGATTTTGTTTTCTCTCATTTGTGTGTTCACATATAAGAATGTGTGTATATACTGTGAACATAATGAAAGCTGGTGACTCTTCCCTTCTTGAATCTTTAAGTAATGGAAAAAAGGTGTTGCTGAATCATGCTGTATAGATGATAATCTGGATTGTCGTAATATTTCTGTATAAGAACACAGTAGGATGAGATTCTCCGGTTCACTCTGCATATTCTATACCTGTTCTTTTAGCTTAATGGGCTTTAGAGCTGCTTTTGGTCATTGATTTGTCATAAGGCTCATGCTACTCAGCCAATTTCACAGTAGTTTGCTGGAGGCAGGAGCAGGGTCTTGGACTGAAGTTGTCTAGAGGCACTTCCTTGTTAATTAAGAAATCAAAACTTGTTTAAGCGTTCTTAACTAGCACAGAAAATTCTCATCAGTTTAAAACTTGCTAAGAAAGCTGCGTTAGAGGGGGGCTGAGTAACTATGAAAATGCTTTCCACTGAGAAGTTGGTTAGGAACTGGGACAGGCTCCCCAGAGCAGCGGGGTCACAGCACCAAGCTGATGGAGTTCAAGGAGCACATGGGCAATGCTTGCAGAAACATGGTTTTGTTTTTTGGGTGATCCTGTGTGGACTTGAGGAGCCTTCTGTGATCTTTCCAACTCAGGATATTCTATGGCTCTGTAAGTCTAAGTCAATTAGGGTTGTGGAAGCTGAACAGCAGAATAGAATACTTTATTGAGTACTTTTCTTTAAGGTAAAATCCAAAATGCAATCCTGATTTTAACTTTTGCATATTGCTTCTTCTATCTCATCACAGTGGTGAATGTCTGTCGTTGCGCTGCTAAGAAAAAGGAATATATTTCTTTTCTAGGTCTGGAAGATTTAGAAAGGGTAGGTGTGACAAATATGTAGAACAAATATATATGTAATATATATATATAAAAACATGTATAGTTTTTTGTCCAGAGAAAAAACATCAGCAAATCTGTGATGCAACAGGACAAGTCAGATAGAATATGCACTGGAGCTGATCAAATTCTGTGACAATGGGATGCATGAGTTAAGAGCTGACTTGGCACATACTGTTCCCAAGGTAGCTAATTGTTTCTCAGCAGCTTTTCTTTTATTTTCTCTCCTTTAAGAAGAGTTTTCCTGGGTGATGCAGAAGCCAATGCAAATATGCATAATGAGTATTGCTTTAGGTTTCAGACAGGACACAGGGCTTCCCTCACAGTATGTGAATACGTGAGACACTTCCCACAGCTCAGTCTGAAATGCAATCAGAGCTGTGGTAAGATTTGGCTTTAGATAAGAATAAATGAACCCCCATGAGAAAAAGTCAGGTTATATGGCAGGTAACTCCTTAGGTCAGCCACAACTAATATGAGAGAGATTAGGAGAAATTCCTTTTATGATTTAGTTAGCTAGTCTTTTTTCTTTTTTTTTTTTTTTTCCCCTGAATGCTAGTTCAGTTCAATTAACCACAGAAAAAGCTGCCAACGTCTTTAAGACATATAAAGTCAGGTACGCCAATAAAGTCAAAAGGTATGTTACTAAGTTCAACATGTTTGTACTAATAAAATCAGTGATTCAAGAAACTCACACTTCTGTAGGTCTTTGAATGAGAGAACTTGTTCACTAGGTGTGAGTGAGTCAGACTGCATGCATGTCCAGACGTTTCAGTGTTTTTATGTGCAAGAGGCTAATGTTGTTAAGAGTGCCACTGAGCTCATAAGGAATACAGAGACAAAAAAAATTTCCCCCTCCCAAGCTTCACATATTTTTGGGAGGGAAGGAAATCTGCAGAGGAATTCATGAAATATGACTAGTACATTTAAATTGCTGGTGGTGATAACAAAATTAGACATTAATAACAGATAAAGGAGTTCTTAGTTACACACTCAAAAGCTTATTTAAAGAGCCTAGAGATTAGATCGTAGATCAACAGAGCCTTGCTGGAAAGAGCAGTCTTGTCTTACACATAGGGCACCACACTGCAGCACTTAACTGAGACTTTGGTGAGATAAAGCTGTTTGGCTTTTAAGTCAACCTTGAGATGACTTTCCCTTTAAAAAAAAAAAAAGCCACTTTGATTATGTATTTGGTTAGCATGTTAAATAAGCTACTCAGCTAAAAATATACCCCTGCAAGGAGCCTATGTCATCTCCCAATAAATGAGTGACACATAGTAAAAGACAGGGAAGGCTGAAGAGGCAATATGAGAGCCTGACTTTTAATTACAGATGGGATGAACTGGAGAGTTTGTATTAAATTCTCTAACACCTACAAGACAAAGGCATTTGCTCTCACAAGGCAGCTAGAAAATCCATGGCAGCTAGCAGCCAGATCTACAGTTAGCATAATCACACACAGGTCCATGGACTTGGTTAATCCTGGCCTATTTTGCAATAGTTTTCTGTGCTCCTATGTACTGTGAGGTACTTCCGTTCCCCATTAGCCTACTACTTATTCTAACAAACACAGTAAAATCACTAGAAAACCTACTGCAACTGGGGCTGACTTCTTCACCTCATTCCCACTGTGCATATTCAAAGCCTGGTGCAGAGTTGGCTGTCCTGGGTGAAAAGCTGGATCTTCAAAGATCTGATGTGCAGTCTAGTTGCTGTCTGACCGTGTGCTTACAGGCAGCACACACTGTGGAGTGGCAGGTACAATAGACATATATTTCCTCCTGCCATTTTTTAAAAAGATATGCCCTCCAGATAAATTCAAGCACTGTCAGAACTGGCAACTTTCTCAGGTATTAACAGGAGGCAAAGCTCCTAGTATATTCTCTCAGCATTTCATTATTTCTCTGTTTGTCAATACTTGCTCCAGGAGACCCTAAAGGTTCTTTTTATTCTTCTAAGGAACTTGTTGGAGTAATTTAAATAGATAGGAACACTGTGCCCACTGAATGGGAGGTGGGATAGTTAATAGGCTATTATTTTATGACAAGAGAGAAGAAGAAAAATAGGGTGTGTTTTAATTTAGCTATCTCCACCATGGATCAAAACTCCAGCTCTGCCCAAAGGCTCGTGGAGAGGAGGGTAGTTTTCAAAATTTTCAAAAGCCTATTCTTCTTGGTTTACTGTATGGTGATTTTTTTTTTTTATAATCTCCTCAACAAAACAGGGATCAGAAATGGAAGAGGAAACCTCAACAATGCAGACTGGCCCCTAGGGAAGCAAGGCCAGTTAATGGACAATTTTATGGCTCATTTGTAAAAAAAGGGAAACTCTTAACAGAGTACTGTTTTCTTTGTCCATACAATTCATATCAGCATTTTAGGAGGAAAAAAAAAAGAATACTTGAACGTGTGTTGAATACTTTTCTTGGGAAACTAAGCAAATAGTTAAGAACATCTGCAGTGAAGAGTCCAAACTTCTGAAGGTTTTATTACAGAGACTGCACGTACTAGAATGGTCAGCATCCAGTAGGTTTTTCCTTATGCTCACACTCTTCCTCTCAATTTAATTGTAGTGATACTTCAGGGATTAATAATGTGTTTCCTTCCTCTAACAGTAGCAATATTTACAGAACTGCAACTGGTTTGGGAGTTTAATAACTTTCTGAAGTCAACTTCTATCTCTTTGTGTGCTTGAGGTACTGTGACTTGATCTGCAGTTCTGTTGAACAACTCCGGGACTAGAACAGCAACAGCAGATGCATTTTTGGATCTCAGTAATGTAGTCTAAGAGCCTTTATTCATCCTTACCCATTGCAATTCTCAACCATTTCCCCTCTCCTCCCCCCTCCTCCCTTGTGCCAAAAAAAAAAAAATAAAAAAAAATTGGCCTATGCCAAATTGTGCACAGAGTAGCTGTCTTTGTATCTGAATTCCTGTGACTTTTGGATTTTGATTTTTCATATGTGTTAAAGCTGTCATGAGATATCATTAGGTTACAAACTACACACTGAAAAGAGTAATAGGAAGTAAAGAGAAGAAATCAGAAACAAAAAAGTGGTATTACAGATGAAGTAGTGAGTTGAGAGGAGACTGCTAGGAACGAATAGGAATCTCAAGTTCTTCCTAGTTTTTTCCACCAATACAAGGCAAACAATCTAAAACACAGAGATCATGTAGTTCAGTTTCACTGCTCAAAGCAGGATTGGCTACAGCAGGCTGCTCACACTGTCACATTTTGATTATCTGCCAGAGTGGAGGCTCCATTTGTACACATCATTTATGAAGGTGTTTAACAGCATGGGCCCTAGCTGTCTATCTCAACCATCGTGATATACCATCAGTTACTGATCTTCAGCTGGTCTTTATGTCACCAGTCACAACTCAGAGCCTGGCGGTGCAGCTTATTTTCAATCCATCTCCCTCGTGCATCTACTAGTCCATATTTCAGCAGTTATCTATAAGGATATTATAGGAGACAATGTCAAAAGTCTTGCTGAAATAAACACGTACAACAGCCACTGCCTTACCTTCATTCTCTGAACTATTCCAGTCATTCTCAAACTGATCAATCATGATTTCTGATTTCCCTTTCATAAATCACTTCAACAACCTTTATAGGGACAAGGTAGAATTCTTATCATTGGAAGTTTTCAAGATGCAGCTGGACAGGATGCTTGATATTCTCATCTAGGCTCATTATTCTCATGAAAGGTAGCACATGAAAGGTTGCATCCTTCAAGCTCCCTTCCAACCTGGGCTGTTTTGAGATTGTAAATTCATGTTGACTACACCTTCATCTTCGTATTCTTCATATGCTCAAAAATGGCTTCTAGGCTTATTTGACTCATACCCTTCACAGAGACTGAGTTCCACAGTTTCTCTTTGTTCAGCCTGTTCCTCCTCTGTTGTAGTAGAGCACCCTCTACTCAGACTAAAACTTCTCTGCTCCAGACATTCCCCTTGGTCTCAGGGCTCTAGGTTTCCTGAAGGGTGAATCCTACCACTAATCTGTAGGGTGAAGAAGGCATTAACTGAATACTTCATCCTTTTCAGTGTTTTTTTTTATCACAGTGTCTTCTGCCTCTTTCAGTAGGTCTATGTTTTCCCTGTTTTTGCTGCTGAATGTACCTGTGGAAGTCTTGTTGTGTAGATCTGTCACAGTAAGCGTAGTGTTGCTCTCTCTAAAACAAGCTGCATGGCTGCTCTAACTAGGCATAGCTCGATTCAGTCAGGATCTGTTGATGTGTTCCTCCTAAGAAACTATCCATGTGCATAAGGTAGTTCTGTGTTTATACTTAATTTGGAACAGAAGTCAGTTTTTGGCTCAGAGGATCCCTATCACTTTCTATATCCACAGCCATGCCTGAAGCAGACTGAGGCATTTGGTCTAAAATGTATTGCATATGCAAAATGGTTTCTCTGATGAGATTTAAGTAAATCTTTGATAAGTACCTGTTTTAACCTCTTATATACTTGAACAATTCTACATCTGATAAAAGAGGACTGTTTAGCATTTAAAAATGCGTGGAATGCACCTTCTTTAAAAAAAAAATGCACCTTTTAAAAACTGGGACCCCAACCAAAGACAAATTTTGAGCAGGACAGTTTGTAGTCAAAGACTACTATCTTTATTAAAGTGCACTTTCGTTCAGCTAGGATTTGTAATGAAACATAACTCTCCGTGCATGTGTTATTATGAAGATTAAGAAAATAATTCTCAAATTCTGTAGTTTTCCAATTTGATTTCAGTTGTTATGGTATCAAGATCATTAAAAAAAATCTAGATAAATATAGGACTTGGAGTTAAATGGGGAAGCTCACATCTAATTTTAAATTCTCTCCACCTGTTTGTCAAATCAGTGGTGTCACACTAAGAACCTCCTGCCACAGCATCCAGATAGGAGGTTGATCTAGGATACACGTGTCTTTGACTTCATCATACCCAGTGCCACAGAGAGTTCACATCTGACTGGTGGAGTTAAATATTGTGCTTTATTTCAGGGGGTTAATTAACAGTAACATTAAAATGTACTAAAGATCTACGTCTTCAGCTCTTCTTTGAGTTATGGCTTCCTTTGTACCCTGAGTTTTGGGACTGCCTTGCCAACTGATACGTGTGGAATTTGCTTTTTTGTAAGGCCATTCTGACCTCTACACTTCTATTTAGCCTAATTTTGTGTGTTTGAACAGTTGATTTTTCTAGTCTCTTGGCAGACAATTTAATTGGCTAATTGAGCTTTGTAACTCTTTTATGCGACAACCATAGTTGCCTTTGAGGGGTTGTCCATTTCTGTTTTATAGTCTTGTACAATATAGAGATTTTGACATAGATGAGTTGCTTTTGGCCAGAATGGTTATATGGTATTTACTCCTATTTCTTCAGAGGTAATTATTCAGAGATTGACTGTAAAATCAAACAGAAATAACCAGACCTACAAATGATTCTGATAAGCTTGTAGCTGTCTGACAGTGCAGGGTTTAGTGGCACATGCATGTTATCAGGCATTAGCTGATGATCTCTAGAGGGGATTCAGAGCCAGAAGTCAGTAGGCTAAATGGATTGGCCAGAGAACAGGAACTGAGCATTCTGAATCTCCATTCAACAGTGTGTATTGCAAGTTCCTGTGAAAATCTGGCCTTCTATATTTTCATGGGCATTTTAATGCCTTGGGGTGCCATTTCTCAGAACAAAATAAAAGGAAGTCTGGGCTTCCCATCATATTTATGTTGCTAGATATCGGAAGTATCCTAAGTGCCAGAATTCCTGTTGTTTCTACCCCATGAGGGAATTTTTGAGTCAAACACTTTCTTGGAAAAACATGGACTGATACACAAATGTAGGTATTGAAATACTTTGCTTTAAGTTTCTTATGGAATGCTGTATGTAAGGCTTGTCAAATGAGATCCCTTCTGGGTGGCCTTTGTCCACCTTCCAGTGTTTTCACGACGCATCTTTTTCCACAAAGAGGAATTAAAAGCCTTCACCTCAGAGTGGAAGGGTGTCTTGTCTGAACGATGATACGCCCTGCACTTTTGTTCCTATCTCTTTTCTGATAAGCTGAAGCTATTAAACTCCAGCTAACCAATCAGGAGAACAATTTACTACCTCCGTGTCATTTTAAGTAGGCTGTCTGGCTGGAGCAGGATGTATTCAAATGAAAGTTAACAAAGTATGTTTTCTTTTGAGGATTTGCCTGCTATAAAGAGCTTGAAGGGAACCTTTGAACAATCATTCTCATCTTGTTGCAGCTGAAATATCCATTGTACCTCCCACAGCTCCAATAACTGCAGTTATTTTCATTTCTAGCACATTTGGAAACAAACAATATTGAATCTACTTTATTTGACGGGAGAAGTTCATAAAGAAATGGCAAAGGGCTTGCATTTTTTAAATATTTGGCCTTCAGATATCCCGTCCTTTGCAGATCCTTTAAGCCATGCTCAGGTGACCCTTACAGGCTGAGCAGCAAAACCCCGCTGCGAGAAAGGGGCCCAGAGCCGCCACAGCCTCCCTTGTGGTCCCTGCCTATCAATGTCTGCTCTTATTCCACAATGAGGCTGGACTGTCTTGGCAGGGAAAGCTTCATGGGATCAGGTATAATCCCCTGAGGAAAACAATTGTATACAATAAGAACTTGAAAGCGTGAAAGGAAAAGACTTTCAACTCCTCTAAGCAGAGCTTTATTGATAAAAACCGCATCTGCTAGTTTTCCATAGTTAGCTCTCTATTATGCCAGAAACTTTAGGAAAGCAAAGCTCATGTTATTCCATAAGCTTGCTCGGTAATTGAAAAATAAAATAAAGCTATTTGGCTACAAATCCTGATGTAAGTTTGATGTCTGAGTGCAGGGTATTGTTTTCTTTTCTTTTCCTGCGCAGATGTCTCACATTTTCTCTCCCCCTTGCTAAACCCATCTGCAGAAATGTTTATTCTCTTTCTACCTCAAAGCCTGGATATTATAAGTTCTGGGTGAAATACTTAATTCAAATCCTTTTCTCCCATTCTTTTGTGGCAATTCAAGACTTGTTGGTTCAGAGAACATGAGTTCTTCTTGTCTTTTCTTTTGTTTTCCTTTCAGTATGGTCATGCTGTTGAATTTTAAACTTCAGTGCTAGCTAACAGAGAGATGACAGTGAAATATCTGTTTACCTCGCATGTGACTGGAGTGGTACATTTTCCTTTAATATAGAACGTAGAAACCAGGCTAGCTACAAGTATATTTTTTCTCTCTGCTACTGAGAGAACCCTTGAGAATATTCTTAAATGCCACTTTCTGGGATAGCTGAACCCTGCGGGTAAATGTTACCCATAAAAAGGGAACATCACGCTCGTGCCATATGTACCTGAAGTGCCTTTCTATGTGACTGGGATGTCAATAGGAATTTCACAGGCACTGCGCAGAACTGCAGCTAAGAACAAAGGCACTAAACCGATCTTTTGTCTGCTCCGATTGCCTTGAAAGCAACTTTACAGACCCTCATTTTCTTTGCCTTGCAGCTCCTAGCCTGCTGTGCACATGCAGGCAGCACTCCTCTCCCTGATGTGAGATGATGGACAGAGCCAAATGGTTGGGAAGTTTTTTGCTTCTGTTCAGTGTGAGAACTTGTATACAGCCTCAAAGAGTATACGCTTTATACAGCACCTGAGCTTGGAGTGTCTTTACCTTTGGTCATGCTTCTGCCTGATCTTATTCAAACCCTTCTTTTTTTTCCCCAGTGTGCCAAGTCTGCTAGTTAAATTAACATTTTTAATTACCCTAGAAATAACACAGAAAATGAAGCTGCTGTTCATCTCTATCTGACTATCAGAGCTCAACCTTAACACTAGAAGTATGTAGGTGTTAAGTCATATCTTTCTCCTTCCAAGGAGGCTAAGCGAGCACCAGGTGCAACTAGGCTGCATTATTTAATCCCACTTGTGAAGGGAGTTTAATAAGAATGATATTCGACTTCTGTCACTTGCACAACCACTTTCCAGTGCTGTCAGAACAAACCTGTTGTCCTTCCTGATTAAAGATGGTTTTAAGCTAAGTGGAGTTACAGTCTGATACCAGCGATAGCGAGCAGATGTGTGTCCTGGAACGCTTTCCCAATCCTACAGTGTTTATAGAAGGGATACATCCAAGACAATGCTAAACTTTTTATGGTCACACTTCTGTGAGGAAATAAACCTATAAATAAACTGATTGTTCATCCCACAAGTAATTTGATATGCATGCTTAAATTGTTTTGAATACAAACCTGACAACTATAATGGGTACACATTAGTTTCACAACAAGAAAACACTTCAGCATGTAAGTACTCAAGTAGTGCTAGGAAATGCAATTTCATCAGTGTACGATTTGTCATGTTTACTTTTTTATGCATTATTTATGATTAAAGAAGTTCCCAAGTTTTAAATGAAATAATACAGAACAGTGTTTTGTAATGTCATTAAACATCTTCAAAATCAGACAGAAATGAAACCCATCTATCCTACCATTCTGAAATTTGACTAATTGTATAAAATGTGAGCCTTAGTAAGCCATAGTCAAATAATTCTGGCACTGTGATGGGTCAGCCCCAAACTCCAAATTCTAACACTCCTGAACACTGGAATTTTTAAAATATGAGTGTAGTATGATTCCATGCCTCGATTCTGTGTTTCAAAATAAATGCCCAATATGTGTACCTTGGCATATGTGCAGATTACATTTATTGGTCATGCTCATACATATTCTTATGTTTCCCAGAATTTCATTCAGATATTAAATATTTCTTAGAACTGATTAACATGTGCGTCCCAATGTCCATCTGCAAGGACTGCTGTCCTCCCCTGCAAGGTCCTGCTCACCAGGTTGCCCATCTGCCAGCTATTTCCTTAGCCACTTATTGTAACAGCTGCTGAAATCGGCAGGTCTGATGCCAGCACCTGCAGTGGGAACAGGTCTCAGCAAACTGGTATAAAATGTTGGGGTAAGGGCAGGGGGATCTTGGGGAGCTTCCAGGACCCTGTGGGACATAGCAAGGGTGCAATTTGTTGCTGATTTATCTGCCCTGTATAGCATGGAGACCAGTTTGAGAGAAAGGCAGTCTGCATCTGATACTTAGGAATGGAAAAGAGACATCTGTAAAGTGGGTCTTGCTTAATTGTAGTTTTCATATTCATTTCATATGCTTATTCTTTATTTTCACATAACGCATTACATATCTGTAAAGACAGCTGCAATCATGAAAATAGTGGCAGGGAAATCGGAGGAATTAGTCTCCCAAACCAGTAAATATGGATTAGGGAAGAGGGGCATTGGAGAAGGCTGGAAGTGCAGTTTATGCTAAAAGGACCATTTGCAGCTGTAATTTGTGTTTCTTATTGTTAGGTGGCAGGGAGCAAAATGGCTTTCTGGCTCTGGCTCAAATAAAACCAGCACTATATATAAGGTAGATCATCCCCCTGTTGAATTGAGAGCATAGTATCTGCTGTATACAGTAAGCATGGAAATGCCTCAAACCTCTAGTGACTGCATTTGATGGGGTGACTTCAATATTTATTTATCCAAACCATTTTTCCTACTCAGAGGTCAAGTTCGGACTCTGCCCTGGCACTACTCAAAACAAACTCACTATATTGAACAAGGTGAATCTCACTTTCACCCTCTTTGTTAGTACATACAGTATTAAATGCACAATGAGGAGATTTCCTGTTCACGTGGTAAAACTTGGGCTGTGAGCACTGCCCTGCCAATTAATTCTTGTGGTACCTGGGGATCAACAAAGTCTGAGAAACCACATTATGTTTTTCTTTCCCCAATTACATTCATTGTGGTAGGGAAGATGAGGTGGGGATCACTAAAATAATTTCATCCAAATTTTTTTGGCAGGATTGACCTGTGGTGGACTGCACTTGTGTTTACTGCCAATTTGGGATGATGCGTTGCTATAAAGCACTACCAATAAATGGGAAATTTGGGCTAGCAGGAAAAGAACAGGTGAGTCAGGCTTCCTTTATGTGTCATAAGGACAAAGAGGGGCAGTTTCATACTGAGCATTTTTTGAGGAGAATCAGCCTCCCAGAACTCTTGCTGTGAAAAAGCACTGCCAAGTAAAGTATCATTTGAAACAGCTGGACAAGGCAGGAGGTAGACTATGCCAGACAGCCAGCAGGTGCAGAGGACAGCAGGAGGGCAGCAGAATTTATTATAAAGCCTGCCATTAATGATCATTTTTACTAGTAATTTTATTAGAGGAAAGGTTTTTTTTATTATTATTGCTTTTTTCATCAAAAAGAATAGTGCTGGTGTGTGAGGCACGTTTATATATTGTACTCTAGGAGTAGATTTGCTCACGGAGTCTGAAAGAGCATATTGTGCACTGCAGAGCACGTTTAAGGCTTTAAGTTGCATTTTGTTCCCATCTCAGGGTGGCATTTCTCTGTTGGAAAATGTGATTTGCATACACAGTAAATGCTTTGCCTTTTATAGATTGAGGGCTGGGTTTTGGAAGGGGAAGAAGAGAGTTCTGTGTGGCTTTTCTTTTCTTTTCTTTCTTTTCTTTTCTTTTCTTTTCTTTTCTTTTCTTTTCTTTTCTTTTCTTTTCTTTTCTTTTCTCTTCTCTTCTCTTCTCTTCTCTTCTCTTCTCTTCTCTTCTCTTCTCTTCTCTTCTCTTCTCTTCTCTTCTCTTCTCTTCTCTTCTCTTCTCTTCTCTTCTCTTCTCTTCTCTTCTCTTTTTTCTTTTCTTTTCTTTTCTTTTCTTTTCTTTTCTTTTCTTTTCTTTTCTTTTCTTTTCTTTTCTTTTCTTTTCTTTTCTTTTCTTTTCTTTTCTTTTCTTTTTTTCTTTTCTTTTCTTTTCTTTTCTTTTCTTTTCTTTTCTTTTCTTTTCTTTTCTTTTCTTTTCTTTTCTTTTCTTTTCTTTTCTTTTCTTTTCTTTTCTTTTCTTTTCTTTTCTTTTCTTTTCTTTTCTTTTCTTTCTTCAAATACTGCTTCAGGTGTCAGTTTGGCAGAATAGAAGCTGCTAAGCTAAGAGGAAGATGTCATTCTCTATGCTAAAGTCCTCTGAAAGATTTTGTTCCGGCAGGATTAAAGGAGAGAAGAATCTTCTTCCTCCTTATACATGTGCATGTGAGTACATGCACATGCTTTCCTCTCTGCTAGCATTTACCAGATTTTCAACAAATTTCCTCTGCTGGAATTTTTCAAATGACTGCTTTGATATGACTGTTTTGAACAAAAGTCTCTGTCATTGCAACAGCTGAACGGTTAAGTGCAATTCCTTTGCTGCAGCAGACACTCTTTTTCATGTTGCATTAGAGCAGTCAAAAAGTCAATTAATACACTGGCCAAGACCACGTAATTCTCACATCTATTGTCACTTATGAGAAGATTATTAATAAGAATATTATAGGACTCATTTAATCCCTCCAGGAGATGCTTAATCCTGCAAGTTGGATCAAGACAGTCATTTGCTTTTAATCAGATGAGCTCTAGCCTTGTGTATGAGAAAACACTACTTAAGCTTTCTGCATTCTGATGGGGAGCCTGGGAATCAGATAACCACTGTAATCTGAGGACTCATTCAGTGTTGGGAAAAGTGAATGAATTCTCTATTTCAGGGTTTTAGAATGACTCCTGTGGTTTCCTTTGCCTGTCCTTTTAGCAAGTGTTTCACTTAGATGCTCAGAAACAATCTGAGTGAGTGGAGCCGTGAGGGTGAGTCTTAATGGGTCACAAGCCAGCTGCTATTCAAATTACTGGGTTGTTTTATGTTACAGACAGCTTAGCAATACACTGCAGGTGCAGCTTAAGGTGTAAAGGCCATTGAACATGTAGCATTCGATGCATGACCATCCTAGACACACCTGTGCCCATGTATTCCCTGGGCCAGATCCTGAGCTGCATTCAGTTGGCGCCTCAGTTGCCTTCCATTGCCAGGACTACACCAGCAGAGGATAGCTGAAGGGCATCAGAGAGGATAGGTGAGGTTCAAAGCAAGGAAGGCTTCAACTTCAAGCACATAACTCTGCAGGTGATTTACTTGAGCTCAGACTTTTCCAGAATTTATCTATGCACCTCAGCAACTGAGTCCAGTAAAAGCAAAGATGAACTGAATTTCAGAATATGTTCTTCCCTCCAAAGATTAAGATGCATGGGTATAATTTTGCACTAGATACAATAGAAGCAAAGTGGTATAGATTCTGTTCTCTAATATCTTGGTGCAAAGAAGGAATAACTTGAACTCTGTTACTTCCTACTTAAGTCGGTAGGAGTGCAGGATCCAGCCCTTTAGACTTGATTTGCAGTGTGGGTGCTATTAAAATTTTACTTTTAAAAAAGATGAACTACAATCTGTCATTTAATCTGAAGAGTCCCTGCAGCACTGAGATTCAGATAAGAACCAATTAATGATAATGGTATTAATGAACGTTTCCAAATGCACATTTCTTTCAGCTATAACAAGATAGTTATCTATGATATGCTGAATATCAAATCAGCTACCAAACTGTGGAACAGAGACCAGTAGATCAGAAAAACAACTAAATATATAAATCTTCAGCCTTAATGTGAATGATATATCAGCTGGCCCCAGTACATTTTAAATAAACACTATCTGTAGAATTAGGTTAAATACCAATCCCAGATTTTGAAAATCACTTCAGAATCGCTAAACAGTCGTATTTGTTGACTCCTGTAGGGGATATACTTGAGAGTAGACTGAAGTATAGCCTCACCTTTATCTCCTGTGCTGCCAGCCAATGCTGAACATACTTTTGAGAGAGGTTTTTATCAAGATACATGCGCTGTATTGTAAATGTCTCAGCAATATAAGAGAAATTACACTGAATTGCTGAAGAAAAGAAAGTATGCTTTATTATTTTGCTCATACCCCAATTTTGTGAAAATGAATACTCTTATTTCCTGTCAAGTTATTTTTAAACAGGCTAGTATAATTATTTCTTTATATACAGCTATTTGTTCCTAACCCTGGCCAGTAGATAAAAGTATATATTCTTTGAATTTTACCAGGCACATTATATTATCTCGTTTCATAAGGGCATATTTACGTTAATCAGAATATCAGTCAACCAAAGAACCTGACTGGCATGGCAGGGCAGCTAACTACAGTCTGTAAGTGTCTCTCATGTGGTTAGGACCACCCATCCATGTAAGCTAAGCCAGGACATGTCATGCTACTCAGGAAAGATTGATGACTATGATGCCTGTTGTGCCAGCAAGAAGGGAGAATCCTCTCCACATATAACCTTGGACAGGGTAGGACTAAAAGTAAACAGTAAAAATGGGGCTCTTTAGCTCCAGAAATGTACAGACTCTTGCAAAGAAAATAAAGGGAGTGTCGTCAAGAGCATGTCTGGCATACCTTGCATGGCAGTCATACATCCCTGCCTCTCTGCTGAGGTGTCCTTTAATCATCATTAGAAGTCTCATCAGTGCCCAGGAAACATGTTCTCATGTTGATGGATTGATAACAGAGAAAGCTTTCTGTTGCAGCAGTGATAGTCAAAGCCACAGTGGAAGCTGAGGGGACTTGTACCTGCCTTTCTTGCTTTGCAGTCAACTCCCAGCAACCCAGTGCTCAGAAACCTCATAAACCTTCTCTCCTGTCAAATAATTTTCCCTCTCACAAGTAGCAGTGCTCCTTACTGCTTTCAACGACTAGTAGACTTTAATGTATTGTTTCTCTCTTAGCTTCTGAATCCTTCTGACATCTCCAAGTATTTAGCTATGCTCCATGCCCTAGTACATGGAATGCTGAACCATGGCTTGAGAGAGGTACTCAGTGTCTCACTCTAAGGCTGCCAAGCCTTTTTCCCCATTTTCCCCTTTCCTTTGACCATTTCCTTCTATGCCATAAAGCATACTAACTGAAAATCTTGTAGCAGTGTAAATAAAATGGAACCACTCTGGACTGGAAAGAGACTTGCTATACCAGTTTTTCTATTCAGAGGAGCATTGTAAGGAAAAAGCATTTAGTGCTTCAGTAACACAAGAAGTAGAATGGAACACTCAATAGGGAGATTTACCTAATGTAAGTGGTAATCATAAAAGACTTACCAACTGGTTTCATTTTAGAAAAGCAGCAGAACAAATTGAGATTTAACAGATAAGAGCTAACAGAATAATACTCAATTCTCTCTTTCCTACCTTTTCCACACTATATCCACAGTTGACTGTTTTCCATCTCAGGCTCAGCAGGTAAAATTCCGAGAAATTCCAGTGACTTGTATGAAAAAATAAAAATAAAAATACAATAGCTGAGAATTTGATTGGTCTTTCCACATAGATTCTATATGGCTTATGTGGCCTATATGGTGGAGGCTTGATAAATTGGTCAATATCAGTTATCTATTATATTGATTTTTAAATATATAAGTTAATTTATGACACTAATGTAGCCTTTTCAGTGGTCCTTTTGATTCATCTCAACTTAGGTCTAGTGGAGGCAGTTGTGAAGGTCTGTAGGAGACAGTCTACAGGAACAAAAGGAAGAATTTTAGACATTCCTTTGTGTGACTTCAGGGGAAAAACTTGATACTCAGTCTTAAGTTACAGCTTGACATGACACATCTCTCTGGAAGAGCTCCCTGCTTTCACTTTGTGAATGGAATAGGAAAAAAATGGAAGGAAAATGGGGTTTAGGGCAGTTTCTAAAGAATAATGAAAATTTTCAGAAGTGAAGAAGGTAGTAACGTTGAAGAGACTTGAATAGACTGAAGCAAGCTTGTGTTGAGGACAACAGTTCAAGAATTGTTTCTAAGTACAGAGATTTTTAAATCGCAGTCTGGTGGAGACAGACTGAGTTCTCTCTCATGCAGTGTAAGTAGAAACCTAAAGAATAGGAGAGAAAGGACTGTTCTGCAGTAGCAATGAGGATTTTAGGGGAAAGACTTGAAGGCATATGAGAGGAACTGCCACTTGGAGGGCTTCTAAGCATCAGATTTTTGTTTCCCAAAATCAGAGGACTCAGTTTGTCATGTGAATGGTTTTAAAAAGATCCACTTCACATTCCTGGTCAGTATGCCTCATTTGCATAGGAAGTGAAACAGGTAGAGAATACAAGTCATCACTCTGAACAAAGAGTTGCAAGTCTGACCTATTAAGAATCACGCTTGATAAAAGTTCTCAATATCAGTTCTTCTGGAGTTTTAAATCTGTATTCATTCATGGTTACTGAATTTGTGTTTTCTTCACAAATTTCTTGCAAAGACTGAGTGTGGGAGGTTTTATCACATGGTCTCAGAATTAGAGGGGGTTTAGAAAGGACCCCTGGAGATCATTTAGTCCAAATCTCTTGCTAAAACACATTCCTTACTGCAGGTCACACAGGAAAGCATCCGGGTGGGTTTTGAGTATCTCCAGAGAAGGAGATCTCACCACCTCTCTGAGTAGCTTCTTCCAGGGCTCTATCACCCTCACAGTAAAGTTTATAGTGATTAAAGTTTTGTTTTTCTGTCCTTATGTGTTTTCTCTTGATCATAATTTACTAATACATTTCCTTTCTCTTCTAGTAGAAGAATTTTCTCCTTAAAAT
This sequence comes from Cyrtonyx montezumae, assembly GCF_038088225.1. NCBI lineage: Eukaryota > Metazoa > Chordata > Aves > Galliformes > Odontophoridae > Cyrtonyx > Cyrtonyx montezumae. The sequence continues at coordinate 6,922,459 of NW_027072056.1, read as the reverse complement.
GTTTTTGCAGACAACAATGCTACTTTTTAGGCCATAGATGAGCTTTCCATTCTGTATCGATTCAGAGTCAGCAAGGGCCACTGCCTCAAAACAAGGAACTCCTTGAAATGTACCTCCAATAGCAAAGTACCATCCCATTGTTGTCAGCTGAAATGCCATAATTGCTCTGGTTGCAATTTTAAGACTGTTTTCCATGGATGGAGATAATTAAAATTCACTAGTTGTTATGAACACTGCTATGCTTTAGTGAGTTTCCTCTAAGCAAAGTACCTGGGAACAAATAAAGAACACCTGAAGGGGAAGGTGGTTAATGATGGGTTTCTGGTACTGAAAGATGCCTCTCACATTCAGGAACAACGTCTTGTAATCAGTGTCACTGGAGGTAGGGGCAACGCAAAACAAAGGAATGGTTCAGTGGAGCGACTGCTACTAACTCTACGCTTTTATGCTTTATCTACCTTGGGTAATGAAATATGTCTAAACTTTTTGGCCCTGGGCACCTGATTTGGAAAATAAATATAACCTTTTTGGGGCAAGCAGCTGGTAGGTAAAGAGACAAATTTCAGTGGGAAATCCTTGAACTAAACTGAATCAAATGGCATGCAAGCAATCTTTCACAGAATGCAAATAGGCCTGTCTAACAGAGAGAAAATCCACATCATTCATTTTATACTTTAATTAGGTTTTATTTTAATAAAAAACTGATACCAAAGCAGACCTTGGAGAAAGATTCTGATATTAAAGGCTTCAAAGCATTTTCAGAGAACTCTAAATGTTTTGTGTAGTAGTAAATCAACTTGCAACATGTTGAATATACAGTGTGCTAATCTTAGAACTAAAACGGTTGAAGCAAGGACTATTATGAAACTTAGAACAGAGAGCAGATGGAATGTAGTCCTTTAATGAAAGAAAATATTAAGTGAGTCATACTGTGATTCAGTCTTTATCTCAGGAAGATGATTTCTTTTGAGCACTGCCTTTTAGGATAGTAGCCAAATGAATTATCGAGAACAATATGTGATTAAAGATACTTTACTCCAAATTTAGGAGCTCGGGTATATGGTATAAAATTATTGCTAAAGATGAATTACAAATAAAAGGGAACAAATATGAAATGAATAATATATCTCTCAGTTGAGGCTTCAGAGCTTACATTATTACTGTCCTGTCTGTGCAGACAGATTCAGATAGTCCATACTGTCTGGACTTTAGAAGAGAAAAATACTTTTGGCTTAAGGAGAATGTGGTATAAGCTCCAAAATTATTTTCATCCCTGTGCAGCATCCTGCCTTACTTCCTAGGCACTCTAGTCCTGTGAAGCAGGCTATATTTAAATGCAATTTATCTGTACAGTCATAGTTTCTTTGAAGGGCAGTCATTACCTGTTGATCTGTGCCATGTTTACTGTTTGAGAAGAGGTGGCTGGGCCTCAGACTTAAGAATAACAGATAGGAAAAAAATTATTGTCCTTGATTTTTTTTTTTTATTAAATCAGATTACTTGTCAAGGACTTGTGTGCTTTGATTATCACCAGCCTCAGTTGGGAGCCTTACCTGCACCCACAGAAGCCCAGTGTTCCAGGAGCCCCATTTCAGCACAGACCTGCACTTTCAGTGCTCTTTTTTGGTGTTCCTGAATTGTTGTTTGGATGTCCTTGTTTGATCTCAGTCCTGGCTTGTTATCTTGCCTTTGCCTGATGACTACTGGAGTGCTGATGAGATCTGCTATTACTGCCATGTTCTGCTTGCCCAGCTTGGATTTGCTGGGCCCTGTCCTGCTGGGAAAGGAAGAGTCCTGCTGCTGCCAAGGTCTCCCACATCTCCTTCTCCCTTTTTCCTCCTGGAATAGTCCTGCTGTTGCTACCTCTGGACATTACAAAAACTCATATTATCCATGTTATTGCATGTCTGTGCAGTATTCTTGTATATTTTGAGTTGCTTTGTGCGAATTTACCATATCTTCTAGGTGTCCTAAAAGTTTCTGATAATTAACTAATATAAATCAGGGGTTTTTTTGTTTGTTTTTTCTTCCTCAGAATGCTGCAAAACTGTCTGCAGACTGGAGTGCTTACCAGTGTGTTCACCAGACAGAAGGGGTTTATTTCCTTCTTACAAGAGCTGCTAGCTGCACTGCAATGGTGAACGTTACTATCAGCGTCAGAATTCTAGAAGGCTGTTCTAAAAGCTACTGGGAAAAGTGTGAAAATGCTCTGAAAGTACAGCTGGTCATCCTAAGTACCAGTGAGAGATCTACAGGGTGACTTCCACCAGAGGAAGATCCTGTACTCTGCAGTCCCACTATGGACCTGACTGGCAGAAGGGGAGCAGCCCATCTACTTACAGATCAATTCCAAGAGGTAAGCATGGGAGTGGAAATGGAAGCTAAATCCTTCTGAACCTTAAGAAAATCAGAGTCAGTTTCTGTAGATCTGAAGTATGCTTAAGCTCTGGTTTTGATCTTTTGTCAAGTTTGCTTCACCAGTCCTAGAGCTGGAAATACCGCAGTGGCTTTTGGGTTTTTTACAAAGTTGAACTGTGATTTTGATCAATACTATGCATGTCTAGGAGTCTTCTGATTGCTGAGGGTTTTACCAGAAGCTGAAGCGGAAAAAGCATTTTGCTCTCCAGAGAATTTGCACATGGCACTTCTGGGAAATGTTTGAATGTTTTGGTTTGTTTTGAGTGAGATCAGAAAGTCTTGTTTTGAATTGTTTTGTGGCTGAGCTTTGTCTCCCTGAACTGATGTGAAGTCCTCAGGTGGTATCTTTTTATTGCCTTGCGCTTTTAAATCGTGGACTTCCTGTCCACGTTGTGTCTCCAATCTCTATTAGAAGATTGTGTGTAAAGAACTTAGTGTTTTCTGACTAACTTTCAATTTAATGTTCAAACCATAACCGGTATTATTTGAGTTTGCAGTTAGTTTTGAAGTGCATGTACTCAGTCCTGCATCTTCCTTAAATAATTGTAACACTAAATACACAGTTTGTTTTTTTTTTGGGTTTTTTTTTTTTCATGGTGGGCTGGTAAAGTTTTTTTTTAAGACTGAGCTTAAAGAAAGAAGAATGCATTAGAAAAAGCCTACAGTGGCTACAGAGTGTGCAGAAAACTAGTGTTTTGATCTGGAGAACAGTAGATCTGTTTATCTTGATTTCAGCAAGTATTTTAACACTGTATTCCTTAATATCCTCACAGACAACTGATAAAGCATAAGCTAGGCAAATAGACAGCAAGGTTGCTCTGTCGGGCTCAGGGATGTGATTGGTGTCACAAAGCCCAGCTGAAGACCAGTCATTAGAGGTGTAACACCATGGCTGGGGTCAATGCAGGCACCCACACTATTAAAACATCTTCACAAATGGCCTGTCCAGTGGGACAGAATGAACTCTCTGCAAATCTTCAGATGATACATAACTGGAAACAGAGATTGACACTCTAGTTGCACTGCATGGACAGGAATCTCATGAAGTTTAACAAATGGAAGTGCAAATTGCTGCCCGTAGTGAACAATAACCACCTGCATACATACGGACTGGGCACTGACTGGCTGGAAAGCAGTTTTGCAGAGAAAAACCTGGGAGTCCTGGTGGGCACCAGACTGATCATGAACCAGCATTGTATACTTGTGGCAAGCAAGGAAACAGCCTCTGGGCTGCATTAGGATAGGTGTTACCAGCAGGCCAACGGAGGTGATCCTTCTGATCCTTCCCCTCTACTCAGCCCTGGTGAGATCTGGAGTGCTGTGGAGGTGTTGGGCAAGTGCTTCCTCTTCTCTCTCCTCAGTTCTTTTCCTCCCAGCTTCTTTTGATTGGGATATATTCTAAGCTTGTGTGATGCCACCTTTACTCATTTAACTTTAGAAAACAGTTAACAAAAATATTGCAATACTATGTTCCATGCAAGTTTATTTCAAAGAACGTTATTTTCCTTTAGCATATTAGAATCTGTCATAAGAAGTCCTAGTATCATGAACAATTTTGCTTCCCTGGCAGCTATTCCCATCTCCTATTTCTTGAAATCATTAAAGATATCTGAACTATGGCAGGAGGTTTCAGTACTGGTCTTCGTAACTAGATGAATAAGCAGTGCAGCAAATGAGGTCTGTTGTGAGACTTCAGCATTGCATCTGGACGTTTGTGAATTGATTCTGTGCTTGCACTGTCTGCTGAGTTCAAAGGAAGGCTTTATAACTTGCTAGGAATGTAGACTGAAATATAAGTTTATAGCAGAGTACATCTCTAAGTGAGAAAACAAGAACTTTAAAAATATATAAATCAGTACTGTTACTTTGCATCACAGTGAAAAAAGCTTGTTGGCTGTCTACAGGTTTTTGCAGCTGCTTTTTTTGTGTGCTAATTTGTGACTAAGCAGGCTTTTTTTTCTTTCTGCAAGAGGTGTCTATTTAGCATCATCTATGCTTTTGTGCTTTCTTAAATACCTTCATTGTAATTACGAGGTTGCTCATTTGTTCTCCAGTGTCACAGAAGAAATGTTACAAGCTCAGTTTGTTGGACATAGTTATGAGTTTCTTTCCTGTCTTGTGTTGTTTTCTCCAGATTGCTTCCTAGGAAGATGTTGGCTTTTACTGCAATCACAGAGAAAGTAAACAAATTAAGACAAACAAAGATTGGTTGTTAGGAAGAGAACCAGTCAGGCAGGAAATGCCAAGCAAAACAACATTCTTCGGGCACCTGATATAAATATGATTCTTCATGCAGCCTGTTGGGTCCTGCTGTCTGGGGCTTCCCTATGCTCACTTTTCTGCAGACATGCAGAAATGCAGGCTTACTGATTCTGGCTGAGATGTAGAAAATCTCATCTATTATGGTATAAAGTTTCAAATGTTAAGCTTGTTTAAGTATACAAACTCCAGCATGCTCTAAAGAGTGAGGGTCTCTAGGCTTACCCTCTTAGGCTCTCTAAACCTGGGCTGCAGCCATTGTCCCGGTGTAGGATCCATGCAGTATGGGATCTGCTTTCATGAAAGCATGATCACCACTTGCTGAGGAACTGTGTGCTGGAGCCTGATGGTTCTTCAGCTGAACCTTTGGGTCATTTAGTGCATTTAGAAGAACCTGTCCCTGCTAACCAGATCAGACCAAGAACATTGCATCATAATGTATAGTTGATAACCTTTTAAAACTTAAAACTATTTGTCAATTGGTTGGTTTTCTACTGTCTTCTGCCTTAAAAAAAATAATAATGAAAGCGTGGTGCTGTTTAGTTGTGGGATTTTGTTTTTTTTGGTCTCTGGATTTTAACATTTCTGATCTCAGTCAGTCATACTGTGCATGTAACACAGTGCAGGAGTATTTTCTGAAGGATGAGCCTGGGTTCTCTGCACAGCATTTTCTTAGAAAATGTCAGCATTGCCAGGCAAATAATACACTGGCAAAATATATACTCATTGAGTTTTTGTAGCTCACTCTATGAAATGGAATTGGTACAAGTTAAAATGCCCTGAACAAAGTGTGGTCTTCATTACGTATTCTTCTGCTATGGGCAAATTTTGCTGCTTTAGAAATGGGAATACCAGCAACTAGAACTGAGAACTGTTTCCATTTGAAAAAATGCAATGTGCAGTTTTCAGTGTAAACTTCCAGTACGTTCTGAAAAGTTTGATCTACAGCTGTTAGCACTGCAGCAGTTTTATGTAGGAGATGAAAATAGTTTTGAACTACTCAGCTGCATTCTGATGCATCAGAAAAAAAAAAAAATGTATGTGCTTTATTTCAAACACATTCCTACCGAAATTGGTCAATGCAGAGGTGAGGCAAGAGTGCTAATTTTTATGAAATAGATTTGTATAGAGTCAGGGCCACCATATTCATTGATACTACATTTCTGTAAGTTTCTTATGGACAGACATAATACTTTATTGGAAGAGCCCCTAAAGCAGCTGACAATTAGCTTTCTACATATGTAATAGAATGTATTTTTCAAATTTTATTTGTTATCATGTTAATGATTTTCTTGCGAGTGTGATTGAAATTACTTCCCCCTTCTGATTGTCATATTAGTGATGGAGATGTTTCCTTAAATTAGATGGGAAGTATAATAAACAGAATGTGAATACAGAGTCCCCTTTCAGTGGAAGCGTGACCTTTACCTTAACGCTAATGCTTCACCTATAAAGAGCATTACTAAAGCCTATCTTAGTACTTTCCTATACTCACATAACCTTCAGGCTACAAATGTAAGATCCAAGTCCTGGTATCTGGCCTCATTAAGGTTATGTTTGTGTTTGAAAGTCAAATTTAATTAAATATATAGTACCAGAATAGTGGGCAGAAACTACGTTTGGCATCTCATAGGAAGTTGTGTCATTTAGTTTTTAATTTCAGATAGAAGAACTCTCTAATAATTGCTTTAAAAACACAACCCTGCAATAAAACCTTCATGTGTCCATCAAAACCATGATGTAATTTTAACCTGACTTTTTTGGTTTGTTGCTACAAGTTGGAAATTTACATTATGCTAATGATCTGAATAGCAAAGGGCCAGCTATCAAATATGTCACTGTGGACCTGCACATACAATGAGAAATAACCTACATTTCTGAAAGACTGAGCTTCACCTCTTCAGATGATTAGCTACTGATAGGCTAAACTGACTTCAAAAAATTCCTGACCTGGGTAGTGGAGGATGTGAAGGGCACTCCTGTTCCAGACCTTCCAGCACCTCACCCTTGTCTTCCCTTACCATTTTGTCGTGGCCAAATGCTGATGCATATATAGTGGGAGGCCTCAAACTTCACTCAGATTCCCTGGGGTTAACAATAAATGTTATTTGTTCACCTTCCTTATATTTTACATACATTTTAATTCCTGAAGCTTCAGATCAGCATATTTTTTTTCCTTTAATAAATGAAGTTTGTAGCCTTTAATCATTTTCTTTTTTTCTTTCTTTTTTTTTTTTGTTTAAAACCACAAAGAAATGTACAACCTTTTATGAATTCAAATTAAAAATGAAGTGCAGTGTAAATGATTTACAGGCACTGTAGCTTAGCAGGGAAAATATACAACTCCTTTGCAGTACATCATATTCTGTTCCTTTAATTTATAAGCAAGCTGTAATGTAACATATTAATCATACAAAGAAAATGTTGCTTTGGTTTGAAAGATTTGTTGTAGCTGAACTCCACATACCTGCAAATTATTTATTTCTAGAAGAGAAAACATGTGCAGCACACACCATTGCATCCACCAGGAAAATGAATACATGTTGAACGAAAATTTTTTTTTCTTTTTTTCTTTTTTCTCCTTCAAGTACTTTTCTCTCTCTTGAGCTCAACTTCCCATGCTCTTTCAGTCCTATGCTCTGTTTTCTCTGGAAGTTAAAGGTGCTGGGATACAATGGAGAAAGCTGAATTTGCTGCTTCAAACCTTGTGTCACATCCCCCTGCTGCTAGAAGGGCAAAAAGTTCCCTGTTACCCACAGAGGGAAGAATAAGGTCTGAAAAAGTAAAATATTTTTCAGATTAATATAGAGGGCTCTCTATATTCAAAACCTACTTTCCTCAACCAAAGGTAGGCAAAAAGATTGGTATAGGGAAAATCAAATTAAATGCTTTAAATAAATGACATGGCAAATATAATCAGGTTTATTGAGTACATTTAATATATGACTGATGCTAATAGAAAATTAGGTTCTTTTTAGCACAAAGTGTTTGTAAATATTTGCTACTGAGCTTACCCTTACTGTGAATAAAAGCCTCTGCTTAAACCCTGCAGATAAGTGTAGGAGACATGCAGGAATGGGGCATTCGGAGCCTGATCCACTTAGACTGCTGGTAGATTCATGGGGAGGAATGGACTTGGGCGGGTTGCAGGCAGTGTTTCAGTCTGAATATGGTGTGGATATCCCTGGGCTGTTAGGTTGGCCTGTAGGTTTCTTTCTGCTTTCTAAATAAACCCTACCTGGCTCGAGTCTTCACCTTGTGGTGGTGTTTCTCTTGTTAAGAGGTAAACGATTCTGCAAAGAGATTGTGGAGGAGGGGGAAAGCATGATAAAAACATTGCCTTTTACCTCCTTTCCCAACCTGGGAGAGGTAGTTAGAAGATGATAAACAAAAAGGGAGGAACAGGGAGTGAGAGGGCAGTGGCGAAACTCCCAGAGGGAATGGTGAGTCTTGTTCTCACAAGTTAAAGGCCTGCAATAATGAACCACTAGGGGTAAGTAAAAAGGTAAAACATGAGGTACAGGAAGCCAAATGCAGTGCCTCTGGGCTTATAAGTGCGTAGAATGTATACTAAGGAACTTTTAACTCTTCCTGAATCATTGCAAGGGTGAAGTTTGCCTTGCGCATTCTCCTGTGCATCCACCACTGCTTCATCAGTGTCCTGGAAAGCAGGCCTGTATTTGAGTGTGCCATCTGTTAGAAGGTGCAGTAGAAGCAGTTGCTCTCACAGATTTCCATCAGGCTTAGGTGTTACCCCTTCTGTGGGGGCAGCTCTCTGCTCTAGCTTTTCTCTGTGGCAAATTCTGGTTGACTTAAAGGAAAGAGCAACTGATAGCATGTAATTGAATGAATGAAAAATAGAACACTTTTGCTTGAATGAATTGAATGCAGATCTGCTATTTGTCCCTGTCAAATCTGAAAATTCCTTCTTTCGTACAAGCAATGTGCCTGTGGGAGCAGATTTAACTCTGGAGCCCTGAGGATTAAGGCTGCCAGCTGGAGACCCAGGGAGACTGAATGGCCCTCTCTATTCTGAGCTGCTGGGTTGATTCCATTAGACCTCAGAGTGAGGTTAATGTGCTACATGGGAGAGAGAACTGAGGAGCTAATCTAAACAAGGGTTATCTGAGTTTAATGAATTAACCAAAAGTAACAATGGCTCAAATTCAGTGGAAAAGCCTGATCCAGTGTGTTTTAGAAAAATGGGATGTGCAAATTCTGGCATAACATGATTATGCTGATATCTGATCTGGCTTGGCTGGAGGTAGCTCCTTCTACCAGTGGTGCGCACAGCGAGGCTCCCACGTGCAGCAGCACCTGCATGGTGTGCTCTCCTAGGGCCTCAGTGCTTTGGCTCAGGTTTGTGCTTTGTGATTCCACTCCACCCTGCTTGAGGTCTATGCCTTGAAAGCTCAACCTGTGTCTGAAGCAGCAGCTGGCTGGAGTACAACAGCTCTTGCCAAGTCTGAGAGGCTTCACTCCGAGGCTGGGGAAGGAGGAAGAGAGAATGAAAGGGAAAGAGGGAAGGAGCAGAGCATAAAAACCCTGGGTGCTTTTGTACAGGCCTAATTGAGAGGTTCAGAGACCTGAAGTCTGAATGTTTGATCTAAGAGACCGTATTTGTTAAAACAAAGAAGAAAACCCAAACCACTGCCACTGCCAGAAAACCCACATCCCCTCAGTCCTTTGGAGTGAGCAGTGTCTGGATATGAATAGCTGACAGTGCTTTTACCTCTTTTGCCCCCCAACAAGTCCATCAACTCTGAAGCATTTTCATCTGGAGCAATGCTTTCAGTATCTGGAGTACTTTTCCAACCCAGAGATTTGTTCCCCAGAAAAACAAAATGAAGTTGTGAAATCCTCCACGAAAGGAACTTACATCCTCCACATAAAAGGAGGATAAAAGACCTAAGATATAGATGATAACTTTGTTCTAGTGCAAGTCCCAAAACTCTATTATTAAAACAGTTTATTTATTAGCAAGTTCTTCTAATGAACCAGACATAACAGATGTGGGCAGAACTCAAGCAGGTAGAAACTGAAATAATAATGATGGGAGAAAAATAGCTTGACAGTCAAATTACTGGCCAGACCTGCTTGTAGTGTTGCTTTGGCTCCATCTCTAAATAGAACAAAATAGGTTTAAAACATTTCCTCCTCAAGGAAAGTTGGAAATACCTAACTGAAATGTCTGACAAAACAGATGATAATTCAGTTGGAATTCCTTGGTGCTGAAACTACATTCTTGGGAGAGTGTAGCTACTTTTTTTGTCCTTTCTTTT